>NC_041386.1:308069083-308127387 GCF_002162155.2 Triticum dicoccoides
CGACGCCACCATCGTCGTGCCTTCGTCGTAGCCGTGCTTCCCGCCGCCCGTGCGTCCTCTCATCGTGTCTAGGAGCTCCGTCGCTGTCCACTCCATCGAGCAAGCCGAGCCCCGAGCGCTCGCAACGCCCGAGTCCACCGCAACGACCTCGCCCGAACCACCGTTGCCGGAGATCCCCTTCAACGCCGTCGTCGCTCCGGTCCATCTCCGGCCGCACCAGGGGCTTCGTCGCACTCACTGTGAGCTTAGCCATCTTTCCCCCCTCCTTTTCTTGCTCCCGAGCCGTGTAGCGACCTCCCGGAGCTCAACCGCACCCACCGCCGTGGAGCTCGTCGCCGACGTGCTCCCGGTCACCCTCCGACCACTCCACGGTGTCCATCATACTCACCGTGTCACGTAGCACCTAGCTAGCTACTCCCCGCGCCTCACTGGCCCCTCTAGCGTCAAGTTCGTCTTCGGCCGAACCCCGGTGGCCGCCAAAGTCGTCGCCGGCGCCAACTCCGGCCACCCCGACCCCAACGGACTCCACCAAGAGCTGCGGCTCGTCCTCAGCTCCACTCCGGTGGTCTCCGCGACCCATTTGGTGGCCGAAACAGCCAAAACCACTTCCGCCGCCGCGTCGGTCCCACCGGCGGCTAAACGCCGGTGCAGCCGACCCGGGTTTGACCACGGGTGGGCCCTGGTTGACTCCCCTGAGTCAATGACAGGTGGGGCCCAGCCCTGTTAATTAAACATGTTTAGTTTTATTTAAACTTTAATTAAATTAATCACCCTGACACGCGGGACCCACTGTCAGGTTTGACCTGGACATGTTCCGTTGACCTGCTGACGTCACACTGACATCAGGCTGACGCAATAATTGATTTTCTGGAATTAATCTAATATAGGAAATTCCAGAATATAGTTTAAACTTTAAAAATTCATAACTTTTATTCTGTAACTCCAAATCAGACAAATTATATATGAAAAATGATCAGAAAAATCCAATCTATCCATTTGTACTATTTTCATGCATGATTAAACAAGTTAACCTGATGTTTAATACAGAACAAGGAAAAACACTTTAAAGGGCCATGTTTGAGTTTGAAATTTGAATCTTTGATTCAAATTGGTTCAAACCCTTCTGGTCTTAGTTGCATTAGCCCAACACACTCATATTGCTATGTTTCATGCATGCATCATATTGATGCACATTGTTTGGTGATGGTTGTGTATCGGTGTTCTTTGCGGCAGGTTCTGCCTCCGAGGACTATCGTGATTACCCTAACGAAGAACCGTATCAGTGCATCGAACCATCAGGCAAGCAACCAACCATTTGATCATATCGATACAATCCCATGTTCTCGCTCCTGCTCTCTTTTACTGCATTAAGACAACGCGTTTCAAACTGCTGTGTGCTACGGTAGTTGAACCCACTTCCTCTGCATGACCTGTCATTGCCACAGTAACTAGATGAAACCCACTAGCATGTGTAGGAGTTGATTGAGCCATATGTATGTGTTGTTCCTACCTTGCTATGCCTGCTATGCTTAGAGTCGTGTCAGGTCTGGTTCATCTGGGTGATGGGCTAGAGTGAAATGATTATGTCGGTAATGAGAGTGGTGTGGTGAACACGATTTGGTAAAGGTATCGATGAGAGGCCATGTAGGAGTACATGGTGGGTTGTTTCATTGAAGCCGACCTTAAGCACTGAGATCTGTATGTGTGATTTAAGAATCAGCTACTACCATGCATTGGGCCCGAAACCAATGGACCCTCTCGACTTCTTATTCACCCTAGTTCTCCGTCCAGGAGTTGCAAGTAGTTTCTGGTGTTTGTAGCCTACTGGAGGCCGTGGACAGCGCTGACCGTAGGGGTGGGCTGTGATGCGGTAGGTACGTGGCCGGGTGCACCGAATACCCGTTAGGTATCTCGGGAACCCTGTTCACATCGTTCGGGGCCATATGGGAAACCTCGGCCGGACTCCCTGCGGATGGAACCTGAATAGGCGATAAACCTGGACTGGAGGCTTAGGTGATTAGGTAGGTCGTGGCCGACACCCACGTTGGGCTTCCGCTTGAAGGTTGCCGAGTACATGTCGTGTAAACGACGGTAAGTGGTGAGAGCGTGTATGAAGAAGTACCCCCTGCAGGGTTAACATGATCTATTCGAATAGCCGCGTCCGCGGTAAAGGACTACTTGGTTGCCTATACAGTTCATAGACAAGTAAATGGAAACTACTAAAAGCCTCAAGATAAGTGTGAGTGCCGAGGATGGCTCCTCCGTAGGTGGACGGAGGTGGATCCTCGGTAGTGTATTGAAGTGGTGAATAGTGGACTCGTGTGCGCAAAACTATTTCAAGTTGAAGTATCGTAGGATAGCCTAGCCAAGAGTCAAAGCTGGCTTGCTGCAATAACTCCACCAACCCTTCTTGATACTATGCATGTATGTAGGATCTGATGTAAGTCTTGCTGAGTACCTTTGTACTCATGTTGCTATAATCTACATTTTTACAGAAGACGCTGCAACCCCTTCTGATGGGTTCTATGTAGACGTTGACATCAACGAGTAGGCTAAAGACCCAGGTGGTGACCCTGAGCTTGTGAAGGACCACATAGTATAGCCAGAGGCTTTCCAAGCCTCTTTTATTTTACTAGTTGTCTGTACTCAGACAAGTTACTTCCGCTGCTGGCTTGTATGATTGTATGACTTGTATGTTGGGTCGTGAGACCCGTACCTTTGTGTGTACGTTATGTATGGCTCACTGAGCCTTAAATAAAGTACTTGTGTCATAGAGTCATGTTGTGATGCTTCGTTGTATTTGCACATATCGAGCATATTGTGTGTATGATTGAAATGCTTGGTATGTGTGGGATCTGGCTATCTAGTTGTTTATCTTTAGTAGCCTCTCTTACCGGGAAATGTCTCCTAGTGTTACCGCTGAGCCATGGTAGCTTGCTACTGCTCTGGAACACTTAGGCTGGCCGGCATGTGTCCTTCTTCGTTCCTGTGTCTGTCCCTTCGGGGAAATGTCACGCTTTGAGTACCGGAGTCCTGTTAGCCCGCTACAGCCCGGTTTACCGGAGTCCTGCTAGCCCAGTGCTACAGCCCGGACCCACTTGCTGATGACCGACACGTTCGAAGCTGGGTCATGGATGCCTGTCCCTGTAAGTCTGTGCCACTTTGGGTTTACGACTAGTCATGTCAGCCCGGGCTCTTTATCATATGGATGCTAGCGACACTATCATATACGTGAGCCAAAAGGCGCAAACGGTCCCGGGCAAAGGTAAGGCGACACCCGTGGAGATACCGTGCGTGAGGCTGCAAAGTGATATGAGGTGTTACCGGCTAGATCGATGTGACATCGAGTCGGGGTCCTGACAGCGTTGGTATCAGAGCCGGACTGCCTGTAGGTTCTCCAAGCCAAACTGGTCGATGTTGAGTCTAGAAATTCTTTAGTTATATGTAGGGGAATTGTTTGTGGGATGGAACGTAAGGCTCTTTTTACTCCTTTATCTTATGACATTCTGATCTGAGTCAGTCCATTCTTCTACCGGGGGTTAAGGAATTAGGATCTATTCTCTCTATCAGGATCACGTGTTACTAATCAGTAGTACCTTATAAGTTTGATGGATACAAGCCTAGTTCAGTTCTACTACCACATTATGTTGTTAGAATGGATTCAGAACTTTGATATGATGATGTTGAGTGTGTATGAAATCCTTTGTCAAATGTCTCAAAATCCTTCTTGAGCATTTACAGCTGTTATGCTGCCGAAATTTTGCTAGAAATTCTAATGCCTTTGCATTATGATTGTGTTTTCAGATGGCCACTCGCGACCTCAATCAAGTGGTTCGCCTGACTCGATGCCTAGATGTACCCGGCCATACTGCCATGTTGGTCAGGGTAATGACTGAGGCCGGATACCGTTGGTATCCTGAGTACACGGTCGAAGAGCAATTCCGAGACTTTAATCAAAGCCAGTATCTCTGCACTGTCAGGATATTTCCATCTTATCCTGGGTCCACCGAGCCCCTTCACTGCTCCTATGGACTCGGGGTTACTATTGAGATGGCTGTGCAGGACGCCGCCTACTCTATGATGACCATCATGCGAGTCAGGTCTGGCCTATTTCGGGATTCTGATTTCCGGTATATGCCAGGATCACTTCCGGGAGCACAAGGGTATCTCCAGGCTATCTATGCTGACCCCACCCAGGAGGATTCACGGACTCGCACCACTGCTGAGATGCTCGAGGATAAGGACCGTGAAAATCGGGCCTTGAGGTTAGAGCTCTTCAATACCCGTGCTGACCACTGGGCCACATTGACTCGGTTTGCACCGGCGGTGCAAGCTGGATATTCGGATATGCGCGATCTCTATCCTGTGAGATCTGCTCTGCCAGACGTGATGGGTTGGCGTGATGTAGGAGGCATCACCCCACCTCGCGGTCCCCGCAGGCCACCGTCTGTTGGTCCAAGACCTCATCCTAGCCCCTATGGTCCACAAGCTCCGCGAGATCGTCTGTTTCCGGATGATCATGTTGAGCTTCCAGGCTATGGAGGTGACTTCTACGAGGACTACTACGGATCGGTCTGAGTTAGTGGTAGTATCACTAGTTCGTGTTAGCTGTGTCGTTTATCGTCCTGCGTGACTCGTGGGATATGACCTAGCTGTATCGCCTTTCGGAGGTGTAGAAAAATAATGTATAGGAGCTGGGAATGCCTCCGATGAGATGTAATCCTCTTTTCACCGTAATAGTACTTTGTTTGGTCTTGTACTAAACCCTGTATGGTGTGTATGACGATGGAATAAAGAAGCAGTTTATGTATCTACCATGTCATACGGATGATCATCTTGCATTCCGAGTTATTCCTTACATTCTGTATCCTATGTCGGAATTTTATCATCCTGACTAAATCATTGTCTTGTTTACCTAGGATGGTCAACACGCGCACTAACCCTGCTCCTCAAGAGCAGGCCGAAGGTAGTGAAGTCAGGAATGCAAATCTGCCTCATCCTCCTTCCCTAGCCGAGGTTATGATGGAAGCCGAAAGAAACAAGCGGGAGACCAACCGTTTGTTGGAGCGTATTGAACAGAACACAGCACACCATCAGAGGACTAACGTGGTGTCACTCAGTGATTTTATCAAGTTACATCCACCCACGTTCCACCACTCCGTCGAGCCTCTCGACGCTGATGACTGGCTTCGCAGTATCTCCCACAAGCTGCGTTCCGCGCTGGTAGCTGAGGCTGACAAGGTCACCTTTGCTGCATATCATCTTGAAGGCCCCGCCAGTCTATGGTGGGAGAATTATGGAGCTATGCGCCCAGCGGGCCATGTCACTACTTGGGCTGAATTCAGCGAGGCTTTCCGTGAACATCACATTCCGGAGGGTCTCATGGACCGTAAACGTGAGGAATTTTGCAGTTTCTCTCAGGGCCGACTCTCTGTGGATGCTTACAGCAGGGAGTTCGGTAACCTCGCACGATATGCAACTGAGGAAGTTTCTACTGATGCCAACAAGCAAGCAAGGTTCCGTAAGGGACTTAGTCCTGAGCTTCGCCGCGACCTCCGTCTGCATGAGTGCACATCTTTTCAGAAACTTGTTAACAAGGCCATCAGTGCTGAGACTGGTCAGACTGATTATGACGCAACACGCAAGCATGGCCGTGACATGGGTTCCTCATCCGGTGCGGGTCCTCAGAAGCGCCGCGTGTGGGTGCCCAACACTGCCCTGCCACCTAGGTTCACACCGAGGCCATCCTTCCATGCGCCTCGCCCCGTTCAACAGTCTGCACCAGCCAAGCCCTATGGGGGTCCAACCAACAATGCTTCTCCACGTACCAGTTCTGTGACTTGTTTCAAGTGTGGGGAATCTGGCCACTATATGCGTGAGTGTCCCCAGACCAACCCCAACCAATCTGCTAAAGCTGTTAGCCGTGGCAAGCCAACAGGGAAAGTGTTCCACGCCAAGCCGGCCACCGCTACACGTGGCCATGTCAACTGTATCTCTGCCGAAGAAGCTCAAGAGGATCCCAACGTCGTTCTCGGTACGCTCCTTGTTAATTGCCACCCGGCATCTGTTCTTTTCGATACAGGAGCCTCTCATTCATTTATATCCGAGAACTATGCTCGTTTGCATAACACCGCATTCTGTGACATGCCATCCACTATGGAAATTTCTACTCCCGGTTCTAGATGGCAGACCTCCAGGGTAAGTTATGGAAATGAAATCCAAGTCGACAGACTTGTTTTCCTTGCATCTTTGATAGCTCTCAAATTTTTAGATATTAATATCATTTTGGGTATGGACTGGATGTCAGCTCATCATGCCAAAATTGATTGCTTCTCTAGGACTGTCCAACTCACTCATCCTTCGGGCAAGATAGTCAATGTCTTGACCCGGTTAGCTGAGCGACAATTATATTCTCTTAACGCCAGCCCTTTGCCAGACCTTGAGGACGTTCCGGTAGTCCGTGACTTCCCGGATGTCTTCCCAGAGGAATTGCCAGGTGTTCCACCTGACAGGGATGTTGAGTTCGTAATAGACCTCATCCCAGGAACCGTTCCGATTGCTAGAAGACCCTATAAGATGGCACCACTGGAACTAGCCGAGCTTAAGAAACAACTCGATGAGTCCTTGAAAAAGGGTTTCATCCGACCTAGTTCATCTCCATGGGCTTGCCCCGTCCTATTCGTCAAGAAGAAGGATGGTACGGACCGGATGGTTGTAGATTATCGACCTGTCAATTTGGTCACAATCAAGAACAAATATCCGTTCCCCAGGATCAACGACATGTATGATCAGCTCGCTGGATCCTCAGTCTTCTCCAAGATGGATTTGAGGTTGGGCTACCATCAAATCAAAATCAGAAACGGGGACATTCCTAAAACGGCCTTTGTTACTCGTTATGGCCAATACGAGTACACCGTCATGTCCTTCGGTTTAACCAATGCTCCAGCCACCTTTTCTCGGTTAATGAACTCAATCTTCATGGAGTATTTGGATAAATTCGTCGTAGTTTATCTCGATGATATACTCATCTACTCCAAGAACGAGGAGGAACATGCCGAACATCTAAGGCTAGTGTTGAAGAAACTTCGAGAGCATCGCCTTTATGCCAAATTTTCTAAATGTGAATTCTGGTTGTCGGAAGTGACCTATCTGGGTCATGTAATATCTGGTAAAGGTATTGCTGTTAACCCTGAGCGAGTTCAAGCCGTCCTTAATTGGACTCCACCTGAATCGGTCAAGCAAGTTCGGAGTTTTCTGGGCTTAGCGAGCTATTGTCGTCGCTTTGTCGAGAACTTCTCCAAAGTGGCTAAACCTCTAACCGAACTCCTCAAGAAAGATAAAAAGTTCGAATGGACTCCACAATGTGAGCACAGCTTTCAGGAACTGAAAAGACGCCTGACTTCTGCTCCCGTACTGGTACCGCCAGACTTCTCTAAGGACTTTGTTATCTACTGCGACGCCTCGCGACAAGGATTAGGTTGCATTCTCATGCAAGATCGACATGTAATTGCTTACGCTTCACAGAAATTGCACCCACATGAGGAGAATTATCCTACTCATGATCTAGAGCTTGCAGCCGTAGTCTATGCATTTAAGACCTGGCGACATTACCTCCTCGGTAACCGTTGCGAAATATTCACTGATCACCAAAGTCTGAAGTACATTTTCACCCAACCGGATTTGAATCTCAGGCAAAGACGTTGGGTTGAGTTGATCACAGATTTCGACTTAGGAATAACTTACACCCCAGGGAAAGCCAACGTCATGGCTGATGCGCTAAGTCATAAATCTTATTGTAACAACCTAATGTTACAACAAAGTCAACCGCTTCTCCATGAGGAATTTCGGAAGCTTAACCTTCACATTGTTCCTCAAGGTTTTCTTTCCACCTTGGTGGCGAAACCTACCCTTACGGACCAGATCGTCAAGGCACAGAAGGTAGATCCGGGAATCTCCCGCATCAAGAGAAACATCAAGAAAGGAATTGCGAATTGTTTCTCCATTAATGATCAAGGGGTCGTATACTTCGGGAATCGACTAGTGGTTCCCAAAGTGCGAAACCTGAGGCGATTGATCCTTAAGGAGGCTCATGAATCTCCTCTCACCATTCATCCCGGTAGTACTAAGATGTATCAGGACCTATGCCAGAGGTTCTGGTGGACTAGGATGAAGAGAGAAATTGCTCAGTATGTTGCTAACTGCGACGTTTGCCGTCGTGTAAAAGCAGAACATCAACGGCCTGCTGGCACCCTTCAACCCTTAGCTATTCCTGAATGGAAATGGGATAAAATTGGTATGGATTTCATTACCGGTTTTCCCAGGACCAAGAGAGGGAATAATGCTATCTTCGTCGTTGTCGATCGTCTTTCCAAAGTAGCCCATTTCCTACCTGTTCGTGAGAGTATAACCGCTAGTCAATTGGCAGACTTATACATCTCCCGGATAGTGTCTCTCCATGGTGTTCCTTTGGAAATTAACTCGGATCGAGGAAGTATTTTCACCTCTCGATTTTGGGAAAGTTTCCAAAATGCTATGGGAACCCGTCTCTCCTTTAGCACCGCTTTCCACCCTCAGTCGAGTGGTCAAGTGGAACGCGTCAACCAGATTCTAGAAGACATGCTTCGAGCCTCTGTTATCTCATTCGGAATGGATTGGGAGAAGTGCCTTCCATTTGCCGAATTCGCTTACAACAACAACTATCAATCTAGCTTGGGTAAAGCCCCTTTTGAAGTTCTCTATGGACGACGGTGTCGAACACCCCTTAACTGGTCAGAGACCGGGGAAAGACAATTCTTTGGCCCGGATATGATTCAGGAAGCAGAAGAGCAAGTTCGCATCGTTCGTGAAAAGTTGAAAACAGCCCAATCTCGTCAAAAGAGTCAATATGACCGAAAACATAAGGCTATGACTTTCGAGGTTGACGAGAAGGCTTATCTTCGGGTTACCCCTCTGAAGGGAACCCATCGTTTCGGTATCAAAGGCAAATTGGCTCCTCGTTACATTGGACCTTTTCGCATTCTCGCTAAACGAGGAGAAGTTGCCTACCAGTTGGAACTACCTCCGCACCTCTCCAGAGTCCACGATGTCTTCCACGTTTCCCAACTCAGGCGATGCTTCTCGGATCCTATCCGTGGAGTGGACCACGAAACGCTTGATCTCCAAGATAATCTTACATATCGAGAGTACCCCATTCGTATCCTCGATCAGGCCGAGCGTACCACTCGACGTCATAATATCAAGTTTCTCAAAGTACAATGGTCGCACCATTCTGAGGATGAAGCAACTTGGGAAAGGGAGGATCGTCTTCGACTTGAGTATCCCGCCTTCTTTCCGGAGGAACCCAAATCTCGGGACGAGATTCTTTTGAGTGGGGGTGAGTTGTCACACCCTAGTTAGCCATGCATTAGAGTGTTGCATCATGTTTACTCTTTCATCAGAAACCTGAAATGGGGATGACAGAACCCCCAGTCCCCTCTGAAACCAATTAGGGTTTACTAAAAACTTTTTCAATGAACCTGAAATGCCCTTCTAAAATGCCCATCATTTTTGTCTTGGTTCAGAACCTCTGCCAAAGTGATGCACATTTTCCTAGGCCATCTTAGGGTTTTTGAATTAAATCATAAATATTTGAATTTGGGCATTTAAAATTATATAAAATATTTAAATGCTCAAATATCTCCAAACTAAAATGTTTCATGTTGGAAATAATCCAACTATGGACCAGGAGTAGTTTGGTGATTTTAGGAGTTGCCTAAGTATTTTATTTAATTCAACAAAGTTGCAGAAGTATTAAAAAAACAGAAAACAGAAAGAAATGGAAAAACTTACCTGACGCCTGCTCCCGGCCCACCTGCCGGCCCAGCCCAGCGCCGCTCCAGCGAGCTGCTTGCCGGCCAGGCAGGCAGGCAGGTGCCCGACGGCGACCGCAGCGCGCGCCACGCACCTGCTCGCCGCCTCGCCGCTCCCCGCGCCCGGTGACGTCGTGGATCAGCCTCCCTCGCTCCCCCGAACTCCCCAGACACCCCCTCCTCTCTCCAGCTCCTCCCCCTCGCGCTCCCCCGCCATGACCGACGCCACCATCGCCGTGCCTTCGTCGTAGCCGTGCTTCCCGCCGCCCGTGCGTCCTCTCATCGTGTCCAGGAGCTCCGCCGCTGTCCACTCCATCGAGCAAGCCGAGCCCCGAGCGCTCGCAACGCCCGAGTCCACCGCAACGACCTCGCCCGAACCGCCGTCGCCGGAGATCCCCTTCAACGCCGTCGTCGCTCCGGTCCATCTCCGGCCGCACCAAGGGCTTCGTCGCACTCACTGTGAGCTTAGCCATCTTTCCCCCCCTCCTTTTCTTGCTCCCGAGCCGTGTAGCGACCTCCCGGAGCTCAACCGCACCCACCGCCGTGGAGCTCGTCGCCGACGTGCTCCCGATCACCCTCCGACCACTCCACGGTGTCCATCATACTCACCGTGTCACGTAGCACCTAGCTAGCTACTCCCCGCGCCTCACTGACCCCTCTAGCGTCAAGTTCGTCTTCAGCCGAACCCCGGTGGCCGCCAAAGTCATCGCCGGCGCCAACTCCGGCCACCCTGACCCCAACGGACTCCACCAAGAGCCGCGGCTCGTCCTCAGCTCCACTCCGGTGGTCTCCGCGGCCCATTTGGTGGCCGAAACAGCCAAAACCACTTCCGCCGCCGCATCGGGCCCGCCGGCGGCTAAACGCCGGTGCAGCCGACCCGGGTTTGACCACGGGTGGGCCCTGGTTGACTCCCCTGAGTCAATGACAGGTGGGGCCCAGCCCTGTTAATTAAACAGGTTTAGTTTTATTTAAACTTTAATTAAATTAATCACCCTGACACGCGGGACCCACTGTCAGGTTTGACCTGGACATGTTCCGTTGACCTGCTGACGTCACACTGACGTCAGGCTGACGCAATAATTGATTTTCTGGAATTAATCTAATATAGAAATTCCAGAATATAGTTTAAACTTTAAAAATTCATAACGTTTATTCTGTAACTCCAAATCAGACAAATTATATATGAAAAATGATCAGAAAAATCCAATCTATCCATCTGTACTATTTTCATGCATGATTAAACAAGTTAACCTGATGTTTAATACAGAACAAGGAAAAACACTTTAAAGGGCCATGTTTGAGTTTGAAATTTGAATCTTTGATTCAAATTGGTTCAAACCCTTCTGGTCTTAGTTGCATTAGCCCAACACACTCATATTGCTATGTTTCATGCATGCATCATATTGATGCACATTGTTTGGTGATGATTGTGTATCGGTGTTCTTTGCGGCAGGTTCTGCCTCCGAGGACTATCGTGATTACCCTAATGAAGAACCGTATCAGTGCATCGAACCATCAGGCAAGCAACCAACCATTTGATCATATCAATACAATCCCATGTTCTCACTCCTGCTCTCTTTTACTGCATTAAGACAACGCGTTTCAAACTGCTGTGTGCTACGGTAGTTGAACCCACTTCCTCTGCATGACATGTCATTGCCACAGTAACTAGATGAAACCCACTAGCATGTGTAGGAGTTGATTGAGCCATATGTATGTGTTGTTCCTACCTTGCTATGCCTGCTATGCTTAGAGTCGTGTCAGGTCTGGTTCATCTGGGTGATGGGCTAGAGTGAAATGATTATGTCGGTAATGAGAGTGGTGTGGTGAACACGATTTGGTAAAGGTATCGATGGGAGGCCATGTAGGAGTACATGGTGGGTTGTTTCATTGAAGCCGACCTTAAGCACTGAGATCTGTATGTGTGATTTAAGAATCAGCTACTACCATGCATTGGGCCCGAAACCAATGGACCCTCTCGGCTTCTTATTCACCCTAGTTCTCCGTCCAGGAGTTGCAAGTAGTATCTGGTGTTTGTAGCCTACTGGAGGCCGGGGACAACGCTGACCGTAGGGGTGGGCTGTGATGCGGTAGGTACGTGGCCGGGTGTACCGAATACCCGTTAGGTATCTCGGGAACCCTGTTCACATCGTTCGGGGCCGTATGGGAAACCTCGGCCGGACTCCCTACGGACGGAACCTGGATAGGCGATAAACCTGGACTGGAGGCTTAGGTGATTAGGTAGGTCGTGGCCGACACCCACGTTGGGCTTCCGCTTGAAGGTTGCCGAGTACATGTCGTGTAAACGACGGTAAGTGGTGAGAGCGTGTATGAAGAAGTACACCCCTGCAGGGTTATCATGATCTATTCGAATAGCCGCGTCCGCGGTAAAGGACTACTTGGTTGCCTATACAGTTCATAGACAAGTAAACGGAAACTACTAAAAGACTCAAGATAAGTGTGAGTGCCGAGGAGGGCTCTTCCGCAGGAAGACGGAGGTGAATCCTCAGTAGTGTATTGAAGTGGTGAGTAGCGGACTCGTGTGCACAAACCATTTCAAGTTGGAGTCTCGTAGGTTAGCCTAGCCAAGAGTCAAAGCTGGCTTGCTGCAATAACTCCACCAACCCTTCTTGATAATATGCATGTATGTAGGATCTGATGTAAGTCTTGCTGAGTACCTTTGTACTCATGTTGCTATAATTTACATTTTTACAGAAGACGCTGCAACCCCTTATGATGGGTTCTAAGTAGACATTGACATCAATGAGTAGGCTAAGGCCCAGGTGGTGATCCTGAGCTTGTGAAGGACCTCGTAGTATAGCTAGGCTTTCCAAGCCTCTTCTATTTTTCTAGTTGTCTGTACTCAGACAAGTTACTTCCGCTGCTAGTTTGTATGACTGTACGACTTGAATGCTGGGTCGTGTGACCCGTACCTTTGTGTATGTTATGTATGGCTCTCTGAGCCTTAAATAAAGTACTTGTGTCGTAGAGTCATGTTGTGATGCCTTGTTGTATTTGCACATATCGAGCATATTGTGTGTATGATTGAAATGCTTGGTATGTGTGGGATCTGACTATCTAGTTGTTTATCTTTAGTAGCCTCTCTTACCGGGAAATGTCTCCTAGTGTTACCGCTGAGCCATGGTAGCTTGCTACTGCTCTGGAACACTTAGGCTGGCCGGCATGTGTCCTTCTTCGTTCCGGTGTCTGTCCCTTCGGGGAAATGTCACGCATTGAGTACCGGAGTCCTGTTAGCCCGCTACAGCCCAGTTTACCGGAGTCCTGCTAGCCCAGTGCTACAGCCCGGACCCACTTGTTGATGACCGACACGTTCGAAGCTGGGTCATGGATGCCTGTCCCTGTAAGTCTGTGCCACTTTGGGTTTACGACTAGTCATGTCAGCCCGGACTCCTTATCATATGGATGCTAGCGACACTATCATATACGTGAGCCAAAAGGCGCAAACGGTCCCGGGCAAAGGTAAGGCGACACCCGTGGGGATACCGTACGTGAGGCCGCAAAGTGATATGAGGTGTTACCGGCTAGATCGATGTGACATCGAGTCGGGGTCCTGACATTAAGGGCAAGTTAGCACCACGTTTTGTGGGACCTTACAAGATCTTGGAGCGCAGAGGAGAGGTAGCTTATCAGCTGGAGTTGCCAGAATCCTTGTCAGGAGTCCACGATGTGTTTCCTGTATCTCAGTTGAAGAAGTGTCATGCAGAGATGATGGATGTTCCATTGAGGGACACAGTGCCACTTGAGGCAATTCAGTTGGAGAGTGATTTGACATATGAGGAGAAGCCTATTAAGATTCTGGAGACAGCAAAGAGAGTTACTCGCACCAAGACAATTAAGTTGTGCAAGGTTCAATGGGATCATCACACAGAGGAGGAAGCTACCTGGGAACGAGAGGAAGATCTCACGCAGGATCACCCACACCTTTTTGCTAGCCAGCCCGAATCTCGAGCGCGAGATTCATCTTAAGGGGGTAGGTTTGTAACATCCCAATTTTCCTAATTTGGATGTTAATAGATCATTCGTGTGCATCTCATATTTTTCCATGCATTATTTGTGTTTCTGAAATATTCTTTTCATTATGCAACTAAAGGCAATTTATTGGAGTGGAGATAACATGACTTCTCGCCTGTTTGAAAAATGTTCATAATGTCCAGAATATTATTTCCAGTTCATTTGATATGTTCTGGTATTTTTCTTAATCTTCAAAATATTTTATTTGGTTGTTTTGTTGCTGTTTTGTGTGGCCTATTGCATAAAATGAGTTTTCAAAAATTGCATTAGGTGAGGAACTAGAGCTCCTGTAGTTTATATTAGTAGTATATATTTTACTGTGTCTAGTTATTTTTTTCCTAGATTTTATATTGTGGTTTCTATTTTTTTTATTTTGCTGTTGGGGTTTGTGTTTTTTAAAGAAAAACCGCAGCGCAGTGCGCGGCCTAGCAGAGCTGCTGGCCACCCGCGGCCCAACTAAGTCCTGCCGCCGCAGCCCACTTAGCTAGCGAAGCGGTACGCTGCGCCCGACCTGCACCCGACTCGCGCCCGATCCACTCGCCGCCACCTCTAACACTGACCGCGGGCCCCGGACCTATCTCCTTCCTCCGGTGGGACGGACGCACAGCGCGCACAGGCCGAGCCGAGCCCAGATTGATCTGCGCCCCTGTTCGATCCCATGCTCCTCAGGGACACCGTACACGGGCAAGACTCCGCGAGGAACGCCGCACCCTTTCTCCCGATTCTTCCGCTCGCCACACGCCTCGATTAGGAAAAAACCGATCTCGCGGGGAAGCGCCACAGACCGCCGTCGCCGCCGAACGTTATCGCTGCCGTAAGGGGATCTCCAGCCGCACCGCTTGCTCTCCTCGTTTCCCCTCTCCACAATGAGCTTGTCTGACCCTGTTTCGTCGCCGGAAGTGTCGCGGAGCGAGCCGCCCGAGCGAACCCGACGCCATTGGAGCACCCGTTGTTCACGTCGTCACCGCCGCCCGCAGAGGACGCCCCGCTGCCGTTGAACACCACCACCACCTCCGCTGCTCGACACCGCACATCACCCGCCCGTCACCTCACCTTTGCCGGAGACCCGCCGGAGACGCACCACCGCCGACGCCCGACCGCCGCCGTCGTTTTCCTCTGTTTCGGTGAGCATGCGCGCCTAGCAACACTTCGGCCAGTCGGCCGCTGCCACGTGCCGATAGCTACGGCAGTTGCTACAGAGCCGCAACAGTTTTTACTGCTCAGGCGATTTCTGTTTTCCTTTTGTTTTATTTTTGGATTTCACCAAAACTTCTAATAGTTATATCTTTTAGCATATATATCCAATTTAGGTAATTATTTTACCTGTGAACTCACAAAAACCATCACTTTATCATAGTACCAACTTTGCACATGTTTGCACTTTGAAATTCGAATTCATTCAAGTTCAAAATTAACCTTCCGGAGGCCATAACTCTCAAACCGTTTATCGGATTCGAGTGATTCATTTTGCGTTGTGACCGTAGTGCAATTTAGGTGTTGTTAAGTTACTGGTGTTGGGTTTTTGAATGGTTTCTTGCTATTGGTTTTATCTTGGCTTTATTCGTACTTCGGTGATCGATTTGTTGAATTGTGTGAAACGTGCAGATTGTCCGGAGTGCGACGCAAGCTATTGTCAGGAGTGTGACTTTTTGAACCAAAACCAAGGCAAGTTACAAGTTGATCATACTTTACCTATTGTTTTCTATGCATGTAGTTATATCACACTATGAATATATGCATGTATAGGATTATTATATTATTTTGCTATATTGTTGAGCTATCTCCCGTCATTGCAGATCGTGGTAGTTGTAATTTTGCTATGCTTTGTAGACGGGGGTGGTTTGAGTATTCATTGATCTTATGTGAGGATTATATATTTAACAAATTGAGTAGTAACTCAGGATTCAACTCACCTCTGGGCGGAAGTGATATTGCTTAGTGTTGAGGGAAGGCATCATGGGGTCTTGCACCTTTTCTAAGGGCATGCGCCCATGAGAGTGCACCCTAAGTGGAATGTCGCCCAAGTTCAAAAAGATCAGACAGACTTAGTGACTAGTAGCTTCCATGTGCGGCCACTGGCTACATGGGCTCTAGCTTATTTGATCAGTTGTTAGAACCCTGGCCCAGAAAGTGTCGACATATGTAGCATATGTAGGTGGGATGCGGCCGTCAGGTAGTTAAGGGAACTTCTTCTAAAAGACTTCGTCTCAATCTTCGGATTGGGTCCAGTGGGTAAAGCGCACTAAACTCTGCAGAGTATTAAAACTAATCATGATTAGCCGTGCCCCCAGTTATGGGCAAATTTGAGCGACTATGCCATTACAGTTGTTGGATGATCTTGACAGATGTGACACTTAATAAATTTTTTGGGCAACTTAATAACAGGTAGATTGGAATTGGAGCTGCCAATTCAACCTTGTGTATATTACTGATAAAAGAACTAAATTAAAATATGACTATTAGGTAGTTATGAGGACAAAATCAGCTTTCTGCAAAAATAAATCCTCAAGCCTTCCTTTTGTTATACTATGCATATACATGTAGGTCTGCTTTATTATTACTCCTGTGTAACTTGCCAATACATTCAAAGTATTGATCTATATGGCTGCAACGTCTCATGTTGCGGGATATTTAGACGAAGAGTAAGGTACCGTTAGGGTCACGGGTCTGCACTCAGCATCGCCAGTGGGCTATGATGGGACTCATCATTATTTTCTGCTACATTTCCATTGTTTGATTGAAGAAAGCTAGCCAAGTGCTATGCAGATTGTTTTATTTTATATACTCTGGATCGTACGTTGTAATAAATGATGCACTTGCTATTCTGGTATTCATCTATGCTATGTGTGCTAGCGAGTTCGATCCAGGAACTAGCATGGTAAGCACAGAGACTCAAATCCTTCGAGGTTTGGTCGTTACAATTTTGGGGAGGATTAAACCATGATATTCAGGAGATACTAATTCATGAAGAGTGTTATCCTATGGACCATTTGTTTTGTCTTGCTTGCAAAGCCGAATAGGAAATAAAACAACGTGTTGCTCATAAGGAGAACAAGCACATGGTGCACATTCCAAAAGTTGATACAGTTGTTTCTTCAACTACTAGTTGTACTATGTCAACCACATCTGTTGTTGTGAAGACTACATCACATCCACCATGTGACACATCACCCCCGAGAGTGGCTACATCATCTGAGTTGATCATAAGAGGTAATGACAAAGGTACTGATCTTCCACCTCTACATGAGAATGATGAATGCCTTGTCAATTTGAATGCACCATCTGATGAGCTACCCACTACTTTGATCACACAACCTATTTTAGAGGACTATGTTGATAATTTGACTTTTCCATGTGATCAGACAACTAAAATATCAACAATTTTGAGTGGACCCATTGAAATAATTGTTGAGGGAGTCCTAGATTAGGGGGTCTCCGGACAGCCGGACTATCTCCATTGGCCGGACTGTTAGACTATGAAGATACAAGATTGAAGACTTAGTCTCGTGTCTGGATGGGACTCTACTTGGCATGGAAGGCAAGCTAGGCAATACGGATATGGATATCTCCTCCTTTGTAACCAACCTTGTGTAACCCTAACCCTCTCCGGTGTCTATATAAACCGAAGGGTTTTAGTCCGTAGGACAACAACCATAACATACAATCATACCATAGGCTAGCTTCTAGGGTTTAGCCTCTCTGATCTCGTGGTAGATCTACTCTTGTACTACCCATATGATCAATATTAATCAAGAAGGACGTAGGGTTTTACCTCCGTCAAGAGGGCCCGAACCTGGGTAAAACTTCGTGTCCCCTGCCTCCTGTTACCATCCGGCCTAGACGCACAGTTCGGGACCCCCTACCCGAGATCTGCCGGTTTTGACACCGACATTGGTGCTTTCATTGAGAGTTCCTCTGTGTCGTCGTCCTTAGGCTTGATGGCTCCCACTACCATCGATAGCAATGCGGTCCAGGGTGAGACTTTTCTCCCCGGATAGATCTTCGTATTCGGCGGCTTTGCACTGCGGGCTAATTCGCTTGGCAATCTGGAGAAGATTGAAAGCTACGCCCCTGGCCAACGGGTCAGATTTGGAAGTTCGAACTACACGGCCGACATCCGCGGAGACTTGATCTTCGACGGATTCGGGCCACAGCCAGGCGCGCCGCACTGTCACGATGGGTATGACCTAGCTCTGCCACCAAACAGTACCCCAGAAGTCGCTCCCGCATCAACTCCGACCCTTAGTTTGGAGCCAACTGCGCCAATCGAGGACGGGTGGTTAGACACCGCCTCAGGGGCTGCAGTCTCAATGGCGATCGAGCCGAACACCAGCATGATCCTCTGCGCAGCCCGTGACTCCAAGGTGCCGGACTCTTTTCTGACTCCGAACCATTCGCGCCCGTGCCAATCGAATCCGATTGGGCGCCGATCATGGAATTCACCGCCGTGGATATCTTTCAACACCCGCCCTTCGGTGACATTCTGAATTCACTAAGGTCTCTCTCTTTGACAGGAGAGCCCTGGCCGGATTATGGCCAATAGGATTGGGATGTGAACGACGAAGAAATTCGACGCCCACCCACCACCCACTTCGTAGACACTGTCGATGATTTAACCGACATGCTCGACTTCGACTCCGAAGACATCGACGGTATGGACGACGATGTAGGAGACGAACATGAACCAACACCTATAGGGCACTGGAAAGCCACCTCGTCATATGACATATACATGGTGGATACACCCAACGAAGACAATGGCGACGAGATAGCGGAGGATGACCCCTCCAAGAAGCAACCCAAGCACCAACGTCAGCGGTGCCACTCTAAGTCCCGCCAAACCAAAAGTGGTGATATCGGCACAGGAGATAATAATACTCCGGATAGTGCCGAAGACAACAACAATCCCCTCCAGCAAGATTTAGAGCAGGAGGATGAAGGAACCAGCTCTCCTGAGAGAGCGGCAGATGGAGAGGAGGAGGATGACAATTACATCCCCCCCTCCGAAGACGAGGCAAGCCTCGGCGACGATGAATTCGCCGTACCAGCGGATCCCATCGAACAAGAGCGCTTCAAGCGCTGGCTTATGGCCACGGCAAATAGCCTAAAGAAAAAGCAGCAGCAGCTTCAAGCTGATCAAGATCTGCTAGCTGACAAATGGACTGAAGTCCTCACGGCCGAGGAATATAAACCCGAGCGTCCCTCCAAGAGTTACCCAAGGCGCAGGTTACTACCCCGACTGGAGGAAGAAGCGTATGATACGGCTAATCGGCCACCTCATGGTCGCGATAGAGAGGCATTCCTGCCAAAAGCTCAGCCTCCACCCCAACTCCATTCAAACAAAAAGGCATGGGGAGATACGCCAGACCTGCGAGATATATTGGAGGACAAGGCAAAGCATTCAAGATCGATCTATGGATCACGAGGGAGCACCACTATGCGAGACGACAAACGTCACGCCGGATACAGTAAAAGCAAATCCGGCCAGGCCGAACACAGCGGGCAAGACCCATTCGAGCTGCGTCGAGATATAGCCCAATACAGAGGCGCCGCACACCCCTTATGCTTCACAGATGAAGTAATGGAACATCAATTCCCAGAAGGGTTCAAACCTGTAAACATTGAATCATATGACGGCACAACAGATCCCACAGTATGCATTGAGGACTTCCTCCTCCACATCCACATGGCCCGCGGTGATGACTTACACACCATCAAATACCTCCCACTAAAGCTCAAAGGACCAGCGTAGCATTGGCTTAACAGCTTGCCAGCGGACTCCATCAGCTGTTGGGAAGATCTGGAAGCCGCATTCCTCGACAACTTTCAGGGCACTTATGTGCGACCACCAGACGCCGATGACTTGAGCCACATAATTCAGGAGCCAGAAGAGTCGGCCAGGCAATTCTGGACTCGGTTCCTTACAAAGAAAAATCAAATCGTCGACTGTCCGAATGGGGAGGCCTTAGCGGCTTTCAAGCACAACATCCGAGGCGAGTGTCTAGCCCGGCACCTTGGTTAGGAAAAGCCGAAATCTATGGCAGCTCTCACGACGCTCATGACCCTCTTTTGTGCGGGAGAAGACAGCTGGCTGGCTCGCAGTAATAACATATCAAAGAAGCATGGTACCTCAGATACCAAGGACGGCAATAGCAGATCACGTCGCAACAAGCATAAGCGCCGCATTAACAGCAAAAATACCGAGGATACGACAGTCAATGCCGGATTCAAAGGCTCTAAACCCGGTCAGCGGAAAAGGTCATTCAAACAAAGCACGCCGGGTCCGTCCATCTTGGACCGTATACTCGATCGCTCGTGTCAAATACACGGCACCCCAGACAAGCCAGCCAATCACACCAACAAGGATTGTTGGGTATTCAAGCAGGCCGGCAAGTTAATTGCCGAAAACAAGGACAAGGGGCCGCATAGCGATGACGAGGAGGAGCCCTGGCAGCCGCACACTGGAGGACAGAAGAGATTTCCCCCGCAAGTGCAGACGGTGAACATGATATATGCAACCCACATCCCCAAGAGGGAGCGGAAGCATGCGCTCAGGGACGTATATGCGTTCGAGCCAGTCGCCCCAAAGTTCAACCCTTGGTCCTCCTGCCCGATCACCTTCGATCGTAGGGACCACCCCACTAGTATCCGTCATGGCGGATTCGCCGCACTGGTCCTAGACCCAATCATCGACGGATTTCACCTCACTCGAGTCCTTATGGACGGCAGCAGCAGCCTGAACCTGCTTTATCAGGACACAGTGCGCAAAATGGGTATAGACCCCTCAAGGATCAAACCCACGAAAACGGCCTTTAAGGGCGTCATTCCAGGTGTAGAGGCCCATTGCACAGGCTCAATTACACTGGAAGTGGTCTTCGGAGCCCCGGATAATTTCCGAAGCGAAGAGTTAATCTTCGATATAGTCCCGTTCTGCAGTGGTTATCACGCGCTGCTCGGGCGAACTGCATTCGCTAGATTCAATGCGGTACCGCATTATGCATACCTTAAGCTCAAGATGCTAGGACCTCGTGGAGTTATTACAGTAAATGGAAACACAAAGCGCTCTCTCCGAATAGAGGAGCACACCGCGGCCCTCGCAGCAGAAGCGCAAAGCAACCTCTCAAGGCAATCAACCAGTTCGGCGCTTCGAAGCCCGGACACCTTCAAGCGCGCTCAGGGCAATCGATAAATAGACCGCCTGGCGCGATCTGAGCTCACGTAGCAATACGGCGGCCACCCCAATCCCATCCCAACGGCGATATTCGTGTCGCGCGTACATAATTACACATAAAAAATACCATGGGCACAGGTGGGGAGGGGGGGGCACAACTACGGCACGCCCCAAAACGCGGCCTAAACCGCACTAGGGGCTTCCCATTTGGTTATTTTCCTTTTTTATTTCAGGACCTTAATCTCTGGAAACACTATCCGGCAGCACTATTGCCGAACACATGATGCAGCAACCAAGGAGGCAGATAGCTACGTCATACCACGGAATTCCCAGGTTGATTACAGTAACGAGTGAAATCTTCAATTTAATATCATTACTCAGCTTGCCCTTGGAAGGGACTTAGTCCTACTCTTTGCTTATCGCACTATCTGTATCACTCTGCTTTAACGCAGTTTTTTAATAAACAATGCATGACATTACGACTATTATTGCATTCTTGTTATATATATATATATGTGTGTGTGTGTGTGTGTGTGTGTGTGTGTGTGTGTGTGTGTGTGTTCATTAATGAGGCCTTGCAACCGTACACTATGGTACGACCAATACACCAGGGGCTTACGTACCCCACAATGCGGTGTGAAAAGTCCGAACACTTTCACAAGTGCAGCACCCTGAACTTATAGCATTATATGCATCAGCTCCGAATCATGTCTTTGGTCAAATGTTGGGTTTGCCCGGCTCCTATGTTTTGGTACCTTACGTTCCGCTCTATCGACTAAGGTAGCGCTAGGAGAACTACTGTGATTATGCCCCGGTTCTGCCGGGCTAAGCACCTTAGTAGAGAAAGATAAAACTGGTTGTCATGATAAGGCGAGAGACTGGTCGCTGTTCGGCGAGATTTTTCGAGTCCGTAAAGACTTATGCCGCTTAGGGCGAGGGGCCGGCCCTGTCCGGCTTACAGGCGTGTATCGCGCCCCGAATTCAGCCTTTCGAATACCAGGGGCTTTGCCGAAATTTAAAATTATAGAATTCTATGGCTAAGTGAGAGTGATAAAGCATTATTAGTCCGGTTGCCTTGTTCGTTGTGCTGAGCACCTCCCTCGAAGGACCCAAATATGGGAAGAAGAGTGCTCAGGTTTATCCCGAACAACCCACCACTCGTGGCGTGGGGGCAGAAGCCGAGGACTAGCCATCTCTCAGATTGGATAAACAACCAAACAAAAGGTAATATTTTAAATTCACACAAGCGTTGCATAGCGCATATGAAACAAGTTTTCATCATACAGGATCACACAAGCAAGTCTCATTCAAATATTACATATTTTGAGCACTCCTCCGCGATGAGACGGGCACCCAGCAGAACACCCTCGTAATACATCTCGGGGTGGCGGTGCTCCTTGCCCTCTGGCGGCCCCTCCTTGATCAGCTTCACGACGTCTAGCTTGAACCACTGCAATTTCACACGGGCGAAAGCCCGGCGTGCACCTTCAATGCAGACAGATCGCTTGATGACCTCCAGCCGCGGGCAGGCATCCACGAGCCGCCTCACCAGGCCGAAGAAGCTGTTCGGAAGGGCGTCGCTGGGCAACAGCCGGACTATAAAGCCCTTCATGGCCTGATCAACCGCCTTATGTAGCTCGACCATCTGCTTCAGCTGGTCGCTCATCGGCATCGGATGTTTGGCCTCAGCATACTGAGACCAGAACAGCTTCTCCGTCGAGCTTCCGTCCTCGTCCTGGTAAAATTGTGCTGCATCGGACACACTGCGGGGCAAATCTGCGAATGCTCTTGAAGAGCTCCAGATCCGGGTAAGTAACCGGTAATTTACTTTTACATGCTTGCTTTGCATATAGAAAGCCTTACCCGCCGCTATCTTCTACATCGCGTCGATCTCTTGGAGGGCCTTTTGGGCTTCGGCCTTGGCACTTTTTGCGCTCTCAAGGGCCGCGGCAAGCTCAGACTCTTGCGTCTTGGAGTCAAGCTCCAACGCCTCGTGCTTCGTCACGAGAGCCTGGAGCTCTTGCTGCACCTCGCCCACCCAAGCCTCATGCTTCTCTCGCTCGGTGCGCTCCTAGGCCGCTTTATCTTCGGCCTGGGTTAGCGCTTGCTTCACGGTCGCCACCTCGATCATGGCCCCTGGCAAACATACGATGATCTTGTCATTTTGCAATCGCGTCCTTTTTTATATATACACATCTATAGACATGGTATTACTTACCCTTGTTATCCTCGAGCTGCCTCTTGGCAAGGTCGACCTCTTTCCGGGACCCCTCGAGGGCCTGCTTCAGTACGGCGACCTCCGCGGTCAGTGCGGCGGACGCCAGCAGCGAAGCCTGCATATGCATATTGACATACTTATATTAGACTCCTGCGGTATTATTTGATCCTCTGTTCGGCTTTTCTTTGTGAACACCGAACAAAGCATCAGGGGCTACTGTCTATGCGGTAATATTTCTACTACATTTTAAAACACTTACCTCGAAGCCTGTTAGAAGGCTGGCACAGGCTTCAGTCAATCCGCTCTTGGCGGACTGAACCTTCTGGATCACCGCACTCATGATAGTGCGGTGCTCCTCGTCGATGGAAGCGCTGGGAAGCGCTTCCAATAGATTGTCCGGCACCTTTGGATGGACAAAGGTCACCGGCACGGGCGTCTTGCCCCTCTTAGAAGGATGCCGCCTGCCCGAGCACGGAACTGCTGGAGGGTCCGGTGCGGTGTTCGGCTGAGGGCCGAACTCAGAGCTCTCTAGGGGCCCCGTCCCCTCGGCTCCCGGAGTCCAGAAGGTCGCCTTGAGGCGCCTCCGGGACTGTCTCCCCTCGATCCGGTGCCTCTTGAGACAACGCCTCAGCATCGTCGGCAGGATGAGGGGAGGTGGCAGTCGGGACTGGCTCGCTATCCATGTCTGACGAGCCCAGGGAGCCATCCGATGATACCTCGATATTGGCTCGGGGCGGCCTGCATAATTATGTTCGGCGATTAGGGAAAGAAGTGCGACAAAGGAATCCTATGAGTTACTCTGGTATCTGAATACTTACAATCTCCCCGGGGGCTTGACCCTGGGCAACCACTCGCCTTCACCTTCGTCGGCGGCGGTGGAACTGTCCGGAAGGAGAGTCCTTCCTTTCTTGGACCCTCTGGCCTCCCCAGTAGGGGCGGCCTTCCTTTTCTTATCTCCCCCAGTCGGTGGGGGAGCATCTTCTTCTTCTTCCTCGTCTTCGGGGGAAGAGTGCGCCGCAGAGTCATCGGACGGTGAGTCCAACGACGCCTGGCATCGGGAACTCTTCCGGGTTCCCTTGGCCTTCTTGGCCTTCTCCGGCACCTTATAAGGGGCCGGAGTCAGCATCTTCGCCAGAAGAGTGTCTGCGGGGCCTACGGGCAAAGGAGCCGGACAGTCGATCTGTCCGGCCATCTTGTGTCAGTCCTATCAAAGGTACGGGAGTTTAGATCTTGCATAGAGTCAATCTATATAAAAAAATAAGTATCATGTGAAAGGTAAAGCAGTTTACCGCACTGGCTTGGTGCTTCGCGCTAAATCCGCGATCCTCAGTAATAGGGGGGGGGGACCTCGGCACTTTTGAATGGCACCCTCCAGGCGTCTTCATGAGTCGTGTCGAAGAGCCTGTTCAGCGTTCGGTGTTGCGCCGGATTGAATTCCCACAAGTTGAACTCCCGTTGTTGGCACGGGAGTATCCGACGGATGAGCATAATTTGGACTATGTTGACAAGCTTGAGCTTCTTGTCCAGCATGTTTTGAATACATGTTTGGAGTCCGGTCAGCTCTTTCGAATTACCCCAGAACAGGCCCTTCTCTTTCCAGGAGGTGAGCCGCGTGGGGATGCCATATCGGAACTCGGGGGCCGCTGCCCATGCAGGGTCGCGCGGCTCGTTGATATAGAACCACCCTGATTGCCACCTCTTTATGGTTTCCACAAAGGAGCCCTCGAGCCATGTTACGTTGGGCATCTTGCCCACCATGGCGGCTCCGCACTCTGCTTGGCGGCCGCCCACCACCTTCAGCTTGACATTGAAGGTCTTCAGCCATAAGCCGAAGTGGGGCCTGATGCGGAGGAAGGCCTCGCACACGATGATAAATGCCGAGATGTTGAGGATGAAGTTCGGGGCCAGATCGTGGAAATCCAGTCCGTAATAAAACATGAGCCCCCAGACGAAGGGATGGAGAGGGAATCCCAGTCCACGGAGGAAATGGGTGAGGAATACTACCCTCTCATGGGGCCTGGGGTGGGGATGAGCTGCCCCTCATCTGGGAGCCAGTGCGCGATGTCGTCGAGTAGGTATCCGGCTCTCCTCAGTTTCTTGAAGTCTCCCTTCGTGACGGAGGAGACCATCCACTTGCCTCCCGCCTCGGACATGGTTGGAGAAGGTTGAGGTGGAAGTGTGGACTTGGGCGCTAGAGCTCGAGTGTGCGAAAACGGATGAGCAAAGGAGGAAGAAGGCGTGGATAGAAAGGTGAATCCTTATCCCTTTATATGGGCGAATGAAACTAAGCGTCCCCACTTGCCTGTTAAAACTCGCTTATCCCCCAAGCGTCGTAATTGATGGCACGGTTGGGTTACCCACGCCCGTATTAATGAGAATCCCGTAATAAGGGGACACGATCTCTGCTTTGACAAGACGTGTCGAAAAACTGCCTCGCATTATGTGCGGGGCTGGTTAACAGAAACGGTTCGAATAATCATCGGGCCATGACATAACGTCATGCTGCCAAAGCAAGCCAACAAATTAGATCTGCGAAAATATTATTTTCTCTACGGTGGAATGTGGAACTTATTTTGCAGGGTCGGACACTATCCTCGTATTCAAATTCTTCTGTGATGTATTCGGATAAGGAACCCGCCTTAGAATGCCGAAGACAATACTGCGCGCCGGACTCATCGTCATTGAAGCCTGGTTCAGGGGCTACTGAGGGAGTCCTGGATTAGGGGGTCTCCAGACAGCCGGACTATCTCCATTGGCCGGACTGTTAGACTATGAAGATACAAGATTGAAGACTTCGTCTCGTGTCCGGATGGGACTCTACTTGGCGTGGAAGGCAAGCTAGGCAATACGGATATGGATATCTCCTCCTTTGTAACCGACCTTGTGTAACCCTAACCCTCTCCAGTGTCTATATAAATCGAAGGGTTTTAGTCCGTAGGACAACAACCATAACATACAATCATACCATAGGCTAGCTTCTAGGGTTTAGCCTCTCTGATCTCGTGGTAGATCTACTCTTGTACTACCCATATCATCAATATTAATCAAGCAGGACATAGGGTTTTACCTCCATCAAGAGGGCCCGAACCTGGGTAAAACTTCGTGTCCCCCGCCTCCTGTTACCATCCGGCCTAGATGCATAGTTCGGGACCCCCTACCCAAGATCTGCCGGTTTTGACACCGACAATTGTTAATACGCAAGAACCATGTGAATCAGGAAATAAATCAGATTTGGATCAAATACGTTTGAAAATAATTGTGGCAGTGTTTAATCATTTTGATATGACCTCTAATCTTGGTGATGATTCTGTGTCAAATGACTTGTTGCATGTTTGCTTATTTAAGCATGTTGTAGCATGTAAACTTAAAGCAATCAATGTTTATTCACCAATGTTGGGATGGTTTAATGATGAACATTGTCAATCTTTTGTTATGAAGAAAAGCTTCACTTGTATGTGCAAACTGGGTTGCAATATTTTCATGCCTTGTACATCTTGTGTTAATATTTTTGCCTTTTTATTTTATGATAAATGAAAGTTATTCATGTATACATGTGTCATATGTGTCATATGTGCAAAAACTATGGGAACTAAAAATGGATGACATATACATATACAACATGTACACTTTGTCTCTGTTGTTAGATATATTTGAGATTAAGCAACGCCGTGGACGGCTTTGTTTTCAAGCAGGGGAGTATGATGAGGACATCACTACCTTGGATACGACCAAAAATATTGCGTGCATGTATATTTGTCAGGTGATTTCTAATGCAAAGTATACAATAATTTATTTGGGTTATCCAGGACAAAAATACTTCACAGACTTTTGTGCCATGTCTAATTGCAGGTGTATGGGACATTTGTACAATCCACGTATGAAGATAAGGGAAAAAAATAAGTTTATGTGATGTTTAAAAAGTCCTCTCACATCACTTTTGGGACAAGAGAAGAGAGAGTCCAAGTCTCTCACGTTCTGGATTTAGATTCGGACTACACAGACATACCTGACTCAAAACGCTAAGAACTCTCTCATACGGACTCCGAATTGGGTCATTCTTTTTTTGGAAAGTAGATTTTGTGCTCTTTCCAACCCAGGTGGATTCACCTTCAAATTCATCCAGAGCATTGAGATATCGACGCAAAAATATGACGCTACAACAGAATCCGAGTCCAACTACAAGTCCAAAGGTGTTGCATCAGCTCCACTTGGGCCCATGAGCCTTGTATGACCTAGGGTTAGTTTTAGGCTGCATTGGGACATCCTCCCACCTCCTTGGCCGCCACCCCTTGCTCCTATATAAGCAGATCCATCTAGTAGCTTTTTCCTTGGGATTTGTTTAGTTAAAAGTTAGCCATTGCAACTTCGTGTACTTAGTTTGTGTCCAACTACAAGTCCAAAGGTGTTGCATCACCTCCACTTGGGCCCATGAGCCTTGTATGACCTAGGGTTAGTTTTAGGCTACCTTGGGACGTCCTCCCACCTCCTTGGCTGCCACCCCTTGCTCCTATATAAGCGGATCCATCTAGTAGATTTTTCCTTGGGATTTGTTTAGTTAAAAGTTAGCCATTGCAACTTCGTGTACTTTGTTTGTGTCCAACGAGCAGACCAATGCCGCTTTCTGATCCCCACATTTATCAATACTTCATCTATATTCGCAATATTCAGATTGCATTATCATATTCTTGCTTGTTCTTCGATTGCGTGCAGGAATAGACCTTCGTGGTCAGGATGATCGTGCTTCTAGCATCGTCAGTAACCTCGGGAGATTGCTTTAGCGATTGCAAAGACACAGCATCATGCACGTTTCTAGTCGGATCGTCAAAGTTGACTCCACGAACTCGATAGTTATCATCTCATCGAAAGATCAAGACACCCTCGCCTCTATCACTAACAAGTGATGAAACATACATCAAATGAAAAGAAGCATGTTCCTTATCTGAATGGTGGTCCTACAAGGACAGTAGCAATTTCTAAAGCACCAGCATTGCTAGATATTTGTGTGGGCATTAGGATTAACTATGACAACCGTTAAATGCGGCATTACTTTAATGGTGCCATTGCTTCATTTTACCGGCAATGTTACATTAACAGCTGATAAAGAGTTGGTATTTGGGCACGGGAGAGTAGGCGGACCAGGAAAGTTGCATTTCTAATGAAAAGAAACAACTTCTCTTAATGGGAAATTTAGCAGGACATGAAAAACAGTGCCATTGATTCATATTACTGGAGGCATTACATTGAAAACAACATTGGTTTAATGTGTCCTTACTTTTAACAGTGCGACTGCTACATTTTACTAGTGGCATTACATAAGAGGGGCTCGGGGCAACAAACATCAAAACAGGATATCTGGGTTGGTCCCATTTTTGTTCGGTATAACCACCTTATACTGTGTGAGGCTAGCAAATCTAGTGCTGGACATACTCTATTGACTTGTCCCCCAGTGCCCACTTTCTTTCCTTTTTCAACCAATAGATCAGTTTATATTGAGTTTGTACTGTGTTTCTCTTTATTTCCCTATTAGACCAAGAGACCAATTGGATAGCCAGTCTCTGCTACTTTTCGCCCCCATTATTTCCTCTTTCAACCAGGTCCTAGATTCAGGTAATAAATCTTCCCCCACCCCCACCCCCTTTCTTCCCTGTTTGAACCAAGTAGTACTAGATTCGACTGTATGAACTAGTTTTACCTCTTAACAGTAAAAATTTAGGTGGCTTTCGGACAGACAATCGATCCTATCTACGAGGGGGGCTGAGAAATAGTAAAAGTGACAAATGCAGCAACGTCAGGAGCTGGGGAAGTAGATCGAGGCCGGTTTTGAAGGAAGTTATACCTAAGGCTCGCCGGGATGTCGCTAGGTGGGCGGCGGGAGGCCAGACTGCCCACACTACAGCAGCGAGGAAGAAGGGGTCGGAGGCCCTCCCTAGCCGGTGCCGCGTGGGAGAGAACAGCAAGGCACGCTAATCGGGATGCGCCGATAGTGGGTAAGAGCCATTGTTGAGGACGACTGCGTGAACATTGCACCTTGTTACCATCCCCAGCGGAGAGGTTCTGGCTGGATCTATGACCAGCGGTGAGCAGAGAGAGAGAGTGTTGCCACCACTGTCGTGTTTAGATCTGGAGAGGACGAGACAGTGTGAAGAGAGCAACACTAGCAAGCAAGCGCGCAGGCTCCTGTGTATATAGTGGAGTAGTTTTCTTTTATCTACTGGAGCCGGCTTGACCTCGTCAATGACTGTCAAAAAGTCTTCATGCACGTGCCTCAGAGGCATAGTTGTCTTCATTTTGATCTAAAGCACCGGATTAACATATAACACGAAAAAATGCCACATCACAAGAAACCATAACCTCACTGCCCCAAGGAGACAACATGAATCCCAATGGACAAACTAGACGAGGATCAAAGCTCAAATTAAAGATAAACTCGTAGAAAAGGGATCCATCGATAGATGTCCTAATTTACATAGCCGGCTTGACCTAGATGGTAGCAGAGTAGTCTTCGTGCATGTGCCCCTAATGACCAGCGGCTTGGAGGAACTCAGTTGTCGCTCTTTAACCCTCACAGTGATCCGAAGCACATGACACCTAATATTGTAAGATGACAAGAAACCTTTTTTTTAGATTTCACATTGGAACTACAGCTCTATACAACACATCCTACACGATATGTAGACGATAGCCAATCCAGCCGTCTGCTGGAGTCTGGTCACATGCATGGACGAACTGATCTTCCGTGTCATGCAGGAATTGTCCAGGCACCGACGTCTATACAACACTTCTCTCGTACTATCGCTCGTCTCTCTCTTCTATTAACTCAGCCGACTTGCGGGGCCGGGGAGTGTACCTATGGTAGGTTCCCAATTGCGGTCCCACATGTGTGCGTGAATGCAATATGACACGCGTTCCATTCTGAGAGCAGCATGCCAGACCGACCGACCGTCTGCGGTGTGATGCGAACGCATCGGGCGTGTTGTATACATGTGTACCGCTATTTTCTTGAGGCTTTGCTCCATGGCGCAATCCATGGATACAAAATTATATTTCAAAATTATATCTCCCGATTCTTGACCATCTCCATGGTATATAGGTGCCAAGTATTGTACTCCAAGGCCCTTCCCGGTGCTCCAAGGTGTACAGGTGCTAAGGACGACACATGGGTAGAAAAGTGATGTGCCAAAGTAGAGGAGAGAGAGCATTATGGTGACCCCAGGAAGAAATGGTGCTAAGCACAAAGACCTTTCTAAAATGACTACCAACCACTACATGAGCGAGTCTAATTATTAAACAATTGCATATGGGGACCTTATGATAGAGGCAGAGGTGTCCCGTCTTTCGATGAGATGGTGATTATCGTTTCGGAGGAGTAGACTTTGACGATCCGAATACGTACGTGCAAGGACGTCGCACCATAGCAATCGCTAATCCAACTTCGAGAGGTTATTGACCATGCCGAAGCACGATCAACCTGACCAAAAAGGTCTATTTCCTGCAAGCAAACAAAGAACAAGCAAGAAACTAAGATTGCAATCTGGATATTGCGAATATAAGATGAAAGCTTTATTGATCAAGGTGGGGTTCTGTGACTCCTTGGTCTGGTCGTTCAACACAAACGAAGTACGCAAAGTTGCAGCTATGGTGAACTATTAATCTAAAAGAACCCAAAGTCTAAACGATGCCCTTAGCTGTATATATGGATGAAGAGGGGGGAAATTTCGTGGCCCTTGGAGGAGGGGTCCGAAACCAATCCTAAATCTTGTTTCCCCACACATACGGACTCTAAAAACAGCTTATACTCAAGTATTTAGAAATTACATGGGCCTGGCCCAATAATAAGGTGACGCAGCACCTAGAATATCCTCTGGACAAAATTTATGAAGTGGCATCTTGTATATTTGGTCCGAGGCTTCATGCACTCATTATGGTGGCTTCAAAGTCCTGAAATCATCACTTGTAACTTCGTTCTTGTTCCCCTTGTGCATGCCATCATCTCCATGCTTGAACTTGCTCCAAGGTTCATCTTTCTTGTCCAAGCTAGGCCCTTCATTTGTAAGCAAAACAAATGTATCTCATTTAGGCAGCATCATATTCTCATGACAATTAGAATCATTACCAAGAAACAAAAGTACCTGGTAATTCAATTGGTGTGCGCGAGCTCTAGTAATTGGTCCAGTATGTATAGCAGCAGGGGCTGTGGGTGTAACAATGGTATTGATGTCCTCATCATCCTCCCCTTCATGAAATGAAGTCGTCCTCGACGGAAGCTCATCTTCCTCACCCAACTAAGGCTTCAAATCTGCAATGCTAAAAGTGGGACTAACCCCAAAATCTGCAGGTAGCTCAAGTTTATATGCATTATCATTTATTTTCTCTAACACCTTAAAAGGACCATCAACACGTGGCATTAGCTTTGATTTGCGCAAATCACGAAACCTATCCTTACGCAAATGTAACCAAACAAGATCTCCAGCTGCAAAGACAACACATTTTCTACCTTTGTCTCCAACAAGTTTATATTTAGGACTCATACACTCAATGTTTTCCTTAGTTAACTCATGCATTTTTAAAATCAATTCAACATGTTGTTTAGCATCAAAATTAGCCTTCTCCCAAGATGGAGGAGGCAAAAAATCAATACGTGCATGAGGTAGGGAACCATACACAATTTCAAAAGGGCAAAACTTAGTAGTAGAATGCAATGAACGACTATAAGAAAATTCAATATGAGGCAAGCATTCTTCCCACATTTTCTTATTATTCTTCAAAACAGCCCTAAGCATAGTAGACAATGTTCTATTGACTACTTCAGTTTGTCCATCAGTTTGGGGGTGACAAGTAGTACTAAAAAGCAGTTTAGCCCCCAACTTAGCCCATAAACATCTCCCAAAGTGGCTAAGAAATTTACTATCACGATCTAAAACAATAGTATTTGGCACACCATGCAAGTGAATAATTTCACGAAAGAACAAATCAGCAACATTAACAACATCATCGCTTTTATGACATGGTATAAAGTGTGCCATTTTCGAGAATCTATCCACGGCAACAAATATGCCATCCCTCCCCTTCTTTGTTCGAGGTAAACCTAAAACAAAGTCCATAGATATATCATCCCAAGGAACACTATGTACAGGCAAAGGCATATATAAACCATGAGGATTGAGTCATGACTTAGCTTTTTGACATGTAGTGCAGCGAGCAACAAAACGCTCAACATCCCGTCTCATCTTTGGCCAAAAGAAATATCTAGCAAGTATATCCCCCATCTTCTTCACGCCAAAGTGTCCAATTAATCCTCCTCCATGCGCCTCCTGCAACAACAAAAGACGAACGGAGCTAGCTGGAATGCATAGCTTGTTAGCACGAAACACAAATCCATCCTTAACGACGAACTTGTTCCATGTTCTCCCTTCCTTACAATTCTGCAATACATCTTTAAATTCAGCAGCATGCACATATTGTTTTTTTATGGTCCCCAAACCAAATATTTTAAGTCAAGTTGTGAATGTTTAGTATAACGACGAGACTATGCATCAGCAATAACATTTTCTTTACCCTTCTTGTGTTTAATGACATAAGGGAAAGTCTCAATGAATTCAACCCATTTAGCATGTCTACGGTTTAGTTTTGCTTGAATTTTAATGTGTTTCAGAGATTCATGATCAGAATGTATAACAAATTCTTTGGTCCATAAATAATGTTGCCATGTTTCTAAGGTCCAAACAAGAGCATATAATTCTTTATCATAAGTAGAATAGTTTATACTAGGCCCACTCAATTTTTCAAAAAAAGTATGCAACAAGTTTGCCATCTTGTAATAACACACCTCCTAATCCAATTCCACTAGCATCACATTCAAGCTCAAAAGTTCTATTAAAATCAAGAAGATGGAATAAAGGAGGATGTGTCAACTTATGTTTCAATACCGCGAAGGCTTCTTCTTGTGCGGTACCCCAAACAAAAGGCACATCCTTCTTTGTAAGCTCATTATGAGGTGCAGCCATGGTGCTGGCATCTCTCACAAAACGCCTATAGAATCTAGCGAGGCCAAGAAAACTCCTCACTTGCGTGACCGTTTTAGGCTGCGGCCAACTCTCAATAGCTTCAATCTTGGCTTTATCAACTTCAATTCCCTGTGGAGTAACAACATAGCGAGGAAAAGATACTCGGTCGGTGCAAAAGGTGCACTTCCCAAGGTTACCAAACAAACATGCATCACGTAGAGCAATAAAAATAGAACGTAAATGTTCCAAATGTTCCTCCAAAGATTTGCTATAAATCAGTACATCATCAAAATAGACTACATAAATCGTCTAATGAAAGCACGTAAAACTTCGTTCATTAATCTCATGAAAGTACTAGGTGCATTAGTTAACCCAAAAGACTTGACTAACCACTCATATAATCCAAACTTAGTGTTAAATGTTGTTTCCCATTCATCTCCCAATTTCATACGAATTTGACGGTATCCACTACGCAAATCAACTTTGGAGAAGATTGTAGAGCCACTCAATTCATCAAGCATATCATCTAGCCTAGCAATAGGATGACGATAATGAATAGTAATATTATTAATGCCTCTACAATCAACACACATACGCGACGTACCATCCTTTTTTGCACTAGTATAATAGGAACAGCACAATGACTAAAAGATTCACGTATATAACCTTTGTCGAGCAGCTCCTGTACTTGACACATAATCTCCTTAGTCTCCTATGGATTGGTACGGTATGGCGCACGATTTGGTAGTGAAGCACCGGGAATTAAGTCAATCTGATGCTCAATCGCTCGAATAGGTGGTAATCCTAGTGGAACGTCTTGTGGAAAGACGTTAGTGAACTCCTACAAAATGTTAGTGACAACAGGAGGCAAAGTGGAAGGTATATCCTCGAAAGAAAATAATGCCTCTTTGCACACAAAAGCATAGCAAACAGATTTGTTGAAATCTAGATCATCAAAATCGGATTAGGTGGCAAGTAAACATGCAGTTTTCAATTTAATTTTAGAAGCAACACTAGATGGTTTATTATTAGGCTTCATTTGTTGCTCAAATTCTCTTGCCACGATCTGATTTTCACTCTTATGTTTCTCCTGTTTTGCTTTATTAGCTCTATTAATATCATCTTTCAAAATGGAATTAGGAGTTATAGGAAGCAAAGTAATATTTTTATCCTTATGAATAAGAGTATACTGATTGTTTCTACCATGGTGTACAATTTTTTTATCAAATTATCATGGTCTACTAAGTAACAAGGAACATGCTTGCATAGGTACCATATCACAATCAACACAATCAGCATATGTAGAGATACTAAAATGCACACGAACAGTACGTGTTACCTTAACCTTGTCGCTGTTGTTGAACCATTGGATGTAGTAAGGATGTGGATGTGGTCTTGTGGTGAGAGATAGCTTTTCCACCATCTCCATTCTAGCCAAGTTGTTGCAGCTCCCTCCATCTATGATGACGTGAACAGAACGTTCCTTCACAACTCCCTTTGTATGGAAAAAATTATGCCTCTGATTTTGCATAGAATGTGTGACCTGCACACTCAGAACACATTGAGCAACTAAAAATTCATACATGTCAGTGTCTTCAGGAGCCATGTATTGCATCTCATGATCAGAATCATCTCCACCGTGTTCTTCACTTGTAATAAGAGCCAAAGTCTCCTCATCATAGTCACTAGCGGACTCATACCCACCATCCTCAGTAGCAATCATCACACGCTTAGATGGGCATTCTCTCGCATAATGACCTCCACCCTTGCAACGACAACAAATAATATCATGTGTTTGCCCTGTTCATGCCATGGGTGAAGAAGAGCTCTATGCAAAACCGGAAGGTGTACTCCTGGAAGATAGTGGTGGCGGTGCCTGTTTTCTTGTATCTCGGTTGGAATTGGCGGCTGAAGTCAGTGGTGCTGCAGTAGGATGTGTGGGAGTAGAAGATGTACGTAGTGTCCATGATGAAGGTCAGCCTGCAGAAAAGTTAGTTCGCGCCAATGCCTGTCGATCATGCACTTCACGTTCAGCTTTACAAGCAAGATGGAATAAACGAGTGATATTATTATACTCCTTATACTCTAGAATGGTCGGAATCTCTCTATTTAATCCACCCAAAAATGTGCAAGCATAGCTTCATCTCCTCAATAATACCACATCTAATCATGCAAGTTTGTAATTCCTGATAATATTCTTCGACATGATTTTTTCCTTGTCTTAAACGCTGAAATTTTTGAAGCAATTCACGTTGATAATATGGTGGAACCCAATGGGTACGCATAGCAGTTTTCAAAGCAGCCCAAGTAGCTGGAATAGGATATAATCTACAATGTTCAGACCACCAAACACATGCAAAACTAGTGAAAGCACAAATAGCAGCAGCAACACGTCTTTCCTCGGGATATTATAAACATGTAAAACGTTGTTCAGTTTCCAACTCCCAAGTAAGATATATGTATCAGGAACATATCTACCCTCGAATGGTGGAATGTTCAATTTTAATTTAGGAAGGTCTTGATCTCGTACCTGAGGTGGTGCTGCAGCCCTACCGTTGCAATTATATGCCTGAGGTCGACCTGCTGGTGGTTGCACGTAGTTTTGATTTTGATCAACCTCATCCTCGTAATAGTCCTCCACCTCTACAATAGCAGCAAGAGCTACAGAAGCATCATCAGCAGTAGCAGCAACATCAGAATTTTGTCCAGGCTCAAGGGGAACGCAAAGTGCTCGTCCCACTTGATTTGGAAGGCGACGCTATTGTTGTTGTTGTTGTTGTAGAGGTGTGACAGGTGCAGCTGGTGGTGGTGGTGGAAGACGCATGAGAAATTCATTAAACTTGTTATCGAGCTTTGTTTCAAACGTCTTCTCAATGCCATCTATTCTCTCCATGGCCTCTTCAAATATGTTTAGCACATATTTCACCTGTCCACTCATCATTTGCTGAAATTTATCATGTAGCTGTTTGTTCATCATGCTCTCCCAATCAGTCTCATCGGTTTGTGATCCTGCATAGTTAGTTGCAATAGATACACACAAGAATATGATCCTACAGACTACTAGGAAGTGGTGGTGGTGGTGGTGGTGTGTCACAAATCCATCAAGCGAATCTCAAATTCTTACCAACTCTTACCCAACAGCAGGTGGTGATCGGCAACCGTTGTAGTCAAAACTCTCAAAGCTTGGACAGAGCAATTGCCAGGTGGTGTCAAACGCATGACGTAGATGTACGTGGAGCTAGGAAGGCTTATGATATGGTAGCAAAAATGTCAGCAATAATCAATTCAGAGATGCAAAGTTGAATAAACGCTTAATGACTGTACTGTGCTAGTCCTAGGCTAGACCATGCTAGAGACGCGAGCCTAGAACACTAACAAAATCATGGCGCTGCACGTAAACAAGGGAGGAGCACACTTTGAAAAAAAATCTCATTTTTTCACTTTTTTTTGCACCGCAACAATTGTTTTTCAAAAAAGTCCACAAATGGTCTAAAAACTGCCTAGCCAGGATTTTCCACACTTGTTTTTTTAAACTAGAACTATTTTTCTACTATGGGTAGCACGAAAGTTGGGGAGTCCGACTTGGTCACGACTCAGAGTATGGCATGATCTGGAAATCGGAAACAAAGGAACAAATACCGGACTTGGAATAGGACTGGTGGCGGTGATGAATCTGGTGGAAACTCGGACTGGTGACGGATATATGTAGGGCGGTGGAACACGAACTGGTGGTGAAACTGTGATGGCGGTGGACTCGGATTATCATGATGGCGGTGGATATGTGGTATATGGCAGCGGTGATGATGATGATGGTATATGGCAGCGGTGACGATGATGGTGTATATGGCAGCGATGATGATGATGATCCAACGGCGACGTGACAAATTGTGAACAGAACTCAAAACTCTAAATGATTAGACACTAAGACCAGCAACTAGACACGACGATGCAACTGCAAATTCAACAATGCAAAACCCTAAAATGATTATGCAAAGGCTCAGATTGGTTCGGATATGGTGAACTAACCCTATTTTTTGGCTCTTTCGTGGACTGTAGGTATGAAGAACAGACTCGATCTAAACTATGAATAACTGGAAATTATCATCGAGCAACCTGAAAACTGATACCACTTGATAGAGGTGAAGGTGTCCCGTCTTTCGATGAGATGGTGATTATCGTTTCGGAGGAGTAGACTTTGACGATCCGACTACGTACGTGCGAGGATGTCGCGCCTTAGCAATCGCTAAACCAACTCCAAGAGGTTATTGACCACGCTGGAGCACGATCACCCTGACCATGAAGGTCTATTTCCTGCAAGCAAATGAAGAACAAGCAAGAAACTAAGATTGCAATCTAGATATTGCGAATATAAGATGAAAGCTTTATTGATCAAGGTGGAGTTCTGTGACGCCTTGGTCTGGTCGTTGAACACAAATGAAGTACGTGAAGTTGCAGCTATGGAGAACTTTTAATCTAAACAAAACCCAAAGTCTAAACGATGCCCTAAGGGCTGTATATATGGAGGAAGAGGGGGAATTTCGTGGCCCTTGGAGGAGGGGTCCGAAACCAACCCTAACTCTTGTTTCCCCACACATCTGAACTCTAAAAATAGCCTATACTCAAGTAGTTCAAAATTACATGGACCTAGCCCAATAATAAGGTGACACAACACCTAGAATAGCCTCTGGATGAAATTTATGAAGTGGCATCTTGTATATTTCGTCTGAGGCTTCATGCACTCATTATGGTGGCTTCAAAGTCTTGAAATCATCACTTGTAACTCTGTTCTTGTTCCCCTTGGGCATGCCATCATCTCCATACTTGAACTTGCTCCAAGGTTCATCTTTCTTGTCCAAGCTAGGCCCTTCATTTGTAAGCAAAACAAATGTATCTAATTTAGGAAGCATCATATTCTCATGACAATTAGAATCATTACCAAGAAACAGAAGTACCTGGTAATTCAATTGGTGTGTGTGCGCTCTAGTAAATCGTCCAGTATGTATAGCAGCAGGGGTTGTGGGTGTAACAATGGTATTGATGTCCTCATCACCTTAGCTACAAAAGCTAAGCAACTTTGCATTGGGAAGACTTGTTGCTAAGATTTTTAATGCACTTAGCACCTCATCTAAGCACCCATGCATTGGAAGAGTACGAAGAAAGAGATAGAGAGAAGTAAAAGAATTTACTGTTATGGCCAACCTTACAGCTAACCTTGTTGTATGAGTGACTAAGTGATGACTATGTATGACATGCCAACATCAAATAGCCTAACGCACCTAGACATAGGAACTAGTTTCATGCATGCGAAGTTGGAAAAAATGCTCATTTATAGCAATCTGAAATATCCAAGGACGCGACCGCGCAAGCGAGGCGATGGTCGTGGTAGGCGTGACCATGATACGGGCTGCTGATAGCCCTTGGATCTGAGATCAAACGGTCGCATGCTACATTGTTGAAAATTTGCAGAATAACCCTCTAGGATAGGATATTCACTCATAGGTCTACAATCACGCCATGCAACCATTCAATCTTAGATCCAAGGGCTCTCGGAAGCCCATATCATGGGAGCATGGGAAGCTTCATATCACCTGTAATTTTGCCGTCACTTGACGTGCAAACATGCAGATGCATGAAGCCATTTAATTGGGAATCTAGTAGACATGACATCTAATTGGGCCCCCATTGTACTGTGCATAAATCCATTTATCCACTGGGCATGCCACTACCCTGCCGTTCGCACGCGTCACTCAATATTTTTACAATCAGAAAATCGCTAGCAGTTCGCTCCGACTCGTCCACGACAGTCCTTTAATAATACGGAAGTTCGCTCCTAGTCGTCCCATCCTTTCACATTACAGAAGTTCCACTAATCCTAACCCTCCTCCGAAATCCATGGCATCCCAAATCTCCATGATCGGCGGTGAGTACAAGGTTAGAACCATCACCGGCGATGAGATTGACGTCATCTACACCCGTTCTTCTGCGACGGTGAAAGGATGCCTTGCTCGCTTCACACATGTAACACCCTGGATGTAACCTACCTTATTTATATTCCAACTCTTGCCGTTTCCAGCACTAAGTTATGTTATTGCCTCGTTGTCGGGTTTTTGTCTCCGTGTGTTTTGTCTTTGTCATGCATCTCATATCATGTCATCATGTGCATTGCATTTGCATACGTGTTCGTCTCATGCAATCGAGCTTTTTCCCCGTTGTCTGTTTTGTTTTCCGACGCTCCTATGTCCTCCGGTGTCCCTTTCTACCTCTTTTCGTGTGCGGGTGTTAAATGTTTTCGGATTGGACCAAGACTTGTCATGTGGCCTTGGTTTACTACCGGTAGACCACCTGTCAAGTTTCGTGCCATTTGGACTTCGTTTGATACTCCAATGGTTAACCGAGGGACCGAATAGGCCTCGTGTGTGTTGCATCCCAACACCCCTTCAAAGTGGCCCAAAACCCACCTAAAACCCCTCCATCACATAGGCCGTTCAATCACGATCGTGTGGCCGCAAACCGCACCTCATTTGGAGCTTCCTAGCTCCTCCTACCTCTATAAATAGCCCCTCCTCTGAAATCCCGGATCTCCTTCCACCCTAACCCTAAAATTCCACCTCGCACGCTGCCGGACATGTCTGAAGCCGCGCTGGACATAACCCCGCAGCCAACAGCCGTGTGCCACGTGTCCCCGCGCCCCACATCCCCGCTCTCCCCACCGCCGGCCCACAGAGGCCCGTAGCGGGCCCTCCCGAGGCCCGATCCAAGCCGAGCGGCAGCACCCGCGCGCCCGTCGTCCTCCTCCTCAAGCCCGCGCTGCCCGACTTGCTCCGGCCGCCGCGCTGGCCACCGTACCATTGCTGGCGAGCCTTGCCATGGCCGGCCGCCCTCGTCTCCGCGACGCCGCCTCCCGTCGAGCGTCGTGCCGCCCCGCTCCTCTCCGGCCTCCTCGCGTCCACCGGAGCCAACTCCGGCGCCCCCAAGCTCATCCGGCCGCCTTGTCCCTCTACAGCAACTCCGGCGAGCATCCTCGGGAAGTGTGCGATCTGGATCCAGATCTGGACTTGTCCTCGGTTGACTTTTTGACCTAACTCCAGATATTTTATGCATACATTGACGCATCATAACTTCATCACTGTGGCTCCAATTCGTGCGTGTAGCATATCAACATGTTCGCCTCGTCGAGTACTCCATTTCATCTCATTGCATCATTTTCCTTTGAGCTCATCTTGATGCCCGAAATGCTGTTGGAAGAGGGCTATGTGATGTTAGCTTCAGATCTGTTATAAGCATATGCACTTTTGTCATTTTTGCCATGATTAATGTGTGCATGCTATGATCTTGAGCTATACATGTGTTTTGAACTATGCCATGCCATCTTTACAGGGGTGTATGCCATGTATTTTTGTGATCTCTGTGGTGACTAGCACAAGCATGCAAAGTAGCTTACTTAATGTTGCTGATTTCAGGGACTTAGAATTATTCTAAGTCATTGCCCTGCTATAATTTTTATGCCATGTGTTCATGTTGATACCTAGTGACCCGTGCCTCTTTTGAGCATGATCAGTAAGGATGTTTTGTAGATATTGTGGTGCTCTATCCATCCATGTCTTTGTTTGCATTTATGGAGCACCCTATCTTGAGTCAATCGAGCTCTACTTTTGCTATAAAATATTCCTGGCAGATTGTTAACATGTTTAGCAATTTTGCCGAGCTTGTTGTAGTTGATCCGTGCATGCTATGGTGTTGTTTTTGCCATTTCCAGCTTCTATGCCATGTCTACTTGCTGGGTGTATGCTTAGTTTTTCATGTCTTGCCTTGTAGTGAGTGCATCGAGCTCGTAAACATGCCTACTTGATATCTGTTTTGCCATGTTCCAGTTTCTCACTAAGTCTGGATCTGTTAACGTTAATTGCTATGTTCCCGTGGTTGCAATTGTATTTTCTGATCCCCTTTGGCTTATGGTCAGTAAGTGACTTCTGTTGTATGCTTTGAGTAGCTTCATGTCATGCCTTGCTTTTCCATGATATGTTCCTGTAACATGTTGATTTCGTGCTCTAAACATTGCTTCCTGATGTTAAATTCCTGACTTGATGTTTATTTCACTAAGTCTGAAACATAATATCTTTTGCACTTTTGCCATCCTTGTTTGAGCCTGATATTGAGTGAATTAGTCGTAGCTCAGTGTTCATCTTTTGTCAAGCATCATGATTGGATCCCTTCCATGTATTTTGTTGCTATATTGGAGTGCTGTAGCATGTTGTTCTTGATGCATTTAGATGGTCTCGTGCTGTTAATCGCAGACCGGTGCCATATTTGTTTTGCTTGTCATTTCCAAACCGTGCATCTGCTTCCGGTGATCTTTATATCGATTTCGACCGAAATCAACTCACCTTTCCAATGGCACTCTTGGTTTTCCATGTTGAGGCCAGATTCAATCATTCCTTTCCAAATCATGCATATGCATCGCATACCGCATCCCGCATAACATACCATGTTTGCATCATGTTGTTTGAGTATTGCACGTGGTTGATTGTGTTCCCTTTTGCTTGTTGTCTTGCTTTGGGTAGAGCCGGGAGATGAGTACGTGATCTAGGAGAATGTTGAGTATGCTTACGAGGATCAAGTCAACTCAGAGAACTTTGCAGGCAAGATGACCATACCCTCGAAATCACTTCTATCTTTGCTTGCTAGATGCTCGCTCTTTTGCTATGCCTATGCTACGATACCTACCACTTGCTTATCATGCCTCCCATATTGCCATGTCAAACGTCTAACCCACCTTGTCCGAGCAAACCGTTGTTTGGCTAGGTTACCGCTTTGCTCAGCCCCTCTTACAGCGTTGCTAGTCGCAGGTGAAGATTGGAGTTTGTTCCTTGTGGGAACATGTTTTTTGTTGGGATATCGTTATTATATCTTGTTTATCTTAATGCACCTATATACTTGGTAAAGGGTGGAAGGCTCGGCCTTATGCCTGGTGTTTTGTTCCACTCTTGCCGCCCTAGTTTTCGTCATACCGGTGTTATGTTCCTTGATTTTGCGTTCCTTACATGGTTGGGTTATAATGGGAACCCCTTGACAGTTTGCCTTGAATAAAACTCCTCCAGCAATGCCCAACCTTGGTTTTACCATTCTCCACCTAGCCTCTTTTTCCCTTGGGTTTCGGGAGCCCGAGGGTCATCTTTATTAAACCCCCCGGGCCAGTGCTCCTCTGAGTGTTGGTCCAAAACAGAGCCACTTGCGGTGCCACCTCGGGGAAACTTGAGGGTTGGTTTTAGTTGTATGTAGTGTTCATCTGAGTGTGCCCTGAGAACGATATATGTGCAGCTCCTATCGGGGTTTGTCGGCACATTCGGGCGGTGTTGCTGGACTTGTTTTACCATTGTCGAGATGTCTTGTAACCGGGATGCCGAGTCTGATTGGATTGTCTTGGGAGAAGGAATATCCTTCGTTGACCAGGAGAGCTTGTGATGGGCTAAGTTGGGACACCCTGCAGGGATTTGATCTTTCGAAAGCCGTGCCCGCGGTTATGGGAAGATGGAAATTTGTTAATGTCCGGTTGTAGAAGACTTGAACCTTAACTTAATTAAAATGCATCAACCGCGTGTGTAGCCGTTATGGTCTCTTCTTGGCGGGGTCCAGGAAGTGAACATGATGTTGGAGTTATGTTTGATCGTAGGTTGTTCTAGGATCACTTCTTGATCATAGTTCATCGACCGTGCCTTTGCCTCCTCTTCTCGCTCTCATTTGCGTATTTAGCCACCATGTATGCTAGTCGCTTGCTGTAGCTCCACATCATACTTTTACCCTTCCTATAAGCTTAAATAGTCTTGATCGCGAGGGTGTGAGATTGCTGAGTCCCCGTGACTCACAGATTACTTCCAAAACCAGATGCAGGGACCGATGATACCACTCCAGGTGATTCGACTGAGCTCAACTGGGAGTTCGATGAGGACTCAGGACGATACTACGTGTCTTTCCCAGATGATCAGTAGTGGTGCCCAGTTGGGGCGATCGGGGACTATGTTGCATTTGTGGTTTATCTTCATTTTGGTTTCGTAGTCGGACCTTGAGTGTATTTGGATAAATGTAATGATATTTATTCTATTTGTGTGACGTGGCGAGTGTAAGCCAACTATATATCCTTTTCCCTTATTGTATTACATGGGTTGTTGTGATGATTACCTCACTTGCGACATTGCTTTCAATGCGGTTATTCCTCTAAGTCGTGCTTCGACACGTGGGAGATATAGCCGCATCGAGGGCGTTACAAGTTGGTAATCAGAGCCTTCCTCGACCTTAGGAGCCCCCTGCTTGATCGAATCGTTGGCGTTGTTGAGTCTAGAAAAATGTTTTGAGTCATTTAGGATTATATATATCGGAGAGTAGGATTCTTTTTACTCCTCAGTCCCTTCGTCGCTCTGGTGAGGCATCCTGACATAGAGTTTTGACTCTTCTCTTCTCAAATTTCACTAAAAAAATTTAGGATCACGCGGGTATCATGGAATCGTTCCGATGGTTTTGTGACGAGAACATTGTTCTTGGTGCCTCCTGACATTTAGGGGTTGTGGAAGTGTCCCGGGGAGTTGAGCTCCGAGGTGTTGTCGTCACAATTTTATCGTTGCAATTCTGGAATACCCGAGTTTCGCCATCGAAAATCTCTTTGGTGCAGTTGTTGGTGAGATAACCTCGACACCACCCAGTACTGGGGCGGGAGTTCGGGAGTATTGCCACAACTCGTATAACGGATGCTTTTTGAAGGTTGAGGTAAATGATTTCCGAAGGTTTCTTGGTTATGTGTTGAAGGATGAATACAGTTGGATGTAGGATTTGCTAGCTTTGGGTGAGATATTATGCTTCCCCTGTATCCCCAACAACTGATTGCATAATCGGAAAGGTTTGGGAGTTTCATAGCTGGGAATTCTTGTAGCTCTAGTATTTCTTCCGTGGATATTTGGTTTGTGATTGGGCAATCCTCACCAAGTATTTTTTCATGTCCGTACCTTGTTGTTTTATTCTTCTACCCCTATCTATGTGGCTTCTCAATTTATGGAAATGTTACCATTTCGATTGGAATTCATTCGTTCATGTTGTTCGGATGTGAAGACTATATGTTGCAAATTCAATCCGTTTGATTCAGCTTGAATATTTGTCTGTCAAGATGCTAACGGATGTCACACTCTCCGGGATGGCTCCTCCAATGCGCACGACTCCGAATCCTGATCCGCCGCCACCACCTCCACCTCCGAAGGCATGGCAAGCTGTGATGGCCACTACCAATGCAAACACACAGCTGATCATGCAACTCTTGCAAGAGAGCAACCAAGGGAATCATGGCCATGGCAACAATCAGAATCAGTTTGCTACACTCAACCAGTTCCTCACAAACCAGCCAAAGACCTTCCGCAACTGTGTTGAGGCAACAGACGCTGATGATTGGCTCGTGGATATCAGCAAGCATTTTGAGTGCAGCAACGTCAGGCCTAAGGACTTTGTCAAGTTTGCCTCCTTCCAACTCAAAGACCAAGCTGCAGAATGGTTTTAGCAGTACAAAGATTCCAGAGGAGGCCGTGTGATTACCTGGGATGAATTCCGTCAAGACTTCAAAGCTCACCACATTCCTCAGAGTGTTGTTGAGAGCAAGCATGAGGAATTCCGCAACCTGAAGCAAGGCAACTTGTCTGTTTACCAGTATAACATCATGTTCCATAAGCTCGCTCGTTTCGCCAAGCAGGACGTCCCTGACGAGAAGAGCATGATTTATCAGTTCAGGGGTGCTCTCAGAGAAGATCTTCAACTTGCTCTCGTGCTTTTCGAGCCTCAGAAGTACGATGAGTTTTACAACATGGCACTGAAATAAGAGATGCAACTCCTTCTTCCTCAACTCAAGTGGCTTCTAAGCACCAAAAGTATTGGCTGCCTCCTCCTCCATTCCGTCAGCCTTACCAGCAGAAGAGCAAAGGTGGCAATGGATTTTCCCACCTACCCAACCCAGGCTTTCAAAACAAGACTTCGTCTCAAGCTCCAAGATCAAGTGCTCCGTATCACCGTCCGCTCTCCGAGGTCACGTGCAACAAGTGTTAGCAGAAAGGTCACTATGCCAACAAATGCTTCAATCAGAGGCGTCTTCCTCCTCCTCCTCCTCCTCCTGTGAGATCTGCTAGTAGCGCAGTGGTCAAACATAATCCCAAGCACGCCAAGGTCAACATGATGAATGCAGCTCAGGCAGAGGACTCGTCAGATATCATCATGGGTAACCTTCCAGTTAATGATGTTCCTGCAAAAGTTCTTTTTGACACTGGTGCATCGCTTTCTTTTATTTCAAGACCATTTGTTGCCAAGCATGAATTTGTGATTGAAAAGATTCCTTTCCCGTTGAAGATTGTGTCCCTCGGCAAGCAAATGACATCTAACGTTTGCGTCCCGGATGTTACTATCACGTTGGGCGACTATAAGTTTGTATCCTCTCCAGTTGTCCTTGGTAACTTGGATATTGATCTTATTCTCAGAATGGACTAGCTTTCTAAGCATAAGGCTCACCTTGATTGTGCTGCCAGGCAGATTCAATTGAAACATTCGTCTGAGGATGTAATCGTCTTTGCCGCTCATGATGATACCATCCGACTATTTTCTCTCAACGAGAAGGGCGAGCTGGATGCCATCTCTCAAATTCCAGTCATTTGTGAGTATCAAGATGTCTTTCTAGAAGAGCTTCCAGGAATGCCTCCGCACCGGCCAGTTGAATTCATCATCGATCTTGAGCCTGGCATGGAACTTGTTTGCAAACGTCCTTACAAGCTTGGACCTGAAGAGTTGAAGGAGCTGAAGAAGCAACTCGATATTCAAGAGCGTATGGGTCTCATCCGACCAAGTTCTTCTCCATGGGGTTGTGGTGTTCTTTTCGTCAAGAAGAAGGATGGAACGGACCGACTTTGTGTCGACTACCGTCCATTGAATAAGAAGACTATAAAGAACAAGTATCCACTTCCAACATCAATGAGCTTTTCGAACAACTCAAAGGTGCTCAAGTATTCTCCAAGCTTGATCTCCGTATGGGCTATCATCAGATTCACATTCGTGAAGAAGATATCCCTAAGACATCATTCAGAACAAGCTATGGTTCATATGAATACACTGTCATGTCTTTTGGCCTTGTCAACGCTTCGCCAACATTCTCTCGCATGATGAACTTCATCTTCAATGCCTACACAAATGACTTCGTCTTGGTCTACCTCGATGACATTTTGGTCTTTTCCAAGAACAAGGAGGATCATGTCTAGCACTTGTGTTTGGTGCTGGATAAACTCAGAGAACATCAGTTCTATGCGAAGTTTTCTAAGTGCGAGTTTTGGCTCGATGAAGTTCTCTACCTTGGGCATATCATTTCTGCCAAGGGCATAGCGGTTAATCCTGAGAAGGTGTCTGCAATTGTGAATTGGGAAGCACCTCAGAATGTGAAGCAACTCTGCAGCTTCCTTGGGCTCGCAAGCTATTGTCGAAGGTTCGTTGAGAACTTCTCTAAGATCACGAAGCCTCTTTCCAACCTTCTCCAGAAGCATGTGAAGTATGTCTGGTCGCCTGAATGTGACATTGCTTTCAACACCCCGAAAGAGAAGTTAGTCACTGCTCCAGTTCTGACTCCTCCTGATGAATCCAAACCGTTTGATGTCTTCTGTGATGCTTCCCTTCAAGGTCTTGGTGCAGTGTTGATGCAAGAGAAGAAAGTTGTGGCTTATGCCTCTCGCCAGTTGAAGCCCAATGAAAAGAACTACCCCACTCATGACCTCGAGTTGGCGGCAGTTGTCCATGCTCTTTTAACTTGGAGACATCTCTTATTGGGAAGAAAAGTGGACATCTTCACTGATAATAAGAGTCTCAAGTACTTCTTCACTCAGCCTAATCTCAACCTCAGGCAGACTCGTTGGGTCGAAATGATTCAAGAGTATAATCCAAGTATCGAATATACTCTAGGCAAGGCTAATGTAGTTGCTGACGCATTGAGCAGGAAGGCTTACTGCAATAGTTTGATTCTCAAGCCTTACCAACCCGAGCTTTGTGAAGCTTTCCGCAAACTCAACCTTCAAGTTGTTCCTCAAGGTTTCCTCGCCAACCTCCAAGTCTCTCCTACTTTGGAAGATCAGATTCATGAGGCTCAACTTCTTGATGCTATGGTGCAGAAGGTGAAGGTTGGGATTGCCAAGAGTCAACCCAAGTACAAGTGTTACCGTCTTGATGACAAGGATACTCTATTCTTCGAGGATCGCATTGTTGTGCCTAAAGGTGACCTTCGTAAAGTCATTATGAACGAGGCTCACAATTCACTCCTCTCTATTCACCCTGGAAGTACAAAGATGTACCAGGACCTCAAGCAGTCGTATTGGTGGACTCGAATGAAGCATGAGATTGCTCAGTTTGTGAATGAATGTGATGTCTGCACAAGAGTGAAAGCAGAACACCAACGACCAGCTAGTCTCCTCCAACCTCTTGCCATTCTAGAATGGAAGTTTAACCATATTGAGATGGACTTCGTGACTAGATTTCCAAAGTCCAAGTGTGGCAATGATGTTATCATCGTTGTCATCGACAAGCTCACTAAAGTGGCTCATTTCCTTCCTATCAAAGAATCTACCACAGCAGCTCAGTTGGCAGAGCTATATACCTCCAGGATTGTCTCTCTGCATGGCATTCCACAACTGATATATTCAGATCGTGGCAGCATCTTCACCTCTAAGTTCTGGGAATCTTTTTAGAAGGCCATGGGCACCAACATTCGCTTCAGCACAGCCTTTCATCCTCAAACCAGTGGCCAAGTCGAGCGAGTAAATCAGATTCTTAGGGCTTGTGGCATCTCTTTCAGTATGAAGTGGGAAGATTGTCTTCCATATGTTGAGTTCTCCTACAACAACAGCTTCCAAGTGAGTTCGGGCAAGGCCCCGTTCGAGATTCTCTATGGCAGGAAGTGTCGTACTCCTCTTAACTGGTCAGAGACTGGTGAACGTCAACTTCTTGGCAATGACTTGATCACAGAGGCAGAAGAAATGTGCAAAGTCATTCGCGATAATCTCAAAGACGCGCAATCGCGCCAGAAGAGTTACTATGATAGCAAGCATCGTGACTTGGCTTTCGAGATCAGAGACCATGTCTACCTCCGCGTCTCTCCAATGAAAGGTACTCGTCGCTTCGGTATCAAAGGGAAGCTTGCCCCTAGATACGTGGGTCCTTTCAAGATCGTCAGCAAGAGAGGTGATCTCGCCTATCAACTTGAGCTTCCCTCCAACTTTGCAAACATGCACGACATGTTTCACGTGTCTCAACTCGGCAAGTGCTTCAAGACTCCTGACCGCACCGTCAACTTCGAAGACATTGATCTCCAAGAAGACATGTCTTATCATGAGCACCCAGTTGCTATTCTTGAAGAAATTGAGCACAAGACTCGCAACAAGTCTATCAAATTCCTCAAAGTCAAGTGGTCACATCATTCCGACCGTGAAGCTACCTGGGAACGCGAGGATCACCTCCGTTCTGAGTACCCGGAGCTTTTCCAGTCCTAGATCTCGGGACGAGATCCTCTCGTAGTGGTGGAGTGTTGTAACACCCCGGATGTAACCTACCTTATTTATATTCCAACTCTTGCCGTTTCCGGCACTAAGTTACGTTATTGCCTCGTTGTCGGGTTTTTGTCTCTGTGTGTTTTGTCTTTGTCATGCATCTCATATCATGTCATCATGTGCATTGCATTTGCATACGTGTTCGTCTCATGCATTCGAGCTTTTTTCCCCGTTGTCCGTTTTGTTTTCCGGCGCTCCTATATCCTCTGGTGTCCCTTTCTTCCTCTTTTCATGTGCGGGTGTTAAATGTTTTCGGATTGGACCGAGACTTGTCATGCGGCCTTGGTTTACTACCGGTAGACCGCCTATCAAGTTCCGTGCCATTTGGACTTCGTTTGATACTCCAACGGTTAACCGAGGGACCGAATAGGCCTCGTGTGTGCTGCAGCCCAACACCCCTTTCAACGTGGCCCAAAACCCACCTAAAACCCCTCCATCACCTAGGCCGTTCGATCACGATCGTGTGGCCGCAAACCGCACCTCATTTGGAGCTTCCTAGCTCCTCCTACCTCTATAAATAGCCCCTCCTCCGAAATCCCGGATCTCCTTCCACCCTAAACCTAAAATTCCACCTCGCACTCCGCCGGACATGTCCGAAGCCGCGCCGGACATAACCCCGCAGCCAACAGCCGTGTGCCACGTGTCCCCGCGCCCCACATCGCCGCTCCCCCCGCCACCGGCCCGTAGAGGCCCGTAGCAGGCCCTCCCGAGGCCCGATCTAGGCCGAGCCGCAGCACCTGCGCGCCCGTCGTCCTCCTCCTCAAGCCCGCGCCGCCCGACCTGCTCCGGTCGCCGCGCCGGCCGCCGTACCATCGCTGGCGAGCCTCGCCACAGCCGGCCGCCCTCGTCTTCACCACACCGCCTCCCGTCGAGCGCCGCATCGCCCCGCTCCTCCTCGGCCTCCCCGCGTCCACCGGAGCCAACTCCGGCACCCCCAAGCTCATTCGGCCGCCTCGTCCCTCTCCTGCGACTCCGGCGAGCATCCTCGGGAAGCGTGCGATCTGGATCCAGATCTGGACTTGTCCTCAGTTGACGTTTTAACCTAACTCCAGATATTTTATGCATACTTTGACGCATCATAACTTCATCACCGTGGCTCCGATTCGTGCGTGTAGCATATCAAAATGTTCGTGTCGTTGAGTACTCCATTTCATCTCATTGCATCATTTTCATTTGAGCTCATCTTGATGCCCGAAATGCTGTTGGAAGAGGGCTATGTGATGTTAGCTTCAGATCTGTTATCAGCATATGCACTTTTGTCATTTCTGCCATGATTAATGTGTGCATGCTATGATCTTGAGCTCTACATGTGTTTTGAAGTATGCCATGCCATCTTTACTGGGGGTGTATGCCATGTATTTTTGTGATCTCTGTGGTGACTAGCACAAGCATGCAAAGTAGCTTACTTAATGTTGCTGATTTCAGGGACTTAGAATTATTCTAAGTCATTGCCCTGCTGTAATTTTTATGCCATGTGTTCATGTTGATACCTAGTGACCCATGCCTCTTTTGAGCATGATCAGTAAGGATGTTTTGTAGATATTGTGGTGCTCTATCCATCCATGTCTTTGTTTGCATTTATGGAGCAACCTAGCTTGAGTCAATCGAGCTCTAGTTTTGCTATAAAATGTTCCTGGCAGATTGTTAACATGTTTAGCAATTTTGCCGAGCTTGTTGTAGTTGATCCGTGCATGCTATGATGTTGTTCTTGCCATTTCTAGCTTCTATGCGATGTCTACTTGCTGGGTGTATGCTTAGTTTGTCATGTCTTGCCTCATAGTGAGTGCATCGAGCTCATAAACATGCCTACTTGATATCTGTTTTGCCATGTTCCAGTTTTTCACCAAGTCTGAATCTGTTAACGTTAATTGCTATGTTCACGTGGTTGCAATTGTATATTCTGATCCCCTTTGGCTTATGGTCAGTAAGGGACTTTTGTTGTATGCTTTGAGTAGCTTCATGACATGCCTTTATTTTCCATGATATGTTCCTGTAACATGTTGATTTCGTGCTCTAAACATTGCTTCCTGATGTTAAATTCCTGACTTGATGTTTATTTCACTAAGTCTGAAACCTGATATCATTTGCACTTTTGCCATGCCTGTTTGAGCCTGATATTGAGTGAATTAGCCATAGCTCAGTGTTCATCTTTTGCCAAGCATCATGAGTGGATCCCTTCCATGTATTTTGTTGCCATATTGGAGTGTTGTAGCATGTTGTTCTTGATGCATTTAGATGGTCTCGTGCTGTTAATCGCAGACCGGTGCCATATTTGTTTTGCTTGTCATTTCCAAACTGTGCATCCGATTCCGGTGATCTTTATATTGATTTTGACCAAAATCAACTCATCTATCTAGTGGCACTCTTGGTTTTCCATGTTGAGGCCAGGTTCAATCATTCTTTTCCAAATCATGCATATGCATCGCATGCCGCATCCCGCATATCATACAATGTTTGCATCATGTTGTTTGACCATTGCACGTGGTTGATTGTGTTCCCTTTTGCTTGTTGTCGTGCTTTGGGTAGAGCCGGGAGACGAGTACGTGATCGAGGAGCCCGTTGAGTACGCTTACGAGGATCAAGTCAACTCAGAGAACTTTGCAGGCAAGATGACCATACCCTCGAAATCACTTTTATCTTTGCTTGCTAGATGCTCGCTCTTTTGCTATGCCTATGCTACGATACCTACCACTTGCTTATCATGCCTCCCATATTGCCATGTCAAACCTCTAAACCACCTTGTCCTAGCAAACCGTTGTTTGGCTAGGTTATAGCTTTGCTCAGCCCCTCTTATAGCGTTGCTAGTTGCAGGTGAAGATTGGAGTTTGTTCCTTGTCAAAACATGTTTTTTGTTGGGATATCATTATTATATCTTGTTTATCTTAATGCACCTATATACTTGGTAAAGGGTGGAAGGCTCGGCCTTATGCCTGGTGTTTTGTTCCACTCTTGCCGCCCTAGTTTCCATCATACCGGTGTTATGTTCCTTGACTTTGCGTTCCTTACACGGATGGGTTATAATGGGAACCCCTTGACAGTTCGCCTTGAATAAAACTCCTCCAACAATGCCCAACCTTGGTTTTACCATTCGCCACCTAGCATCTTTTTCCCTTTGGTTTCCGGAGCCCGAGGGTCATCTTTATTAAACCCCCCCTTGGGCCAGTGCTCCTCTGAGTGTTGGTCCAAAACAGAGCAACTTGCAGCGCCACCTCAGGGAAACTTGAGGGTTGGTTTTAGTTGTACATAGTGTTCATCTGAGTGTACCCTGAGAACGAGATATGTGCATCTCCTATCGGGATTTGTTGGCACATTCGGGCGGTGTTGCTAGACTTGTTTTACCATTGTCGAGGATGTCTTGTAACCGGGATGCCGAGTCTGATCGGATTGTCTTGGGAGAAGGAATATCCTTTGTTAACCGTGAGAGCTTGTGATGGGCTAAGTTGGGACACCCCTGCAGGGATTTGATATTTCGAAAGTCGTGCCCGCGGTTATGGGCAGATGGGAATTTGTTAATGTCCGGTTGTAGAAGACTTGAACCTTAACTTAATTAAAATGCATCAACCGCGTGTGTAGCCGTGATGGTCTCTTCTCGACAGGGTCCGGGAAGTGAACACGGTGTTGGAGTTATGTTTGATCGTAGGTTGTTCTAGGATCACTTCTTGATCATAGTTCATCGATCGTGCCTTTGCCTCCTCTCCTCGCTCTCATTTGTGTATGTTAGCCACCATATATGCTAGTCGCTTGCTGCAGCTCCACATCATACTTTTACCCTTCCTATAAGCTTAAATAGTCTTGATCGCGAGGGTGTGAGATTGCTGAGTCCCCGTGACTCACGGATTACTTCCAAAACCAGATGCAGGGACCGATGATACCGCCCCAGGTGATTCGAATGAGCTCAAGTGGGAGTTTGATGAGGACTCAGGACGATACTACATGTCTTTCCCAGATGATCAGTAGTGGTGCCCAGTTGGGGCGATCGGGGACTATGTTACATTTGGGGTTTATCTTCATTTTGGTTCCGTAGTCGGACCTTGAGTGTATCTGGATGAATGTAATGATAGTTATGCTATTTGTGTGACGTGGCGAGTGTAAGCCAACTATATATCCTTTTCCCTTATTGTATTACATGGGTTGTTGTGAAGATTACCTCACTTGCGACATTGCTTTCAATGCGGTTATGCCTCTAAGTTGTGCTTCGACATGTGGGAGATATAGCCGCATCAAGGGCGTTACAAGACACATGTTCGAAAAGTCAAAGGGTGATAAGTGGGTCACTGGGCTAGATGTTGAGTACACCACAGTCCTAGGAAAAGAGAATAATCTAAAGGAGGAAGAGAAGAAGACGCCTGCTGTGATCCAGGTTTATGTGCATAACTTTTGCTTGGTCTACCACATATGCCATGCCAACGTTGAGTGCGGGGATTTTAAGAACTTCCTCGGGGGCAGCAAAGTCAAATTCATTTATGTAGACATTATGAATGACAAAGGAGTCCTGGGTCGGATAGGCCTCGTTGTAGGCCAGCCCTTCGACCTCCAGAGGAATGTGCGGGGGTCCTTCCGTCAGCCTTCAATGTTGACCCTGGTAGCAGCCATGGTTAATACTTTGTACGGTAAACTGAAGAAACCTCTGCCCAAGTCTCACTGTGCATGGTAGTGGAATGTCCTAGATAGAGACCACATCAATTATGCTGCAATGGATGCCTATGTTTGTTTCAATATGTAAAAGGGTTGGATGAAGAGCGAGAGCCAAGTGTGCGATTCAAGCAAAGAAGTTTTGGCCAAGAGGAAGAGGGACAAGGACGAAGTCGAGCACGTAGACGAGGAGTCCGAGTAAGGTGGCAATGTCGTTGGTCATGGTGGTTGTAATGTAGGGTCTAGCGGATTAGTTTCTTAGTTTAATTTCAAGGTGCTTAGTTTTATTTGAGGGGTGTGTTGTGTTGAGCCCCCAGCAGAAATATGTTATGTTCCTTCTCGTTACTTTAACTCTTCAATACGTACATACTAGTGTTTCTTATAGTTCATGTTGTATTTGGTAGTACTACCACTCGTTTCTTCACATTATATACGTACAATATATATGGCCAACATCATATAGCCAGCAGTTTAGTTGTCAAAGAATTTTAGGGTGCTTAGTTTTATTTGAGGGGTGTGTTGTGCTGGACACCATTATTGTGAATCAAATCTCTTTTTCCATGTTATAATGACATAAATACCTATGGACCAACATGCCAGCTCTCCCTCTATCTCACTATAGAAAATAAAGTATGGGGCCTATTTGATCCCAACAGCGTTCTTATTTTCTTGTAAAATTATTTGCTTGGTTACTCCTGACAAGCGGGGCCACACTTATCATTGTGAGATAGAGATAATCTACATGTGGGTCTAGGCTTATTTTTGTCATATAACATGCTCAATGGGTTTGACGTGAAAATAACAATGTCTAATGGCATTTTTGAGCAAACATCTAACGGAACGGTGGCATTTTTTAGACATCTAATTGCATTTTTGAGCAAGCATCTCCCGGATCGATGGCATTTTTGAGTAGTTGTAACTTCTAATGGCAAAACCGAGTAGTGAGACACAACTAGTGGCATAAATAATGCAAACCCAAGAATTAAATAGGTATGTTAATTTCTTTAATAGAATTTAGCACCCCATCTAAGCACATACTAGCTTTTTTAATAGTACTATATGCATAATTTGGCGGTGAGCGCTCTCTATGTGTACCACCTTTTTTCTTTAATTTCGTCCTGTTAGTTTTGCTCCATGGCACAATCCATCGATACTACTACTGTACAAAAATATACATTTAAAAGTATAGAGAGCGGGGCAGTCTCGCTTGGTCGGTTTCACGAGAGGCGAGGGCCTTTGTGATTTGACGGCTCATTACTGCTGGAAGGCGGGGCCTTGTGATTTGACTGCTCGTATAAATGTTGCCGACGACCTAAGGAGGAGCAAAGAACCATGTGGTATACTCAAGTTTTCCACTGGAGTACTAGTACGATAGAGGAGCATGAAACACAACAGCCCAGTGCGATATGGTGATAAAAATGATCTAATTTGTTAGTCATCGATCCCACGGTACCGCTCATCGTTAGCATTGTTCTATTCATGCCTCGCAGAGAACGTGACACATGCGGAGAAACACCCGAAGCAATAGAAGAAACACAGGAGCAAAAGAAGAAGGAAGATTATCCCCGTAAAAAAAAGAAGGAAGACGCACACACAAGTTTGGGACGCTGCTCTCTACTACTATTACACCCTCAATGCGACTATAGATCCCACGTGTCGAGGCACGACTTAGAGACATAATCGCATTGAAGGCATATGTCGCAAGTTAGGCAATCTTCACAACATCCCATGTAATATGAATAATAAAGGGGAGAACATAGTTGGCTTACACTCGCCACGTCACATCAAAGTACATAAATAACATCCATCATTCAAACACTCATGGCCCGACTACGGCGCCAAAATGAAAGAGAACCCAACATGCGACACGGTCCCAATCACCCCCAACTGGGCACCACTACTGATCATCGGGAAAGGAAACGTAGTAACGCTGAGAGTCCTCGTCGAACTCCCACTTGAGCTCGTACTCGTCACCTGGAGCGGAATCACCTGGACCTGCATCTGGAGTTATAGTATCTGTGAGCCACATGGACTCAGCAATCTCGCACCCTCGCGATCAAAACTATTTAAGCTTATAGGAAGGGTAAGGCAATATATGTGGAGCTGCTGCAAGCGACTAGCATATATGGAGGCTAACTTATACGCAAAAGAGAGCGAGAAGAGGAGGCAAAGCACGAGTGAGAATCTAGAGGAACAACCTGCGCAAGCATAACTCCAACACCGTGATCACTTCCCGGACTCCGCCGAGAAGAGGCCATCACGGTAACACACTCGGTTGATTCATTTTAATTAATTAAGGTTCAAGTTATCTACAACCGGACATTAACAAATTCCCATCTGCCCATAACCGCGGGCACGGCTTTCGAAAGTTCAATCCCTGCAGGGGAGTCCCAACTTAGCCCATGACAAGCTCTCACGGTCAACGAAGGAATAGACCTCCTCCCAAGACGTTCTGATCAGACTCGTAATCTCGGTAACTCAAGACACTTCGACAGGTTAAAACAAGACCAGCAACACCGCCCGAATGTGCCGACAAATCCCGATAGGAGCTGCACATATCTCTTTCTCAGGGCACACTTAGATGAACACTACGTACAACTAAAACCAACCCTTAAGTTGCCCCGAGGTGGCGCTGCAAGTGGCTCTATTTGGACCAACACTCAGAGGAGCACTAGCCCGGGGGGGGGGGGTTAAAATAAGATGACCCTTGGGTCTGCAGAACCCAAGGGAAAGAAAAGGCTAGGTGGCGAATGGTAAAACCAATGTTGGACATTGCCGGAAAAGCTTTAATCAAGGCGAACTATCAAGGGGTTCCCATTATAACCCAACCGCGTAAGGAACGCAAAATCCGGGAACATAACACCGATATGACGGAAACTAGGGCGGCAAGAGTGGAACAAAACACTAGGCGAGAGGCCGAGCCTTCCACCCTTCACCAAGTATATAGATGCATTAAGATAACATAGCAATATAATGATATCCCAACAAGTAAGTAAATGTTCCAACAAGGAACGGCTCCAAACTTCACCTGCAACTAGCAACGCTATAAGAGGGGCTGAGCAAAGCGGTAACATAGCCAATCAACGGTTTGCTAGGACATGGTGGGTTAGAGGTTCAACATGGCAATTGGGAGGCTGACAAGCAAAAGGTAGGCATCGTAGCATTGGCATAGCAAGAGCGAGCAAACTAGCATAGCAAAGATAGTAGTGATCTCGAGGGTATGATCACCTTACCTGCACAGTTGTCAGAGTTGACTGGATCCTCACAAGCAAACTCAACGGGCTCCTCGGTAGCGAACTCGTCTCCCGGCTCTACCCAAACAAGACAAACAAGCAACAAGGATACAATCAACCACGTGCAAACTCAAACAATAAGATGCAATGATGACATGCTATGCGGGATGCGATGCGGGATGCAAAATGCAAGATATGACAGGAAATGCATGAACCTGGCCTCAACTTGGAATTCCAAGGGTGCCATTGGAAAGATGAGATGAAATCACTTGAAAACGATATAAAGATCATCGGAATCGGAGTTACGGTTTGGAAATGGCAAGCGTTTTAAGAATGACACCGGTCTGCGATTTACACCAAGTAGGCCTCTAAATGCAATTAAAAGAACATGCTACAGCCACCAAACATGACAACAAAATACATGGCAGGGATGCACACAAGATGCTTAACAAAAGACTAGCACTGAGCCACGGCCAATTCATCCATTATGAGATTCAAACAAGCATGGCAAAAACGCAAATGCAAAACAGATTCCAGACTTAGTGAAATTAACACTTGTCTGAATTTTCAGATCACGAAGCCCTCTTCGAAGCAGCAAAACAACATGATACATGACCTCATTAAGACAAGTAAGAACATGGCATGGAGCTACTCAACAAGCTTAACAAAAGACCCAAAGTGGCCTGGGTCCAAAAGGGTTCACAAAATATACTAACGGGCACACGAACATAGCTCAAACTCAATCAGTTTTCAGACTTAGTGAAAACTAAGACATGCTAAAATATAACTCACGAAGGCATGTTTACGAGCTCGATGCACTCACCACGGTGCAAGTCATGGCAAGACAAGCATACATCCTTAAAGAAGGCACAAAATACAAGCTATACATGGCAAGAACAATGGTATAGCATGCACGGACCAACTACAATAACATCGGCAAAATCGCAAACGAGTTGACGATCTGCCCAGATTCACAACGAAGCAAAGGTAGAGCTCGATTTGCTCAAGCTAGGGTGCTCCATAATTGCAAACGAAGACATGGATGGATAGAGCATAACATGATTAACAAAACTCCTTTACTGATCATCCTCAAAAGAGACACGGATCACTAGGAAACAAGCTGAACATATGGCATCATGAACTAAATAATCCCAGACTTAGTGAAAAATACTAAGTCCCTGAAAACAGAATTACCGGGTGCCTCACTTTGCAAGCTTGCACAAGTCACCACACACATCACAAAAATGCATGGGTTGCACCCCTGGAAAGAAGACAAAATCCTTAACAAAACATATTAAGGACTCACAGGCACATCATGCACACAATAATCATGGCCAAAAATGACAAAGGTCTAAGATGAACTAGCAGATCTGACAATTAACTCACGAAGCCTCCTTCTAACAGCATTTTGGGCATCAAGATGAGCTCAAATGAAAATGATGCAATCGAATGAAATGATTTACTCGTCGAGGCGAACATTTTGATATGCTATATGACCAAAATGGAGCTACGGATGCAAAGTTACGGGGCCCCGAACAGAGCAACTTGGTCTAAAAATTTCAGGACT
>NC_041386.1:308127953-308136660 GCF_002162155.2 Triticum dicoccoides
ACGGGCCTCGGGGGCCGGCTGCGGGCCTCCCGGGCCGGCGTGGTGGGTGGCGGCGCGCGTCCACGTGGCAGATGGCGACTGGGCGAGGGGGCAGCGGCGGACGTGTCCGGCCGGGGCGGACGTGTCCGGCCGGCGCGGATCTGAGAATTAGGGTTTTCGGGGAGGAAGAAGATCCGAAAACGGAGGGGTGTATTTATAGACATAAGTGGAGCTAGGAGAGTCCAAATGAGATGCGGTTTTCGGCCACAAGATCGTGATCGAACGCTCTAGGACATGGAGCAGAGTTTGGTGGGTTTTGGGACAAAATGGAGGGGTGTTGGGCTGCAACACACACGAGGCCTTTTCGGTCCCTCGGTTAACCGTTGGAGTACCAAACGAAGTCCAAATGGTACGAAACTTGACAGGCGGTCTACCGGTAGTAAACCAAGGCCGCTTGGCAAGTCTCGGTCCAATCCAGAAATGTTTAATCCCCACACACAAAAGAAAGCTAGAAATGACCACCGGAGGAGAACGAAGTGCCGGAATGCAAAACGGACAACGGGGAAAATGCTCGAATGCATAAGACGAACATGTATGCAAATGCAATGCACATGATGACATGATATGACATGCATGAAAACGAAAACAACACACGGAGACAAAGACCCGAACCCGAGAAATAAATATAACTTAACACCGGAAATGGCAAGAGTTGGAGTACAAATATGGAAAGTTACATCTGGGGCGTTACAACACTCCACCACTACGAAAAGATCTCGTCCCGAGATCTAGGACTGAAAGAACTCCGGGTACTCAGAACGGAGGTGATCCTCGCGTTCCCAGGTAGCTTCACGGTCGGAATGGTGTGACCACTTGACTTTGAGAAATTTGATTGACTTGTTGCGAGTCTTGCGTTCAGTCTCTTCAAGAATAGCAACTGGGTGCTCACGATAAGAGAGATCTTCTTGGAGCTCAATGTCCTCGAAGTTGACAGTGCGGTCAGGAGTCTTGAAGCACTTTCGAAGCTGAGAGACATGGAACACATCATGAACATTTGCAAAGTTTGAAGGAAGCTCGAGTTGATAGGCGAGGTCGCCTCTCTTGCTGACAATATTGAAAGGTCCCACGTATCTAGGAGCAAGCTTCCCTTTGATACCGAAGCGACGAGTACCTTTCATAGGAGAGACGCGGAGGTAAACATGATCTCCGATCTCAAAAGCCAAATCACGGTGCTTACTATCATAGTGGCTCTTCTGGCGGGATTGGGCTGCTTTGAGGTTATCACGAATGACTTTGCACATTTCTTCTGCTTCTATGATTAAGTCATTACCCAAAAGTTGACGTTCACCGGTTTCAAACCAGTTGAGAGGGGTACGACACTTCCTGCCATACAGAATTTCAAAAGGGGCCTTGCCCGAACTTGCTTGAAAACTGTTGTTGTATGAGAATTCAGCATAAGGAAGACAATCCTCCCATTTCATGCCAAAGGAGATCACACAAGCCCTGAGCATATCTTCAAGAATCTGGTTGACACGCTCGACTTGACCACTTGTTTGAGGATGGAATGCAGTGCTGAAGCGGATGTTCGTGCCCATGGCCTTCTGAAAAGAATCCCAAAACTTTGAGGTAAAGATGCTGCCACGGTCTGAAGATATCACTTGAGGAATACCATGCAGAGAGACAATGCGAGAGGTATAGAGTTCCGCCAATTGAGCTGTGGTGATCGACTCTTTGATAGGCAGAAAGTGAGCCACTTTGGTGAGCTTGTCGATGACAACGAATATAGCATCATTGCCACGCTTGGACTTTGGAAACCCAGTCATGAAGTCCATTTCAATGTGGTCAAACTTCCATTCTGGAATGGCAAGAGGTTGGAGGAGACCAGCTGGCCTTTGGTGTTCTGCCTTCACTCTTCTGCAGACATCACATTCATTCACGAATTGAGCGATCTCGCGCTTCATTCGAGTCCACCAATAAGCTTGCTTAAGGTCCTGATACATCTTCGTGCTCCCAGGGTGGATGGAGAGGAGAGAATTGTGAGCCTCGTTCATGATCACTTTACGGAGGTCACCTTTGGGAACAACAATACGATCCTCGAAGAAGAGAGTGTCCTTGTCATCAAGGCGGTAGCACTTGTACTTGGACTGACTCTTGGCAATCCCGATCTTCACCTTTTTCACCATAGCATCAAGAAGCTGGGCTTGGCGAATCTGGTCTTCTAAGGTAGGAGAGACTTGAAGGTTGGCGAGGAAACCTTGAGGAACAACTTGCAGATTAAGTTTGCGGAAAGCTTCACAAAGCTCGGGTTGATAAGGCTTAAGAATCAGACTGTTGCAGTAAGCCTTTCTGCTCAAAGCGTCAGCAATCACATTGGCCTTGCCTGGAGTATACTTGATACTCGGATTATACTCTAGAATCATTTCGACCCATCGAGTTTGCCTGAGGTTGAGATTAGGCTGAGTGAAGATGTACTTGAGACTCTTGTGATCAGTGAAAATGTCCACTTTTCTTCCCAATAGAAGATGTCTCCAAGTCAACAAAGCATGCACAACTGCCGCCAACTCGAGATCATGAGTGGGGTAGTTCTTCTCATTAGGCTTCAACTGGCGAGATGTATAAGCAACAACTTTCTTCTCTTGCATCAAAACTGCGCCAAGACCTTGGAGAGAGGCATCACAAAAGACCTCGTACGGCTTGGATTCATCAGGCGGAGTCAGAACTGGAGCAGTGATCAATTTCCCTTTCAAAGCCTTAAAAGCAATATCACACTCCGGAGACCAAACGTACTTGACGTGCTTCTGAAGAAGATTAGAGAGAGGCTTCGCAATCTTGGAAAAGTTTTCAACGAATCTTCGGCAATAGCTTGCGAGACCAAGAAAACTGCGGAGTTGCTTCACGTTCTGAGGAGGTTCCCAATTCACAATTGGACACGTTCTCAGGATTCACGGCAATGCCCTTGGCAGAGATGATATGACCAAGATAAAGAACCTCATCGAGCCAAAATTCACACTTGGAGAACTTAGCATAGAACTGATGTTCTCTGGGCTTATCAAGCACCAAATGCAAGTGTTTGGCATGATCTTCCTTGTTCTTGGAGAAAACCAGAATGTCGTCGAGATAGACCAAAACGAAGTCATTGGTGTAGGCGTTGAAGATGAAGTTCATCATGCGAGAGAACGTCGGAGGAGCGTTGGCGAGGCCAAAAGACATGACAGTGTATTCATATGAACCAAAGCTTGTTCTGAATGCTGTCTTGGGAATATCTTCTTCACGAATGCGAATCTGGTGATAACCCATACGGAGATCAAGCTTGGAGAATACTTGGGCACCTTTGAGTTGTTCGAACAGCTCATTGATGTTGGGAAGTGGGTATTTGTTCTTGATGGTCTTCTTGTTCACTGGACGGTAATCAACACAAAGTCGGTCAGTTCCATCCTTCTTCTTCACCAAAAGAAGACCACAACCCCACGGAGAAGAACTAGGCCGGATGAGACCCATTCTTTCTTCCTCATCGAGTTGCTTCTTCAGCTCCTTCAACTCTTCAGGTCCGAGCTTGTAAGGACGTTTGCACACAGGTTCCGTGCCAGGCTCAAGTTCAATAACGAATTCAACTGGCCGGTGCGGAGGCATTCCTGGGAGCTCTTCTAGAAAGACGTCTTGATATTCGCAAACGACTGGAATTTGTGAGATGGCATCCAATTCACCCTTCTCATTGAGAGAAAACAGACGGATGGTATTATCCCGTGCGGCAAAGACAATTACATCCTCAGACGAATGAGTCAATTGAATCTGCCTGGCTGCAATCAAGCTGAGCCTTGTGCTTAGAAAGCCAATCCATTCCGAGAATAAGATCAATATCCGAGTTACCAAGAACCACCGGAGAAGAGAGAAACTTGTAATCGCCCAACGTGATAGAGACATCCGGGACGCAATTGTTAGAAGTCATTTGCTTGCCCGGAGACACAATCTTCAATGGAATAGGAATCCTTTCGGTCACAAAATCATGCTTGGCCACAAATGGAGTTGAAATAAAAGAAAGCGATGCACCAGTGTCAAAAAGAACTTTTGCAGGAACATCATTAACAGGAAGGTTACCCATGATCACATCTAGTGAGTCCTCTGCCTGAGCTGCATTTAGCAAATTGACCTTGGCGTGCTTGGGGTTATGCTTGACCACAGCTGTACTTGCCGATCTGACAGGAGGAGGAGCAGGAAGACGCCTCTGGTTGAAACACTTGTTGGCATAGTGACCCTTCTGTTGGCACTTGTTGCACGTGACCTCTGAAAGCGGACGGTGATACGGAGCACTCGATCTTGGAGCTTGAGACGAAGTCTTGTTCTGAAAGCCAGGGTTGGGTGGGTGGGAAGAACCACTGCCACCTTTGCTCTTCTGCTGATACGGCTGACAGAACGGAGGAGGAGGAAGCCAAAACTTCTGCTGCTTGGCCACTTGAGTAGAGGAAGAAGGAGTAACATCTCTGACTCGCTTCCTGGAAGCATCACACCTCAACTGAGCAGCATCTTGCTTCAGTGCCATGTTGTAGAACTCATCGTACCTCAAGGGCTCAAAGAGGACAAGAGCGAGCTGAATTTCTTCTCTGAGACCACCCCTAAACTGGTATATCATGCTCTTCTCATCAGGCACGTCCTGCTTGGCAAAGCGGGCAAGCTTCTGGGACAACTTATTGTAGTCATAGACAGACAAAGAGCCTTGCTTCAGATTGCGGAATTCCTCACGCTTGCTTTCAACCATGCTCTGCGGAATATGATGAGCTCGGAAATCTCGACGGAAATCATCCCAAGTGATAAAACGTCCACCTCTGGAGTCCTTGTACTGCTGGAACCATTCTACAGCTTGATCTTTGAGTTGGAAGGAAGCGAACTTCACAAAGTCCTCAGGCATGACGTTGCTGCACTCGAAATGCTTACACAGATCCACAAGCCAATCGTCAGCATCGGTTGCCTCAACACAATTGCTGAAAGTCTTTGGCCCATTAGCAAGGAACTGGTTGAGTGTAGCAAAGTGACTCTGATTGCTGCCTTGATTCCCTTGACTGCCTTGATTGCGCTCTTGGAGAATTTGCATGATCAGCTGAGTGTTTGCATTGGTTGCGGCCATCACAGCTTGCCATGCCTCTGGAGGAGGTGGAGGCGGTGGCGGATCAGGATTTGGAGTCGTGTGCGTTGGAGGAGCCATCCTGAAGAGGTTGACCACCATTAGCACATTGACAGATAAATATTGAAGCTGAATCCAACGGAATGAAAATTGCAACATATAGTCTTCACATCCGAACAAAATGAACGAATGCATTCCTCTTCAAATGGCACATATCCATAAATTGAGAAGCCACGTAGAATTAAGGTAGAGAAATAAATCAACAAGGTACGGATCAAGAACGAATAATCGGTAAGAAATCCCAATTTCAAACCAATATCCGTGGAAGAAGAACTAGAGCTACTAGAATTCCCACCTATGGAACTCCCGAACTTTTCCGGTTATGCAATCAGGTGTTGGGGATACAGGGGAAGCATAATATCTCACCCAAACTAGCAAATCCTACATCCAGTTGTATCCATCCTTCAACACATAACCAAGAAACCTTCGGAAACCATCTACCTCAACCTTCGAAAAGCATCCGTTATACAAGTTATGGCGATACTCCCGAACTCCCGCCCCAGTACTGGGTGGCGTCGAGGTTATCTCACCAACGAACTGCATAAAAGAGATTTTCGATGTCGGCAAAAATATCTCAAGTATTCCAGAATTGTAACGATAAAATTATGATGACAACACCTCAAAGCTCAACTCCCCGGGACACTTCCACTAAACCCCTGACAGGAGGCACCAAGACAATGTTCTCATCATAAGCCATCGGAACGATTCCAAGATACTCGCGTGATCCCAAAAAAAATTTAGTGAAATTTGAGAAGAGAAGAGTCAAAACTCTACGTCAGGATGCCTTACCAGAGCGATGATGAGACTGGGAAGTAAAAAGAATTCCTAATCTCTCCGATATATAATTCCTAAAGACTCAAAACATTTTTCTAGACACAACTCAGCCGCTAAAAACAATCAAGCAATGGGGCTCCTAAGGTCGGGGAAGGCTCTGATTACCAACTTGTTACACCCTCGATGCGACTATAGCTCCCACGTGTCGAGGCACGACTTAGAGACATAATCGCATTGAAGGCATATGTCGCAAGTTAGGCAATCCTCACAACATCCCATGTAATATGAATAATAAAGGGGAGAACATAGTTGGCTTACACTCGCCACGTCACATCAAAGTACATAAATAACATCCATCATTCAAACACTCATGGCCCGACTACGGCGCCAAAATGAAAGAGAACCCAACATGCGACACGGTCCCAATCACCCCCAACTGGGCACCACTACTGATCATCGGGAAAGGAAACGTAGTAACGCTGAGAGTCCTCATCGAACTCCCACTTGAGCTCGTACTCGTCACCTGGAGCGGAATCACCTGGACCTACATCTGGAGTTATAGTATCTGTGAGCCACAGGGACTCAGCAATCTCGCACCCTCGCGATCAAAACTATTTAAGCTTATAGGAAGGGTAAGGCAATATATGTGGAGCTGCTGCAAGCGACTAGCATATATGGAGGCTAACTTATACGCAAAAGAGAGCGAGAAGAGGAGGCAAAGCACGAGCGAGAATCTAGAGGAACAACCTGCGCAAGCATAACTCCAACACCGTGTCCACTTCCCGGACTCTGCCGAGAAGAGGCCATCACGGTAACACACTCGGTTGATTCATTTTAATTAATTAAGGTTCAAGTTATCTACAACCGGACATTAATAAATTCCCATCTGCCCATAACCGCGGGCACGGCTTTCGAAAGTTCAATCCCTGCAGGGGAGTCCCAACTTAGCCCATGACAAGCTCTCACGGTCAACGAAGGAATAGACCTCCTCCCAAGACGTTCCGATCAGACTCGGAATCTCGGTAACTCAAGACACTTCGACAGGTTAAAACAAGACCAGCAACACCGCCCGAATGTGCCGACAAATCCGGATAGGAGCTGCACATATCTCTTTCTCAGGGCACACTCAGATGAACACTACGTACAACTAAAACCAACCCTCAAGTTGCCCCGAGGTGGCGCTGCAAGTGGCTCTATTTGGACCAACACTCAGAGGAGCACTGGCCCGCGGGGGTTAAAATAAGATGACCCTTGGGTCTGCAGAACCCAAGGGAAAGAAAAGGCTAGGTGGCGAATGGTAAAACCAATGTTGGGCATTGCTGGAAAAGCTTTAATCAAGGCGAACTATCAAGGGGTTCCCATTATAACCCAACCGCGTAAGGAACGCAAAATCCGGGAACATAACACCGATATGACGGAAACTAGGGCGGCAAGAGTGGAACAAAACACTAGGCGAGAGGCCGAGCCTTCCACCCTTCACCAATTATATAGATGCATTAAGATAACATAGCACTATAATGATATCCCAACAAGTAAGTAAATGTTCCAACAAGGAACGGCTCCAAACTTCACCTGCAACTAGCAACGCTATAAGAGGGGCTGAGCAAAGCGGTAACATAGCCAATTAACGGTTTGCTAGGACATGGTGGGTTAGAGGTTCAACATGGCAATTGGGAGGCTGACAACCAAAAGGTAGGCATCGTAGCATTGGCATAGCAAGAGCGAGCAAACTAGCATAGCAAAGATAGTAGTGATTTTGAGGGTATGATCATCTTGCCTGCACAGTTGTCAGAGTTGACTGGATCCTCACAAGCAAACTCAACGGGCTCCTTGGTAGCGAACTCGTCTCCCGGCTTTACCCAAACAAGACAAACAAGCAACAAGGATACAATCAACCACGTGCGAACTCAAACAATAAGATGCAATGATGACATGCAATGCGGGATGCGATGCGGGATGCAAAATGCAAGATATGACAGGAAATGCATGAACCTTGCCTCAACTTGGAATTCCAAGGGTGCCACTGGAAAGATGAGATGAAATCACTTGAAAACGATATAAAGATCATCGCAATCGGAGTTACGGTTTGGAAATGGCAAGCATCCTCAAAAGAGACACGGATCACTAGGAAACAAGCTGAACATATGGCATCATGAACTAAATAATCCCAGACTTAGTGAAAACTACTAAGTCCCTGAAAACAGATTTACCGGGTGCCTCACTTTGCAAGCTTGCACAAGTCACCACACACATCACAAAAAAGCATGGGTTGCACCTCTGGAAAGAAGACAAAATCCTTAACAAAACATATTAAGGACTCACAGGCACATCATGCACACAATAATCATGGCCAAAAATGACAAAAGTCTAAGATGAACTAGCAGATCTGACAATTAACTCATGAAGCCTCCTTCCAACAGAATTTTGGGCATCAAGATGAGCTCAAATGTAAATGATGCAATGGAATCAAATGATGTACTCGTCGAGACGAACATTTTGATATGCAATATGCCCAAAATGGAGCTACGGATGCAAAGTTACGGGGCCCCGAACCGAGCAACTTGGTCTAAAAATTTCAGGACTTAGAGAAAAATCCAGCTCGCGAAAATTAGGGTTACTGTAGCTGGATCTAGATCGGGCACTGTTCACGACGGCGGCGGCGGGCGCGGATGTTGAGGACGACGGGGATGAGGACGGAGGCCGGCGGAGGCAAGGTCGCCGGCGGCCAGGGCGGCGACGCAGGGGCCCGCGGTGGTCGGGGTGGCTCGCGGCGCCGGC
>NC_041386.1:308137058-308198824 GCF_002162155.2 Triticum dicoccoides
CCACGTGGCAGGTGGCGACTGGGCGAGGGGGCGGCGGCGGACGTGTCCGTCCGGGGCGGACGTGTCCGGCCGGCGGGGATCTGAGAATTAGGGTTTTCGGGGAGGAAGAAGATCCGAAAATGGAGGGGTGTATTTATAGACATAAGTGGAGCTAGGAGAGTCCAAATGAGGTGCGGTTTTCGGCCACACGATCGTGACCGAACGCTCTAGGACATGGAGCAGAGTTTGGTGGGTTTTGGGCCAAAATGGAGGGGTGTTGGGCTGCAACACACACGAGGCCCTTTCGGTCCCTCGGTTAACCGTTGGAGTATCAAACGAAGTCCAAATGGTACGAAACTTGACAGGCGGTCTACCGGTAGTAAACCAAGGCCGCTTGGCAAGTCTCGGTCCAATCCGGAAATGTTTAATCCCCACACACAAAATAAAGCTAGAAATGACCACCGGAGGAGAATGAAGCGCCGGAATGCAAAACGGACAACGGGGAAAATGCTCGAATGCATAAGACGAACACGTATGCAAATGCAATGCACATGATGACATGATATGAGATGCATGAAAACGAAAACAACACACGGAGACAAAGACCCGAACCCGAGAAATAAATATAACTTAACGCCGGAAATGGCAAGAGTTGGAGTACAAATATGGAAAGTTACATCTGGGGCGTTACAACTACATGAAGGGTTGCTGGCCGCGGAGTCATAACTGCTTCTTCATTGCCTCCACGACCTCCATCTGCTAGCGCATCTCCTCCACCATCTTCTTCACTCTGTCCATGACGCGGGATTTCTCAACGCGAGCCTTGATCATCTCTTCCACGGCCGCATTACGTACCTTGACAGCAGTCGGGTGCTTGATGCGGAACTTTGCCAACTCCTCCTTATGTTCCATGACGAGGGTGTGTGGCATCTTCATCGAGGAACTACTCTTCTCATGCAGCTTCTTCCAACCGGTGCTCTCCTCCTTAAGCAGGTCGAGCTCGTGGCGAAGCTTTGCATTTTCCTCTTGAAGTTGCAGGATTTCACCGGTCGCCTTCTTATCCGAGGCAATGCTCTTCTTCAGCACTATCACCAAGCCGGCGGTCAACTTCCCCTGCTCATTGAGCTCAGCAGGCATGTCGTCGAGGCTCTCCTTCAGCAGCTCCACCAAGTCGTCAATGAACTCCTTCTGCTTATTGAGCTGATCGGGCATGTCGTCGAAGGATAACGACTCCAGTGCCGCCAGCTCGGCATGTTCGCCTCCGCGGCTAGGGCGGTCCTGGGAGCCCTTGCCTGCTTGTGAGACATCTTTAGAGGACTCTGCGAGGCGGCGAGCCCTCTATTTTTTTCCGCGGCTTTGGTCACCGCTCCGTAGACAAATAATTCTCGACCTAGAGCTCTGCACACCGGCCATGGCAAGGACGGACGATTAAGAAATACTTATGGGGAGGAAGGTTGAGTGATTTTCTGCTAGGTAGTTCCCCTTTTTTAACCTAGTACTAGCGCTAGTACTAAAAACGGCATAGTGGGAACACGTTCAGATTTGATACGTACTAGGTGTGAGTAGGATTGCACTTAATTATACCATGGTAGTACTACTTTGGAATGTGATGGGAACAAGCTAAAGATTAATTGATTGTTTTGCTTCCGAGGCCTGAAACGGCTCCTGATGAGTTTCCTGGAACATAAATTTCAAGTACTACTGCTCAAATGCGGTCGCACAAGTCAGTGATGTGACTGGTCGTACATGAAAGACCAATCTGATGCATGTCCCTTCGGTGAGATGCGGGTGTGACCGACCATCTGTTGGTGCGACCGACTGTAAGTATTACGTGATGGAGACTTCTAGTTGAGGCTTCGGGTGATTTTCACGACCAAGCATTCAAAAACTAGTGATAAATCAATTACCATCTTTTTTCAAACGGCCAAGTATTTTCACAGGAATACAATACATATAGACGGAGTGATTATCAAGGTTGCAAACTGACATGGCGTTGCAAGTTCACTGCAGCAGCAACCGAGTAGGTCACTGCACCGCTGGCGGGGAAGGAGGGTAGCTCACCTCGTCTACGATGCATGCCCAGCGGCGCCGCCGCAGCTGGTCCTGGGATTTGGCTTCTCCTACCGCCCATTTGAACAGTTGCACCGGCTACTCATGCCATTCTGCAGGCATGCACGTTCTTTCCTCCGCAGTCAACTCCTTGAATATGATCTCTGCCATTATCCCCAACTCGAAATCAACGCGACGCTACTAGCTGCTAACATCCCTCATGTCGCTGCAACAAACCCTGGCTTTGTTGCCCAGACTGTGCACAAGAACGAGATAAAGATTGAAGCACCAACCCAAGTCATAGATTGAAGGACCAAGAGATTTAAAGAACCAACATGCAATTCAGAGGGACCAAGATCAAGCCAGAGGAGCAAGATATCGGCAAGAGAAGAGCCTCCCTTGCCGGGAGGGCGAGCCCGGCAAGGAGCAAGGGCACCACCAGAAGCAGGCAACCAAGGCACCCCGATAAGGTCTGTCGGGGCTCGCGGGGGCAGAACCACCCCACCAACCACTCAAGCGCGACCTACATCGTCAATCAGTGCGGTGTCAACCCGCAAGATGATTAAGTAGCAGCCATCTGCCACATGGCAGCCATTTCCTACGGAAGAAGTCTACAGATGACACCCGTCCTGCGATGTGTCAAGGGAACATGGGCGGAGCTGGCAAGATAGCCCAGCAAGCCTTGCCGGGCGACCAGTGATGTGACACCAAGCGGCGCATTTAATGCACCTTGTCAGCCTACAGAGTTAGGTATGATAGCATTGTTCTCTATCATATCAGTGGATAATGACTACTTTGCCATTGAGGTGAACCCTTAATCTATAAAAGGAGGCACATGTCAGTCGTAGGAGAGGTTGGAAAGTTGATGAACCCAAACCACCATACGCGCGTAGTTGCTGCGGCCCTGAGGCGAACCCTTCCGGGCAAGTGTACTACACATCACCACGTTCATTCCACCATCAATCCACCAAAGCAGGAGTAGGGTCTTACGCCTCGCGGCGGCCCAAACCTGGGTAAATTTCTTGTGTGCTCTCTGTCGTACTACCGTACGCTGATCTGCTCTTTGTGCAACGCGACGTCCCCCTGCCGAACTAGTAAGGGGCCACCCGGTCCCATAGGTGGCCGCGGATATCCCTTGACATCTTTGACGCGCCAGGTAGGGGGCTCGCTTGCGCGAACCTGAAAGTGTACGCAGCGCGTCATCTTCATCACCATCTTCATCCTAGACAGCGCCATCGACCATGGCGCCCAAGAAGAAATATGGGACCTCAGCCCATCCATCCACCTCGAAGGCTCCACTGCCTGCGGCCTCTAACGCCGCGGGGGACACGGGGGCACGCGAGGACGTGGATGCTTTTGGGGACGTGGTTGGAGCAGGTGGCGCCATTACCACCTCCCCTGTGACCGACACGGGGGGGGGGGGGGCAGAGCTACCAGAGGAGAACAACATCAACAACGTCTCAACGATCATGCTCTACAAGGTGCGGGCGAGGGGGTCACTCCGTTCGCGCCCCCACCTCTCACGGACGAGCACAACCGCATCAACGGTGCTCGGTCCGGGGTGAGACATCGCCCTCCGGTCGCCCCCACTACATGAGCGACCGCGGCGCATGCGCCTCCTCCCGGACAAGCCAGCAAGACCGTTGCGCTCAACGGAGCCACTGATCTTCTAGCACCACCGCCACGCGACCCCGCTGCCCAAGTGGTCATCCCACAGCGGCGTGGGCGCGGCGCCGCCGCCGCCACTGGCATCTCCAGGAGCCAGGCGACGGTGCGGTCGACGTCATCGACATCCATGCCAAGCACATCCATAGAGGCTATGGCGCGAGCTCAACTATTACTGAGGTTCCCACCAGCAGCCGAGCAGATGGATGAATGGCGTGCCACCATCCTTAGCCTGCTCGGTTTCGCCGAAGCTGGGGGCTCGCGACGAGCTTAACCACTGCAACCTCCCCAAGGAACAGCCACCGCCTGCACTGCTGGCCGTACAGAGGGGGCCGTCCCCACGGTTCAGTCCCCACCACGGCAGCCAGCGAGGGCACAGCAGAATCAGGACTCCAACGACATCTCGATGGCCTCTTATGACCCTTGAGCACGTCCAGGCCAACGTCGAACCCCAGAAGACAGGCGGCGGGGAGACGCGCGTGTCGTCGTCGAACGGCGCCGCAACGACCCTCGCCAGACCGACGGGTGTGACGGCCTCAACATCGATGAGCATGCGCTCAGTGTTGGCGGGTGCCTGCCTTTCGAGGTCGGCTGCCCTACCTTTACACGAGAGTTGCGGCAAGTCCGTTGGCCATCCATTCGCATGTTCAAGCCAGAGATACCTGAGAAGTACGACGGGAGGCTGAACCCGGCAGAGTTTCTGAGCATCTACACCATTGTTGTTCAGGCTGCCAGGGGAAGAGATGAGAAGGTGTTCGCCAAATACTTCCCTTCGGCCCTCATGTCTGATGTGAGGTCTTGGCTGATACACTTACCGGAGAACTCCATTTCGTCATGGGAAGACCTGTGCCACGAGTTCATCGGTGCCTTCACCGGTGGCCACCAAGAGCCCGACAGGCCCAGCGACCTGCAGCTTCTCCAACAGAAGGAAGGAGAAACCCTTCGTACGTATTTGCAGAGATTCAGTAAAGTTCATAGAAATATTCCAAATATCCATCCGGCAGCTGTTATCGCAGCTTTCTAGTCCAATGTGCGCAACTGCCTTATTTGTTCCAAAATGAACGTGCGGCTGGCCAAGACTGTGAAAGAACTATACACACTGGTGGATAAATGTTCCCGGATGGAAGAAGGAAGTTGCCCGGAGAAGAATATTGCATTAATGTTGATTCAGAAGATGAGGATGAATCAGCTAGTCAGAAGAAGGGCAAGAAGCGCAATAAGAAGCCAAGGGATAAGGCGGTAATGATTGTGGAAGGATCAGGCACGCCTAGTACCAGCAAAAAGGCCAAGGTTGAGGCCCCCGGCAAGGAAGCTGCCGCGTGCACTGCCTACTGGGAAGCCGTTGTCGCCAAAAAGGTTGGGAAGGGCGATAGGCCATACTGCAAGATCCACCAGACCAAAGGCCATGACCTTCAGGAGTGTTATCAGGTTGAGCAGCTCGTCAAGAAGCAGAGGGCAGAGTATGATAAGCGTGATAAGGAGAAAGGTCAGAATGCTGTTGGCGGTAAGGGTCGGGTGGTGAAGTAAATTGACCCGTTAGACCCTTTCGGAACCAAGGAAAACCAACCAGGGGCCAAGAGAAGGAAACCTGTGATGATGCCAATGATGGAGGGGATGAAGAGGAAAGTAGTGAGCAGGAATTTCAGAAGCCCACTAATGCCCTATGCATTGATGGGGGTGCATCTTTGCACACCTCTCATCGCCAACTCAAGCGATTGGCACGAGAGGTCAATGATGTGGAACCAGCGCGAGAGGCCTGGAAACTGCTCAAATGGTCCCCCACACCCATCATATTTGATGAAGAAGATCACCCTGATCGTACCACTGCGGTAGGGTGTTTTCCATTGTTGGTCTCCCCAACAATTCGCAACCTCAAGGTTACAAAGATGCTAGTGGACGACGGGGCCAGGTTGAATCTGATTTCCCCAGCAGTTATCAGCAAGCTTCAGATAGGAGAAGAAGAGCTAGAGGCCACCGATACTACAAAAAAAGACACATCTGTGACATTTTGGGTCGAACGAAAAAAAATTCTGTCATACATATGACACTTCTATGACGATAATTGTGACAAAACCCGGTATCATCATAGATGTGGTGGGCTCCTACTTCTATGACAAAAAATCATGACAGAAAATGGGCTTTTCGTCCTGGGCGGGCCGGAGACACAGCTACATGACATTCTTTGGGCCGTCCATGACGGAAAAACCGTGGTAGGAGCGAGGGCGAGGAAAATTTCGGGGAGTTCCTGGTTACGGTGGGAGGTCGAGGGCCAAGCGATGCGTGTTTCTCTTGTACATGTACGCGCGTGTGTGTGAGGCGTTGTCTCTAACTGAACCCGAGCGAGGCGTTGGGCTCTAACTGAACCCGAGCGATTGCACTGCAGGCTACTCGTTACTGAACCCGAGCGATCGATCGGTGGCTGTTAACTGAACCCGATCGAGCGATTCCTTCGCTACTGCTGCTAACTGAAGCCGATCGATGCTGCCTCTGGATGAACAGTGAGCATTGCGGGGGGGTTTGGATGAGTAGTTCCCGGTGGGGGTGGATGAACAGGACCCCGTGGTGTTGCCTCTGGATGAACAGGACCCTGATCGATCGAGTCGGTTGGGGCTGGATGAACAGGACCCCCGTGGAGGGCTGGATGAACAGGACCACCCCGTGGAGGGTAGGATGAACAGTAGATGGTGGAGGGCAGGATGAACAGTAGCCCGTGGAGGGGTGGTTGAACAGGAGCCCGTGGAGAGGGCTGGTTGAATAGTAGCCGGTGGAGTAGCGAGCGGTGGAGGCTGGATGAACAGGAGCCCGTGTATGAACAGTCGCAGGTGGAGGCTGGAGGAGGCCGACGGTGGATGAACAGTAGCTCGTGGAGGCTGGAGGGGGTAGACGATGGAGATGAACAGTATCCCGTGGAGTCCCGTTTTGCGGTATGCCACACCCCTCCCGATGAACAGGACCCCCGTTTCGACCGTAGCGCTCCAACACAAGTCCGTTTCGTCCATTTTGCGGTACGCCACACCCCTCCCGATCAACAGGACCCCCGTTTCGACCGTAGGAGGTCCGTTTCCTCCGTTTTGCGGTATGCCAGACCCCTCTTGATGAACAGGATCCCGTTTCGAATGTGCCCAGTCGAACACAAGGCCGTTTCTTCCATTTTGCGGTACACCAGGCCTCGTTTCCATCGCTTGTTCCGTCCAAGCCCTCTTGATGAACACGACCACGCATTCCGTTCCGACCCAGCCGGTTGGCTCCCACACGTTCCATTGCCTCCCCATGAACACGACGCATTCCGTTGCCTCCCCATGAACACGACGCATTCCGTTGCCACCCCATGAACACGACGACGACGCTGTTTCTTCATTCCGACCCAGCCATGTACATGAGCCCTGGCCATACGTATGCGCGAGTAGGCGTTCGAGACCCCGCCCGTATGTACACATACGTGGCCGTATTTTCTTTCTTGCACCCTGGTCACTATGCGTACGTGTACATGCTACGTCCGCGCCTCTACTACGACACATGCGCGCCTCTACATCGACCAGTATGTACGTACACTTTCGCGACCAGAATGACAACGCTACGTACGCTTCGACCAGGTGGGTCCCGACAGTCAGGCACTTCCTTGCCTGCGAAGATGTAGCTGGTGGGTCCCAGCAGTCAGGGGCGAATGGTTTTTTTTTTGCCCGGACGCACTTCCTTGCGTGCGAAGATGTAGCTGGTGGGTCCCAGCAGTCAGGGGGAAATGTTTTTTTCGCGAAATACAGTTGTAACGCCCCAAGACCAGAGCTTCAGATGCCTTCCAGGGTTTCCGGGTTTTCGTCATGTGATTTGTTTGGTTCATCGCTTTCATCTTTGCATCATGTGCATTGCATCATGTCATCATGCCATCATCTCATAAATCTTTTGCAACTCAACTAAATAAAATACATAGATCTTTGACCTATTTAAATTGAGGGAACTCACCTGGTGATTTCTCTATATAACTTATCCTCCCAATATTTTAGGGAGATATTATAAAGTATTCCATTAATTTGGAATTATCCGCAACCCACTTGCTAGATAAATCCTTGACCTTTCCTTCTTTCGGTTTTCGACTCTCAAATTTGTCGATAATTCTTTTACCTTATTCCGGAGCTCCACCAACAACCTCAACATTTTTGGACCTCCCTATCACCTACTTCCTATTCAAATTATTTGAATTTAAATCAAATGAGTTTGAATTTAAATCTTTCTATCATGGTCTTTTCTATTTTCTCGGAACAAGCATATTTTTGCGAGTCCGGGAAAATATTCCGCGTGCACAAATCCTTCCTCTAATCTTTTCTTTTCTCTCCTTTCTTTCTTTGCGGTTTTCTGTTTTCTAGAGGTTTTTTTTACAAAGGACTTAAGGGGGAGAGAGAGAGAGAGCCCAGCCAAGTTCTAGGCCCATCTGCGCCTAGGCGCAGCCCCTTTCTCTACTGGGCCGGCCTCCAAGGCCCAGCCTGTGCCCTCCTTCTTAACCTAGCTCCAGGCCTACCTTCTCCCCTCGCGCCGCCATAGGAGAGCTTCGCTCTCTCCCGATCCCCTCCTTCTCGTTCCCTTCCGCCGCCAGCCTCGCACACACACCTGCAACTACTCCCTCTCGATCCCCATGGCCTCTCCCTTTTTCCCTCGCTCCCGCAGCTCCGCGCGCCTCCAGCGCCCGACCCAGCGCCGTTGGAGAAGCCGTCCTCGCGTCGCCCTGACTCCAAGCCCCGCCGCGGCGCCCTGCGTCGCCGGAGCCCCGTGCCAAGACCTCCCCTGCCTCGTCTTATCTAGGGCAAGGAGGACGACCCGCATCACCTCCTCCCGTGCTCGATGCCGCAGGCGCACCAAGGGTGCCTCCCATGATCCGCCGTTGCCCGCTGCTGCTTCGTCCACCGACCTCGGCCTCCAGCCATCGTGCATCGCCTCTGCCTACGGTGGCCGTGGCACCTTGTTGCGTGGCTCAAATCACGCCTGCGTCCTCTGCTGCATGCATCCCCATGGCGCTCTGCCGCCCCTTGTCTCGCCTGCAGCCGTCTCCCACAACAGAGGCCGCCGTACTGCCATCTTGCACCGCCCATCGCCATCAACCCCTCCACCTGCATCCTGCAAGCTCTTGCCGCTGCCCCGAGTGCCCCTGTCCTCGAGCACATGCTGGCTTCGGATCCGGTCAAGTGCACTGACCCGCTGCTGCCATGGCCTTGCATCCATCTGTCTCTGTTGTTTTCACAGAGTCACTGTACCATGGCCACAAACGAGACCCATCGGACATCACCAAGACTCGCTGCATTGACTATATCGGTGCCGCTCCAGGCCATCGCTTTGTACTAGCACTACATTGAGAAAACCCGGATACGCCAAGACTCGGCCTGACAAGTACCACGACGTCCGTCGATCGCAAGTACCCCTTCGTTTCGTCGAGACCGGCAAGTCCGAAGACCCCAAGTACCATGACAACCTCAAAGGGATTCAAATCTGCCAAGTTCCTCTAAGGATGACCCGAACGGCTACAAAACGTGTACCACTACCGTCGCCGAAAACCCGTGTACCACAAGCAGCAAGTTCGACTCCCGTCGCATGAACAACTACTTCCTCTACCATCGCCGAGTACCACTACTTCCCACGACGATCATGAATGACTACACCGCTTGACCCGAACCGCTCCGAGAACGCACGCTTCGAAGGTATAACCGTCGAGAACGACCGCTCTTGGATGAATGCTTGTGTTGTATGAGATGCATGGTTGGTTGTTGTATTCGCCCGTGAACGTTAGTTGTTCCTCCTCGTTGCCATGCCGTAGACACGTGGCAACCCGGTAACCGGGAGCACCCCACCGTTCATCACATGACACGCTCCCGTCACACCTGTTCTTTTCCACTGGCATCTCAATTGAGTTACCGGAGCCGGAATGTTGCTGTGGCACCGTTTCGTTATCATTGTCGTGGCACCCCTTTTGTTTCCGCCACCATGACAAACGCCCCATATCTTATCATGCCAACTTTTTCATAAATATTGCATAAAACTTGCATATGTCATCCGCATCATGATAACAACAATTAAAATGGTTCAAATTGTTGTTTGCTTTAATTTGCTAAATGCATACGGGGAGTTACCAGAATTGTTGTTGTTGCTTCCGACCTCATTTAAAATGCCTAACTATGTATTCTACTCATGTTTCAGCTCTTGCCATGTTTAACAACATTTAATACTGTTGAGTACCTAACCGGGAGTGAACAAAATGATTGATGTGGTGATTCGTCAATATGCAACTTGTTGCATATTGAGCTCCACTTAATTTGTAGTATTGTTTGTGCAATTGACCATGCCATGCTTCATTAAACCGGACATGCATCATACTTGGTTGTGCATCATGTCATGTTTATGTGGTGGTTGTTTACTATGTTGTGTGCTTCTTTCCAGTGTTTCTTCTTCGGGTTGGTTCCGATAATGTCGCGTTTGTGAGGATTCATTCGTCTACGTCCGTTTGTCTTCTTCATGGACTCGTTCTTCTTCCTTGCGGGATCTCAGGCAAGATGACCACACCCTCGAAATCACTTCTATCTTTGCTTGCTAGTTGCTCTCTCTTTTGCTATGCCTCCGTTGCGATACCTACCACTTGCTTATCATGCCTCCCATATTGTTGAACCAAGCCTCTAACCCACCTTGTCCTAGCAAACCGTTGTTTGGCTATGTTACCATTTTGCTCAGCCCCTCTTATAGCGTTGTTAGTTGCAGGTGAAGATTGGAGCTTGTTCCATGTTTGGAACATGGATATTTTGTTGGGATATCACAATATTTCTTACTTAACTAATGCATCTATACACTTGGTAAAGGGTGGAAGGCTCGGCCTTATGCCTGGTGTTTTGTTCCACCCTTGCCGCCCTAGTTTCTGGCATATCGGTGTTATGTTCCCGGATTTTGCGTTCCTTACGCGGTTGGGTTATAATGGGAACCCCTTGACAGTTCGCCTTGAATAAAACTCCTCCAGAATGGCCCAACATTGGTTTTACCATTCACCACCTAGCCTTTTCTTTCCCTTGGGTTCTGCAGACTCAAGGGTCATCTTTATTTTAAACCCCCGGGCCAGTGCTCCTCTGAGTGTTGGTCCAAACTGAGCAATGTCCGGAACTACCAGGGGCAACTCTGGGCTGGCCCACCCGACGTCTGGCTCATCCAGTGTGCCCTGAGAATGAGATATGTGCAGCTCCTATCGGGATTTGTCGGCACATCTGGGTGGCTTTGCTGGTCTTGTTTTACCATTGTCGAAATGTCTTGTAACCGGGATTCCGAGTCTGATCGGGTCTTCCCGCTAGAAGGAATATCCTTCGTTGACCGTGAGAGCTTGTGATGGGCTAAGTTGGGACACCCTGCAGGGATTTGAACTTTCGAAAGCCGTGCCCGCGGTTATGGGCAGATGGGAATTTGTTAATGTCTAGTTGTAGAAAACCTGAAGTTGACCCTAATTAAAATACATCAACCACGTGTGCAACCGTGATGGTCTCTTCTCGGCGGAGTCCGGGAAGTGAACACGGTGTTGGAGTTATGTTTGACGAAGGTTGTTCTAGGATCACTTCTTGATCATAGTTTCTCGGCCGTGCTTTGCCTTCTCTTCTCGCTCTCTTTTGCATATGTTAGCCACCATATATGCTAGTCGCTTGCTGCAACTCCACCTCATACCTTTTACCTTACCTATAAGCTTAAATAGTCTTGATCACGAGGGTGTGAGATTGTTGAGTCCCCATGACTCACAGTTACTTCCAAAACCAACTTGCAGGTGCCGATGAGACCGTGCAGATGACGCAACCAAGCTCAAGGAGGAGCTCGATGAAGGTCTTGTCCTTTGTGTTGTTCCATCCTAGTCGATCAATAGTGGATCCCAGTCGGGACGATCGGGGACCTGTGTAGCATTTGGGGTAGTCTTCTTTTATTTTGGTTCCGTAGTCGGACCTTGATTGTATCTGGTTGATGTAATGCTTTAATTCATGTATTGTTTGAAGTGGCGATTGTAAGCCAACTATGTATCTCTTTCCTTTATGTATTACATGGGTTGTGTGAAGATTACCTCACTTGCGACATTGCTTTCAATGCGGTTATGCCTCTAAGTCGTGCTTCGACACATGGGAGATATAGCCGCATCGAGGGCGTTACAACAGTGGCCCGTACGGTGGGTCCCAGCTGTCAGGTGGAGGAATCATTATTTTCCGCGTAATAAGAAGGCACTTCCTTTCTGTGGCCGTGGACCCAGCTGTCAGCCTCTCCACGTACAGTCCACGCCCGATGGAAGTCGTTCCTTGACCACGTTGACCACGCCGCGCCGAGAGCACCAGGGCGGCGGACGACGGCGAGGCCTAGGAAGGGGTTGACACGGAGGCATGGAAGACTCGGCAGTTGTTTCCCATGTGGAGTGGAGTACGACTGTACGAGGGTTTACTGGTTCGTCTGCCATCGCCGGAGAATAACAGCAGGTGTGGGTGAGTAGAGGGATGGCTAGGCCAGCGATGGGAGTACGGTCGAGCGGTGAGGCCTGCGCGGCAGCACAGCCGGCCGCGAGGAGGAGGGAGCAGGCAGTCCCGCTGGCGCTTGATTGAGCGGCTGGAGCAGGAAGAGCGGAGATTGAAGAAGCACGACGGTCGTTGGATGGACATCCAACAGTCAGTGCTTGTGCGTCAACCTTTTTTTAGGAAAGCCTCAAATCTGTGGAAAACAGCATACAGCCCATCTGCCATTATTTCTAATAATTTACAGCCCATTTTCTAATTCTTAAGGTTTTTTTGGAGCCCATATTCTTTTTGTTAGCATTACAGCCCATATTGTGGCAACGGTTAAAAAATTAAACGAATTTTTGCATATTTCGGTGCGGTCCGAACTGTTTTTAATCCCAAAATTTCGACTCACATTCAAACTGATTTTAAAAATAAATGTATATCAATATAAAACCAACAAATTCTCCACGCATAAAAATTAATGTAATTTAAAATCTTGAAATGAAAAAAAAGATATTTCAAACTAATTGCCGGTTTGATGTGTTTTAAAAATGTACAACCCATTTCTCATTACTGATGGGCCATTTTCTCGGCCAGCCGAATGAAAGCTCTCCTCGTCTTGAAAGATTTGCAGCCCAATAGGCCTGACAAAGCGACTTACTTGGCAAATCACAAAAAACTGGGCTATGGCCGTGGACCCAGCTGTCAGCCTCTCCATGTACAGTACTCTTCCGATGGAAGTCGTTCCTTGACCACATTGACCACGCCGCACGGAGATCACCACGGCGGTGGACGATGGCGAGGCCTAGGAGGGGACGACGCGGTAGTGGAAGCCCGCGCGGAGAGGACTACGAGGGTTCACTGGTTCGACTGTGGTGTGAGGCTGCCGTCGCCGCCGGGCCTAGCCAGCGGTGGGAATAGTAGGGGGCAGTGAGGCCTCTGTGGTAGCACAGCCGGCCACGGGAGACAGGATGTCGGGACCCCGATTCTAAGTCACACCGATCTAGCATGTAACACCTCATATCACTTTGCGGCCTCACGCACGGCATTCCCACGGGTGTCACCTTACCATGGCCCGGGACCGTTTGCGCCTTTTGGCTCACGTATATGATAGTGTCGCTAGCATCCATATGACAGAGAACCCGGGCCGACATGACTACTCGTGAACCCAAAGTGGCACTAACTTACAGCGAAAGGCATACATGAAACAACATCGGGCATGTCGGTTGGCAGCGTGTGAATCCGGGCGGTAGCAACTGGGCTAACAGGACTCCGGGAACCCAGGCTGTAGTAGGCTAGGCAGGACTCCGGGAACCCGGGCTGTAGTAGGCTAGGCAGGACTCCGGATGTCACCGCGTGACATTTCCCCGAAGGGGCATACACAGGAACAATGTGAATCACATGCCGGCCAGTCTAAGTGTTCCGGAGCAGTACTGCTGGGCTAGCAGGACTCCGGTAAACCAGGCTGTAGCGGACTACCATGGCTCGGTGGAAGCACTAGACTACATTTCCCCATAAGAGAGGCTACTAAGGATAGACAACTAGGTTGTCGGATCCCACACATAGCAATACACGTTACATGTACGCATAACATGCAAGTATGTGCTGCACAACATGGCATCACAACATAACGCAAACTCCTATAGATAAAGGCCCAGAAGAGCCACATAGCATTAATACAAACAGAGGTCTCATGACCCATCATTCAGACCATACAAGCAACAGAAGCATTACATGTCTGAGTACAGACAACTACAAAAAGAAAAAGGCTGAGAAGCCTGACTATCTACAAGTCCCTCCCAAGGGTACAAGATCGTAGCTGAGGTAACAAGCTACTCGTCGAAGTCCAAGCGGTACTACTAGTGAGACAAATGTCTCACCTGCAAAACATAAACAAAGCAAATGTAATTGCAAAGGTACTCAGCAAGACTTACATCAGATCCTATCATACATGCATTTATATCAAGAAGGTAATGTGGGGTCTAGTTGCAGCACGCCAGCTTTGAATCAGTGGCTATCATGTGCTACGACTACGAGAAACTTCTTTGAGGTAAGAAAGCGCACACGAGTCCACTAATAACCACATCAATACACTACTATGGATTCATCCTCGTCTCTCTATGAGAAGGCCATCCATAGCACTCACACTTGTCTTGAGCATTTTAGAGTATCCACTTTAAGTTGTCTATGTACCACATAAGCATCCAAGAAGTCCATAACCGAGGACATGGCTATTCGAATAGATCATGATAACCCTGCAGGGGTGTACTTCTTCACACACACTCTCACTACTTATCACCATGTACACGTCATGTATCTTGGCAACCTTCAAGCGGAAGCCTGGCGAGGGTGTCGGCCACGACCTGACTAACCACACAAGACTCTAGTCCAGGTTTATCGCCTATTCAGGTTCCATCCGCAAGGAGATCCGGCCGGGGTGTTGCTCATGACCCCAAATGATGTGAGCAGGGTTCCCAAGCCGACCATCCGGGTGCCACTTGGTACACCGTGCCACTGTGCCTAGTCTGTCCCAAGTCCACCCTATCGGGTGCCACTCGGTAGAAAAATAGCACTACCTACAAACACCAGAAACTAGTTGCGACTCCTCGACAGAGATCAAGTCAGTTAGTAAGTCGAGAGAGTCAATTAAGGATCCCAATGTGTGGTAGTATCGAGTCATTGGACAACATACATAGAACTCAGTGCTTAAGGACGGTTCCAGTGAGACAACCCACCATGTACTCCTACATGGCCTCTCACCGCTACCTTTACCAAATCGTGTTCACACACTTCACTCTCAGCATCAGAACATCGAACATTGCACTCCAATTCATTCCCAATGAATCAGACCTGACACACTCTAAGCAATAGCAAGCAAGGAATGGTAGGAACACAACAATGTCTTCAATCAACTCCTACACATGCTAGTGGGTTTCAACTATTTACTGTGGCAATGGCGGGTCATGTAGAGGAATGGGTTCAACTACCGCAGCACAAAGTAGCAATTGAATCATTGTTGTCCAAATGCAATAACAGAGAGCAGGAGCGAGAATGTAGGATTGTATCGGAATGAACAAGGGGGTTTGTTTTCCTAGTAGATCAATAGAGGGGGCACTGCTCCTCAGACAGGTACTCTGGAACGGTCTCCGGAGCAAGACCTATCGAGAAGGAACGGTATCGACAATCAAACACAAGCATATGCAACAATATGATGCATGAATATGGCATGAATACGTGATGTGTTTTGAGCTAATGCATTTAGCATTCAACTTGGAAGAGGTCCATTTGAACCAAAGGTTCAAATGCAACTCTAATTTAAGTCCCTTTAAATGCCATAAGTGTGTTTTCATATATACATCATGTATAGGTTGGTTTTTCATGCATGAAAATAGTACATATGGATAGATTGAATTTTTCTGATAATTTTTCATATATAACTTATTTCAATCTGAGCTACGGTTGAATTTCTATGAATTTTTGAAGTATAGCTAATTTTCTGGAATTTCCTGATTTAATTGAAAACCAGAAAAGAATTAATTGCATCAGCATGACATCTGAGTGACATCAGAAGGTCAACGGGGTGGTCCAGGTCAAACCTGACCAGTGGGACCCATATGTCAGTGTCTAACTAACTAACTTAAGTTAATTAGCACTAATCTAATCTTAATCTAACTTAGTTAAGGTCCTGGGCCCACATGTCAGTATCAGCAGGCTAATTAGGTTTAATTAACACTTAACTAAAATTAGCAGGGGCCTGGGCCCACTTGTCAGTGATCCAGGGGAGGTCAAACCCCTGGTCAGCGGGGTCAAACCCGTCGGTGACTCGATGCCGCCGAGGCAAGACGCGGCGGAGAGCCTCGGATTTGGTCCTCCGGTGACCAAATGGGCCGCGGAGACCATCTTCGAGGAGCTAGTGCTCGCGCACATCTAGGGGAGTAGACGGGAGGCTACGGGGGCGGCGGAGCTCGCCGGAGGGAAGCTCGGGGCGGCAGCCGGAGCTCGGCTCGAGCGGGTACAGCGCTGCGGTGCACGGGGAGGCAGGGGAGAAGGGGCAACCGACGCGAGGCTCACAGTGGACCAGAAGAGCAGCTCAGCGGGCTCGGGGACGCACTGACGGTGGCGAGCAGCGACGGAGATCCACGGCGGCCGGAGGTGAAGAAGGCGACAGCGACGGCTCCACGGGGCGTTCGGCGATGCACGGCTTGGCGGAGAGGTAGCGAACGAGGTGGCGGAGCTTCTGGGCACGATGGAGGGGCGAGGGGACGGCGGGGGGCGAGGGGACGGCGGGGAGCGCGGGGCAGCGAACGGCAGCGACTGGCTCGTTCGGTCCAGCGAGAGAGAGAGAGAGCAGAGGAGGCAGGGAAGGGGGGATGAGAGTGAGAGGGGTTCCAGGGCGGCGCGTGGCGTCGCGCGGAACATCCAGTCGGCGAGGGGGAGCCAGGCAGGCAGGCAGCTCGCATGGCGCGCGGAGCGCGTGCGCGCCGGGCACGTGCCTCGCCTACTGGCGTGAGGTGGGGGATGGTGCGGTGGCCAGTTGGGCTGGGCCAGAGCGGCAGCAGGCCAGGTAGATCGGCCCAGGTAAAGTCCAGGTAGGTTTTTCCCATTTTGTTTATTTACTATTTTTTCTGACATTTGTTTTGATTTAATAATAATACTAAATCATTTTATTTACTTATGTAAATTTTTGTAGGGACTAGTTGGATTGCTCCAAAACTCTTCACCAATTAACAGAATTTTTGGACATATATTATATATAGCAAATATATATCCAAAGAAATTAATTACTGGATTAATTCCAAATGCCCAAAATAAATACTTATGAGCTCTTAAAAATATTGGTTTGATTTTTATCTCTGTCCAATATTTTCAGAGAGTAACATGAGCATTTTCTTGGACCTTTTTGGAGCAATTTTTTTTATTTGGGTCATTTCCAGAAATGATTCTGAGGGTTTCACAAATCCTCATTTCAAATTTAAATGGAATTTAAACATGATGCACAAATGACTAGCTATTCTAGGTCATACCAGAACAAGGGATGTGACAACTCGCCCCCACTTGAAAGAATCTCGTCCCGAGATTCAGGGGTCGACGGAAAGAAAGTGGGGTACTCCAGTCGAAGACGATCTTCTCGCTCCCAAGTAGCTTCTCTCTTGGAATGATGAGACCACTGAACTTTCAGAAACTTGATGTTATGACGTCAAGTGACACGCTCTGCTTGATCAAGAATGCGAACAGGGTACTCTCGATATGTGCGGTTATCTTGGAGATCAAGCGTTTCATGGTCCACTTCACAGATGGAATCCGAGAAGCAATGCCTGAGTTGAGAGACGTGGAAGACATCATGTACTCGAGAAAGATGTGGGGGTAGTTCCAACTGGTAGTCAACCTCTCCTCGATTAGCAAGAATGCGAAAAGGACCAATGTAACGAGGAGCCAACTTGCCCTTGATACCGAAATGATGGGTACACTTCAAAGGAGTAACCCGAAGATAAGCCTTGTCGCCAACTTCATAAGCCACTTCCTTATGACGACGGTCATACTGGCTCTTTTGACGAGATTGGGCTGTTTTCAAATTCTCACAAATGATGCGAACTTGCTCTTCTGCCTCCTGGATCATATCCGGTCCAAAGAATTGTCTTTCACCGGTTTCTGACCAGTTCAAAGGTGTTCGACATCTTCGTGCATACAGAACCTCAAAAGGAGCTTTCTTGAGGCTAGATTGGTAGCTATTGTTATAAGCAAACTCGGCGAAGGGAAGACACTTCTCCCAATCCATGTCGAATGAGATAACACAATCTCTAAGCATATCTTCGAGAATTTGGTTGACCCTTTCCACCTGACCACTTGATTGAGGGTGGAAAGCGGTACTGAAGGAAAGATGGGTGCCCATGGCAGTTTGGAAACTCTCCCAGAAATGAGAAGTGAAAAGACTACCACGGTCTGAATTGATCTCTAGTGGAACACCATGAAGTGACACTATTGAGAAATATATAAGTCAGCAAGCTGACATTATTCCCTCTCTTGGTCCTGGGAAAGCCGGTGATGAAGTCCATACCAACTTTATCCCATTTCCACTTAGGAATAGCTAAAGGCTGAAGGGTGCCAGTAGGCCTTTGATGCTCTGCCTTAACGCGATGACAAACATCGCAGTTAGAAATGAACTGAGCAATTTCTCTCTTCATCCTAGTCCACCAGAACCTCTGGCGTAGGTCCTGATACATGTTAGTGCTAACGGGATGAATCGTGAGAGGAGATTCATGCGCCTCCTTAAGGATCAGTTGTCGAAGATGTTGCTTCTTGGGAACCACCAGACGGTTCTCGAAGAAAACAACACCTCGATCATCAACAGAGAAACTACCAGCAGCTCCCTTCCGAACGTTATCCTTGATTCGAGAAATACCTGTATCATATTGCTGGCTAGTTATGACCTGATCCTCAAGAGTAGGTTTCACCACCAAGGTAGAAAGGAATCCCTGAGGAGCAATGTGAAGATTACGCTTACGACATTCCTCATGGAGAAGTGGTTGGCCCTGCCGCAACATGAGATTGTTGCAATAGGATTTACGACTTAGCGCATCAGCCATGACATTGCCCTTGCTTGGGGTGTAGGTAATCCATAAGTCATAATCTGAGATCAACTCCAACCAACGTCTTTGCCTAAGGTTCAAATCTGGTTGGGTGAAAATATACTTGAGACTCTGGTGATCGGTGTAAATCTCGCAATGTTTACCAAGAAGGTAATGTCGCCATGTCTTAAGTGCATAGACTACGGCTGCAAGCTCTAGATCATGAGTAGGATAATTCTCCTCATGTGGATGCAACTATCGAGATGCATAGGTAATCACATGACGATCCTACATAAGAATGCAACCTAGTCCCAGTCGTGAGGCGTCGCAGTAGATAACAAAGTCTTTAGTGAAATCCGGTGGCACAAGTCTGGGAGCAGAAGTCAGGCGTCTTTTCAGCTCCTGAAAACTGTGCTCACACTATGGGGACCACTCAAACTTTTTATCTTTCTTGAGAAGTTCCATGAGAGGTTTGGCCACTTTGGAGAAGTTTTCAACGAAGCGGCGACAATAACTGGCTAGGCCAAGGAAACTCCTAACTTGCTTAACCGTTTCAGGCGGAGTCCAATCAGGAACGGCCTGAACTCTCCCGGGATTGACAACAATGCCCTTACCAGATATCACGTGGCCCAGGTAGGTCACTTCTGGCAACCAAAATTCACACTTGGAGAACTTGGCATAAAGGCGGTGCTCTCTGAGTTTCTCTAACACAAGTCTAAGATGTTCGGCATGCTCTTCCTTGTTCTTCAAGTAAATAAGAATATCATCGAGGTAAACCACGACGAACTTATCTAAGTACTCCATGAGATCGAGTTCATCAAGCGAGAGAATGTAGCTGGAGCATTGGTTAGACCAAAGGACATGACGGTGTACTCGTACTGCCATAACGAGTGACAAAAGCCGTCTTAGGAATGTCCCCATTTCTGATCTTGATTTGGTGGTAGCCTAACCTCAAATCCATCTTTGAAAGGACTGAGATCCAGCGAGCTGATCATACAGGTCGTTGATCCTGGGGAGCGGATACTTGTTCTTTATCGTGACCAAATTAACAGGACGATAATCTACAACCATTCGGTCCGTACCATCCTTATTCTTGACGAAGAGGACGGGGCAAGCCCAGGGAGAAGAACTAGGACGGATGAAACCCTTTTGTAAGGACTCATCAAGTTGTTTCTTAAGCTCAGCTAGCTCTAAGGGTGCCATCTTGTAACGTCTCCTAGAGATTGGAGCGGTTCCTGGGATAAGATCTATGACAAACTCTACATCTCTGTCAGGTGGAATACCTGGCAGTTCCTCTGGAAAGACATCCGGAAAGTCACGGACTACCGAGATATCTCCAAGATCAGGAAGAGGGTTGGCATTAAGAGAATGGAGTTGACGCCTTGCAACTCTGGTGGAGACAGTGACTATCTTGCCAGATGGGTGTGTAAGCTGAACAGACCTTGTGTAACAATCAATCTTGGCATAATGAGCTTTCATCCAGTCCATACCCAAGATGATGTTAATATCTGTAGACTTGTGGGCTATAAGTGATGCAAGGAATACAAGTCTGTCAACAAGGATTTCATTGCCGTGTCTTACACTAGAAGTTTGCCATTTGGATCTATGAGTTTGAATGACTAGTGGAGAGGGCATATCACAAAATGAAATGTTGTGCAAGTTAGCATAGCTTTCAGAAATGAAGGAGTGAGATGCTCCGGTATCGAACAGAACCGAAGCTGGATGGCAATTTACAAGGAGTGTACCAAGAACAACATCCAGATCATCATGAGCGTGTTTAGCTGAGACATGATGCACATGTCCACGTTCTGTGGAAGCTGACTTGACACTGATTGTCTTGTGTGATGGCTTACCACAAAGAACAGACTCCTCGGGCTGGGGTGGAGCATAGTTGGCTTGAGAGCAGTCACATGCATAGTGTCCTGGCTCTCCACATGTGAAGCAAGTCCCTGAGGTAGGACATGGACCCGCGTTGACAAGCGGTCTACCAATAGACCTGGGTGGAGCATACAAATTAACTAGGGGAGGTACCACGTAGGATGGCCTCGGCGAAAAACCGGGTGGAAGAGCAGAGTTCGGAACCCAAATCCGGCGCTTCTGCGAACTAGAACCGGAAGAAGAATCCAAATCACGGGTGTGCTTACGAGACTCCTCATAAGTGAGCTAAGCTGTCTCTGCATTAATGGCCTTGTTCACAAGGGCCTGGAATGTATCACAGTGATGCAGGTGGAGATCATGATGCAACTTGGGGTTGAGACCCTTTCGGAACCTAGCCTGCTTCTTGGCGTCTGTGGACACCTCCTCTATAGCATAGCGGGCAAGGTTCTCAAACTCTCTGTTGTAAGCATCAATAGCCATCTTACTCTGGGTGAAACTACAGAACTCTTCTCTCTTGCGGTCAATGAGGGCTTGAGGAATGTGATGCTTGCGAAAAGCCTCACTGAAATCTCCCCAGGTGGGTATCTGGCCAGCTGGAAGCATAGCCTCATAGTTCTCCCACCAAAGACTAGCAGCACCTTCCAAGTGATATGCAGCATAGGTGACCTTGTCACCTTTAGCTACGCTCGCGGAATGCAGCTTGTGTGTGATACTACGAAGCCAGTCATCTTCATCGAGTGGTTCGATGGAATGATGGAAGGTAGGTGGTTTCAGGCCAATGAAGTCATGAATGGACGCAGACTCTTTGTACTGATGGGCGTGTTCTCCTCAATACGTGCTAAGAAGCGGTTAGACTCTCGCTTGTTCTTCTCCATCTCTAACATGAACTCTGCCAACGAAGGTTGGTCGGGAGGATCCTCATCCCTACCATCTCCGTGGTTCCGGCTACGAGCAACAGAACTTCGGTTAACTGACAACATCCTGAAGAACCAACCAAGGAAACAAGGATGGATTCAGCATCATCATAAGGATGTAGAATATAGTACAAGGAAAATACTATCTCTTGAACTCCTAGGACAATTCCGGCAGCATAACGACAGTAAAATGCTCAAAATGAGACATTCTGCAAAAGACTGGGTAGCACCAAACTCAACATCATCACTCAAGGTTTTGTGATAGTACTAAACAGACTACACCGGAAGTACTCGAAAACTGGAATATGACTCTGATCAACCAATCCTAAGAGACTACGGAGTAGTAATACGTGATCCTGATAGACGGAGGAGAAAGCCTAGTTCCTCAACCCCGTAGGAAGGTAGGATGACTCAGATCAGAAGGCATAAGGTATGAGGAGTAAAAAGAGCCTTACATTCCCTTCCACAATCAATTCCCCTATATAACTAAAGAATTTCTAGACTCAACTTCGACCAGGTTGGCTTGGTAATCCTACAGGCAGTCAAGCTCTAATACCAAAGCTGTCAGGACCCCGATTCTAAGTCACACCAATCTAGCATGTAACTCCTCATATCACTTTGAGGCCTCACGCACGGCATTCCCACGGGTGTCGCCTTACCATGGCCCAGGACCGTTTACGCCTTTTGGCTCACGTATATGATAGTGTCGCTAGCATCCATATGACAGAGAACCCGAGATGACATGACTAGTCATGAACCCAAAGTGGCACTAACTTACAGGGACATGCATACATGAAACAACATCGGGCATGTCGGTCAGCAGTGTGTGAATCCGGGCTGTAGCAACTGGGCTAACAGGACACCAGGAACCCGGGCTGTAGCAGGCTAGGCAAGACTCCGGATGTCACCACGTGACATTTCCCCAAAGGGACAAACACAGGAACAATGTGAATCACATGTCGGCCAGTCTAAGTGTTCTGGAGCAGTAGTGCTAGGCTAGCAGGACTCTGGTAAACCGGGCTGTAGCGGACTACCATGGCTCGGTGGAAGCACTAGACTACATTTCTCCATAAGGGAGGCTACCAAGGATAGACAACTAGGTTGTCGGATCCCACACATAGCAATACATGTTACACGTACGCATAACATGCAAGTATGTGCTGCACAACATGGCATCACAACATAACGCAAACTCATATAGATAAAGGCCCAGAAGAGCCACATAGCATTAATACAAACAGAGGTCTCATGACCCATCATTCAGAGCATACAAGCAACGGAAGCATTACATGTCTGAGTACAGACAACTAGAAAAAGATAAAGGCTGAGAAGCCTGACTATCTACAAGTCCCTCCCAAGGGTATAAGATCGTAGCTGAGGTAACAAGCTACTTGTCGAAGTCCAAGCGGTACTACTAGTGAGATAGATGTCTCACCTGCAAAACATAAATAAAGAAAACGTGAGTACAAAGGTACTCAGCAAGACTTACATTAGATCCTATCATACATGCATTTGTATCAAGAAGGTAATGTGGGGACTAGTTGCAGCAAGCCAGCTTTGACTCAGTGGCCATCCTGTTCTACGACTACGAGAAACTTCTTTGAGGTAAGAAAGCGCACACGAGTCCACTAATCACCACATCAATACACTACTATGGATTCATCCCCGTCTCTCTATGAGAAGGCCATCCATAGCACTCACACTTGTCTTGAGCATTTTAGAGTATCCACTTTAAGTTGTCTATGTACCACGTAAGCATCCAAGAAGTCCATAACCGAGGACATGGCTATTCGAATAGATCATGATAACCCTGCAGGGGTGTACTTCTTCACACACGCTCTCACCACTTATCACCATGTACACGTCATGTATCTCGGCAACCTTCAAGCGGAAGCCTGGCGAGGGTGTCGGCCACGACCTGACTAACCACACAAGACTCTAGTCCAGGTTTATCGCCTATTCGGGTTCCATCCGCAAGGAGATCCGGCCGGGGTGTCTCTCATGGCCCCAAACGATGTGAGCAGGGTTCCCAAGCCCACCATCCGGGTGCCACTTGGTACACCGTTCCACTGTTCCTAGTCTGTCCCAAGTCCACCCTCTCGGGTGCCACTCGATAGAAAAATAGCACTACCTACAAACACTAGAAACTAGTTGCGACTCCTGGACAGAGATCAAGTCGGTTAGTAAGTCGAGAGAGTCAATTAAGGATCCCAATGTGTGGTAGTATCGAGTCATTGGACAACATACATAGAACTCAGTGCTTAAGGATGGTCCCAGTGAGACAACACACCATGTACTCCTACATGGCCTCTCACCGCTACCTTTACCAAATCGTGTTCGCACACTTCACTCTTGGCATCAGAACATCGAACATTGCACTCCAATTCATTCCCAATCAATCAGACCTGACACACTCTAAGCAATAGCAAGCAAGGCATGGTAGGAACACAACAATGGCTTCAATCAACTCCTACACATGCTAGTGGGTTTCAACTATTTACTGTGGCAATGACAGGTCATGCAGAGGAATGGGTTCAACTACCGGAGCACAAAGTAACAATTGAATCGTTGTTGTCCTAATGCAATAACAGAGAGCAGGAGCGAGAGAGTAGGTTTGTATCGGAATGAACAAGGGGGTTTGCTTGCCTGGTAGATCAACAGAGGGGGCACTGCTCCTCAAACAGGTACTCTGGAACGGTCTCCGGAGCAAGACCTATCGAGAAGGAACAAAGTCGATAATCAAACACAAGCACATGCAACAATAGGATGCATGAATATGGCATGAATATGTGATGTGTTTTGAGCTAATGCATTTAGCATTCAACTTGGAAGAGGTCCATTTGAACCAAAGGTTCAAATGCAACTCTAATTTAAGTCCCTTTAAATGCCGTAAGTGTGTTTTCATATATACATCATGTATAGGTTGGTTTTTCATGCATGAAAATGGTACAGATGGATAGATTGAATTTTTCTGATAATTTTTCATATATAACTTATTTCAATCTGAGCTACGGTTGAATTTCTATGAATTTTTGAAGTATAGCTAATTTTCTGGAATTTCCTGATTTAATTGAAAACCAGAAAAAGAATTAATTGCGTCAGCATGACGTCTGAGTGACATCAGCAGGTCAACGGGGCGGTCCAGGTCAAACCTGACCAGTGGGACCCATATGTCAGTGCCTAACTAACTAACGTAAGTTAATTAGCACTAATCTAATCCTAATCTAGCTTAGTTAAGGTCCTGGGCCCACATGTCAGTATTAGCAAGCTAATTAGGTTTAATTAACACTTAACTAAAATTAGCAGGGGCCTGGGCCCACTTGTCAGCGATCCAGGGGAGGTCAAACCCCTGGTCAGCGGGGTCAAACCCACCGGCGACTCGACGCCGGCGAGGCCAGACGCGGCGGAGGGCCTCGGATTTGGTCCTCCCGTGACCAAATGGGCCGCGGAGACCATATCCGAGGAGCTGGTGCTCGCGCGCATCTAGGGGAGCAAACGACGGGCTGCAGGGGCGGCGGAGCTCGCCGGAGGGATGCTCCCGGCGGCAGCCGGAGCTCGGCTTGAGAGGGTGCAACGCTGCGGTGCACGGGGAGGCAGGGGAGAAGGGGGAACCGACGCGAGGCTCACAGTGGACCGGAAGAGCAGCTCAGCGGGCTCGGGGACGCGCTGACGGTGGCGAGCGGCGACGGAGATCCACGGCGGCCGGAGGTGAAGAAGGCGACAGCGACGGCTCCATGGGGCGTTCGGCGATGCACGGCTTGGCGAAGAGGTAGTGGACGAGGTGGCGAAGCTTCTGGGCACGACGGAGGGGCGAGGGGACGGTGTGGCAGCGAACGGCGGCGACCGGCCTGTTCGGTCCAGCGAGAGAGAGAGAGAGCAGAGGAGGCAGGGAAGGGGGGATGAGAGTGAGAGGGGTTCCGGGGCGGCGCGTGGCATCGCGCGGAACATCCAGGCGGCGAGAGGGAGCCAGGCAGGCAGCTCGCGTGGCGCGCAGAGCGCGCGCGCGCCCGCACGCGACTCTCCTACTGGCGCGAGGTGGGGGACGGTGCGGTGGCCAGTTGGGCTGGGCCAGAGCGGCAGCAGGCCAGGTAGATCGGCCCAGGTAAAGTCCACGTAGGTTTTTCCCATTTTGTTTCTTTACTATTTTTTTCTGACATTTGTTTTGATTTAATAATAACACTAAATATTTATATTTACTTATGTAAATTTTTGTAGGGACTAGTTGGATTGCTCCAAAACTCCTCACCAATTAATAGAATTTTTGGACATATATTATATATATAGCAAATATATATCCAAAGCAATTAATTACTGGATTAATTCCAAATGCCCAAAATAAATACTTATGAGCTCTTAAAAATGTTGGTTTGATTTTTATCTCTGTCCAATATTTTCAGAGAGGAACATGAGCATTTTCTTGGACCTTTTTGGAGCAATTTTTTTTATTTGGGTCATTTCCAGAAATGATTCTCAGGGTTTCACAAATCCTCATTTCAAATTTAAATGGAATTTAAACATGATGCACAAATGACTAGCTAGTCTAGGTCATACCAGAACTAGGGATGTGACACAGGAGCATGCGGCACGACCGGCGCTGCTTTGGGCGGCTGGAGCAAGAAGACCAGAGGTTGAAGAAGCACTACGGCCGTTGGATGGACATCGTACGGTCACTGGAGCTAGAATCGTTCATATTGACTAAGTTGACAAAGCCCTTCGTCCCCGTCAACTTAGTAGGCCCACAAGTCAGCCTCCCAGCATGGTGGGTCCTAGCTAGCCAGGGGAGTATTCATTTTTTTGTGCGTAATAAGGAGGCACTTCCGGTGGGTCCGAGCTGACAGCGGAGGGAACGTTTTTTCATGAAATACGGTGGCCCGTCCGGTGGGTCCCAGCAGTCAGGGGGAAACGATTTTTTTTGCAAAATACTGGTGGCCCGTCCGGTGGGTCCCTGTTGTCAGGTGGAGGAATCATTATTTTCCGCGTAATAAGGAGGCACTTCCTTGCTGCCGCCGTGGACCCAGCTGTCAGCCTCTCCACGTACAGTCCACGTCCGATGGAAGTCGTTCCTTGACCATGTTGACCACACCGCGCCGAGAGCACCAGGGCGGTGGACGACGGCGAGGCCTAGGAAGGGGACGACGCGGAGCCGGTGAAGACGCAGCAGTGGATGCCCATGCGGTGAGGAGTATGAGGGTTCACTCCTTCGGCTGCGGTGTGAGGCTGTCGTCGCCGCAGGGCCTGGCCAGCGGTGGGAATAGTAGGGGGCAGTGAGGCCTCCGCGGCAGCACAGCCGACCACGGGAGGCAGGAGCAGGCGGCACGACCGGCGCTGCTTTGGGCGGCTGGAGCAAGAAGATCAGAGGTTGAAGAAGCACTACGGCCGTTGGATGGACATCGTATGGTCACTACAGCTAGAATCGTTTATATTGACTAAGTTGACAAAGCCCTTGGTACGTCAACTTAGTAGGCCCACAGGTCAGCTTCCGAAACGGTGCGCCCCAGATATCAGGGGGAGGAATCATTTTTTGGGCGGGTGAAGCTAGAATATCCGAGATTGAAGAAGAAGCACGGCATCCATTGGATGGACATCGAACGGCCACTGCTGCTAGAACCGTGTGTTGATTATAAGTTGACAAAGCCTTGCATACGCGTCAACTCTGTTTTTTAGGGGACACATCAACTTAGTAAGGCCAGAAGTGTGTGGCAGAGAACTTATAGCCCATTTGAGATTTGTAAGAATGTGTAGCCCATTTTTGAATTCTAATGGAATTTACTACAGCCCATTTATAGTTTTTTTAAAGTACAGCCCATTTCAACCAACCGTTCAAAACATAATTCAATAAAATTTCCCACATTTTGATGGGATCCGAAATATTTTTATCCTGAAATTTCTAGTCAGATTAAATACAATTTTAGTATAAATTTATATTGCGTAAAAATCCAATGAAACATTGCGCTCGCAACAATTAATGAAATTAAAATTTTCAATATCCAAAAATAATATTTTATAAAGTAATCACATGTTTGGTGCATTTTTTTATAGTTACTGGCCAGTTTTTATGATTACATCCCATTTATTATTTCTTAAAGCCCATTTTCTTATTAAGCCTAATGCATCCCTCCTAGGAAAGATTTGCAGCCCAGTGAGGCGGAGAATAACAACTTGACCTTGCCTGGGTATTCCTTAAAAAAAGTATAGCTGGGCTAGCCATTTTCAGCTTGAAAAAAATTAATATCTGGGCTGGATATCTGGCCTGGGCTAGACGGGCCACAGCCTGCCCAGTTAATACCTTCAACGATGTTTTTGTTGTTGTTCAGAGGAGAAAAATTAATATCTGGGCTAAACGTCGAAAAAATCTGCAGTGCTCACACCTCAAAAACACAAATACTACTCGAGCTGCTTGGTCCCAGCTGTCGGCCGCTTCTTGTGCAATTCTCTCGTTTATTGACTACTACATGGGTTGACAATGGTGTGGGACCATGATGTCAGGAAACCAGGGGGAAGCAAAATAAATTACTCCAGCGAGCGCTTCCACCTCTGCCTCGTTGTCTCCCGTGGAAACCCCTTTCCTCCTTTTTTTTGCTCGGGCAAGGACCAATGCATGCAGCACGTCCATGCGGTTATTAGGCAAGAAATAAAAGTGCTTTGCATGCTATGAATTACAATGGCATGCATGGGTAGCTAATAAGGCATCCTCTTAACTGCTGTGATTAAATGTTGTGTTGAGAAGAGAGAAATATTCTTCTTTTCCACCAATATGCTTGCACCTAGGTCGTGATGCACCTTCTAATGCGACTTATTCACCTAGACGGAGGGAGTATAGTTTTATACATACATATATAATAAGGAGGCACTTGCGTATGTGAGGCTATGGACCTGGTGGGTCCCCATTGTCATCCTCTCCAAGTAAAGTCATCTCCTCGCCCGCGCGCACTTTCCGCCCGAAACAGTCAGCGCCGCCCGCCCCGCTTCCCGGTGCAGGCGGTTGCTCCGCCTTCAAATGACACAAGTGTCGTCCGCCCGTCTATCTGCCGCCCACATTAATGATACGCGGTTGCCGAGGCGGCTACTCCGGCGCCACACGTCCATCCCTCCGCCCGCCCACCATTGCTATATAAACTGTTGTGCCAGCCATAGCCGCAGTCATCCACATCCGTTTCCTTTCTCCTGTCCACACCACTACTGCCCACCATGGCTTCCTCACGCTCCAGCGCTCTTCGGGACGGGCGGACGACGGACCACAAGGAGATGGCAGCCATTGCTGCCGACCGGCTGGCTGGCTGGCTGGCAACCGGAGGACGACGACGTCCCAATGGAGAACATGATAGTCGACGATCCGGCGCCAACCCCCTCCTCCGTGCCATCCTCGCCGGTGCATTGCACCATGACCATCGGCGAGGCTCGTGCCCAATATATGGATAGTGTGAGGCAGATGCGTCAGGAGCAGTTCCGGGAGGCGCAGGCTGACGCCGCCTACAACCACCATCTCCTCCAGGAGCACCTGTAGGTGGAGGAGCAGATCGCCGCGGAGCGGGCGGAGCAGGAGGCAATGCTCGACTCGTACCGCTCCGCCCGCAAGGGCCGCCTCGAGCGCTGGCGGTACCGCATGCGGGTGCAGGAGGTTGCGGCTGCCTAGAAAGAGGCTAGCAAAGAGGGTGATTAAGCGGGCGAGGCGCTATTTGGCGAGACCGAGGACGAGGCAGAGGACAATGCCGGCTCCGACGAGTCCCCGCTCCGCTGGCCTCGACAACGCCCTGCTCCGCCAAGGTGCCGCGGTGCCAACAATGAGGCAGAGGACACCGTCGGCTCCGCCGAGGCCCCGTCCCGCCAACAATGAGGCAGAGGACATCGCCGGCTCAGCCAAGGCCCCACCCTGCCAGCAACGCGGCAGAGGATTTCCACCGCTCCGCTGAGGCGCCGCCCGCCAGCAACGAGACAGAGGACATCGCCGGCTCCGCCGAGGCCCCGTCCCGCTGCCAACGAGGCCGCGCCACACAGAAAACGAGGAAGAGTAGAACACAATAGGTCGCCGCTGCTTGGGTCCAAGTAAGGCCACCGCTGCTACCCTCCTGTTGAAGCCAAGCTAGGCGGGTTGACCATTGACGGCCGGTTAGCTTGTTGGTGGCGACATGGAGTCAGGGAGTTCTGCTGGAGAATAATGCTACTTCTACTTAACTGCTGGTGCAGTTGGCTGACTGACACGTGGGCCCAACAGGCCACATGTCAGTTACACAACTGCACCTGAAGTTAAGTCACTGAAGTTTCTGTTCAACTCAGCGGGACACAGGTGGGTAGCTTCGGTTAATTAATTATACCTCTAGCGCACCCCTTTTTAGTTGAAGAATGTATGAAATGTACTAAAATCTGGCATGTTTATATGAAATCCGGCCGTGTATGAATGAATTTATTTCGATTAGTTTGAATTCCTGTATCACTGGCATTGGATGAACATGCAAAACAATACGTACTAGCATTATTCCCAGGGTGATCACCTTGTTTGCAGCAGTTTCACATGTACTCCCTCCGGTCCTTTCTAGTCTGCATACAAGTTTTGTCTGCAGTCAAAGTATCTCTACTTTGACCAATCTTATACAAAAAAGTATGCACTTTCACAATGTGCAAAGTAAAAAGGAATAGAAGGAGTACAAAGAGTTTGAGTAGCTTTTTAGCGTTTCTGTACATTGCAATCAAACACACAGGCCTGGCAATTCATAGAGAACATTCAAAACAATCGATGATTATGCATCTCAGCGACTCACATGTTAGAGGCAATATTTACTCCACAACTAAAGAATAAAGAAAAAATTGATCGACGCTGCTGACAGCAAAGGGCGTCCCATTCGAAAATATCAAACACGTGTCTTGCTAAAATCAATGAGCAAAATTTGACAAAGTTGTCCCATTCCAAAATATCAAATGCCTACGATTGTGGAATGGGCAGGGTTTGCCATCAGTTCGGACATTGACATGGCACCTCGTGCTAAATAAACCAGCTGTTCTTTTTGTGCAGTTCCACCAAAATCAACCAAATTCACGTGTAGCTTGTATGATTTCACCCTTATGTGTTGCAACGCCTTGAACTTATCGGCACCTCCTTTCTTGTGGTGGAAATGAATGATTCGATGTATTCATGAACATTTTGTGCAGTTCCCATTGAAATCAAGCTGAGCACCCCTGTTTGCACAAATACAAAAAAGTGATTAGTATAGAGCAAACTGTACTATGAATTGACAGTTTCAACAGGCACATACATGGTCCATGTAGAGCACACTTTTAGAAAAATGGAACTCACCAGAAAGAATCCTAGAACAACATTGTACTCGCGCATCACAGCAAAAAATAGAGATTTTGTCAGTCCTTCTGAGCTGAAGTTAGTTTGGTCTTGTGGGGAGTAATGTAACCATCCTTCAACTGCTCCTTCTGATGATAAGATAGACAGGGCTTCTTCATCCTGGCATAATTGGAACTAGCCACTTCACGTACTCCATATTCTTCTTCAGAGGAAGATGATCATGTTGTGCAAAGACAAGAGGACTACTAAATGCTAGCACCACTGTTTGCTCGAAAAAAAGGAAAGGAAATATTTAAAACAGCACAGATGAAGCACTTCTCAAGGACAATACCACTTTTTCATGACAGTATCTAAACAGTAGCACAACACCAATAGAGATGACAAAGCTCAATCATATGGATGAAATCAGTGGGCGAGTACCAACCTTTGTCAGGAGGCTTATTGTGTAGAGCATACAGATGAAGCAATTCTCCGGAACCATCTATTGCTATCTACGGTGGTGGCCATGCTTACTATACACTCCTCGATTAGTTTAATGTTTCCAACATCTTCTTGTGCAGTTCCACTAAAATATATGGTATCTTCAAAGAAGATCCCTGTTTGCACAAGTAGAGATAATTACATATTACATTAAGAGTGGCATCAAATCGGTGGCAAAACAATTGCTCGTTCCAGCCATAGCAATAAATTAAGATGCAAAACTATATCATTACTTGTGTCATCATAGTTCCAGTGCTTCATTACAGCACCAGGAGTTGATTTTTGTTTTTCTTCCCCTTGTTCTTCCCCTTCATCACTTGGTTCAATAACAAACAAGCTTCGCCTTCAATGTAAGATTTGGCATGTCAATTAGGGAGCACAAGTATAGTACTAAACTTAATTTTCTAATGAAAGTGGCAAAATATAGGCCAGCAGTTGTGAAATATCCTTATCTTATCTCAATGGGATATTACGGTGCACATACAGATTGGAAGTCTTGTCTCCATTTGTGCAGTTCACTAAAATCAAGCAACATTATCGTACAAGTAGCACAACATATGAATGCACACTGCAGAATCATGTGAAAGAAGGCTAGTACTGACCTCTCATGATGCAGAATTCAAACAACTCACAAGAAGAAGATCTGAACCAAATTCTCCTTCACGGATAGGAAGTAAGATCTCCTCTTGTGTAGTTCCACTAAGATCAAGCAATCAAGCAATGTTGTCGGTGTGACATTTTGGTTGAACTGCACAAAACACTCTTAAAACAAAAGTGTTTTGTGCAGTGCAACAAAAGGTCATAATGGCAACGAGGTGAAGGAGATAACTCTGTTTACACAGAGGTGCAAAGGAAACAATTAGTGGTCAATAACGGTGGATGACACCGAAGCCAACAAAAAGAAGCATCTACCTTATCTAAATGGGAAAGAAAGCTAGACAGTAGCATTTCTCAAACGGTGGCATTGATTAATATTAACATAGAAATTATATTAACAATAAAATTCGTTAAACATGTAATTTGCTTTTAACTGTGGCATTGCATCAATTTTCCAGCGGCATTATTAGAGGGTGTTTGTTTATAGGGACATTTTGGTGTAGGGACTAAAAAAACTCCGTGTCAGTCCCATCTAAAGCAAAGAGGAGGGACTTTTAGGGACTAAAAGTGGGCATTTGGGACTAAAGAAAGAAGACCCCAAGGGAGTCTTTTTGGGACTTTTTCCAACAGTTTCCCCTGCCACGCATCGCACCTTGTCTCTATTAGTTCATTACTAGGGGTAACATGGTCTTTTAGCATGTCATTTAATAACCTCTAGTCCATGTTTAGTCCCTGGAACCCAGCAGGTAGGGACTAGGGAGTTTTAACCAAACAGGGCCTTAGATTAACAACAGCTAATGAGTTGCACGGGACAGTGGACGCACCAGCACCATGTGCATCTACCGATGTACTGTGGTCATGCACAGTCTGTTGCAACAAAGAACAAACAACCAAGGAGCATATCTATGTTGGTCCCAGTTTTGTTATCTTTAGACGCCTTTCCCTATGTGAGCGCAGCAAATCTAGTCCTGCTCAAACTCTACAGCCTTGTCCCTTCCTTTCCTTTTTGAAAAAGTACTTTCGCCCCTTCCTTTCCTCTTTAAACCACGTCCTAGATTTATGCGATACAACTTTCCCCACTACCTTCCCCCATTCCTTTCCTCTTTGAACCACGTCCTATATTAGTGCTATACAACTTTCCCCCTTCATTTCCTCTTTGAACCATGTCCTAGATTCATGCTATATACAACTTTTCCCACTACTTTCCCCCACTCATTTCCTCTTTGAATCGCATCCTAGATTCATGGTATACATGCAGCTAGAGGAATGCATGTGGAGTAAGTAAATTATACCTTAAGGTTCTTGGGGCGTGGTTCGGTGGGCGACGGGACGACGGCGAAGAAGAAGGGGTCGGAGGCCCTCCCGCGCCGCCACTGGGTGGAAAGTGAACAGCTACAAATGTGGACGTCTCCAGAGCAACTTTAGATCTGGAGAGGGCGAGAGAGAGTGAAGAGAGCAACTGCAAGCGCTGAGGCTCCAGCGAGAGAGGGCGAGAGAGTGTGAGAGAGCAACTACAAGCGCTGAGGCTCTAGCGTGTATATATATACTGGAGAGAGTGTGTTAAGCGTGCAAACCCTAGAAAGCATTTTGACCAGTCAAAGAATCTTCCTGGGACAAATTATGCTCAAGTGTAGTTATCGAACCCGAGACCTCAAGTTTGATGAGCGAACAGGCTAACCAGCTACACAACTGTAACACCCCGGATGTAATTTACCTTATATGTATCCAACTCTTGCTGTTTCCGGCACTAAATTATTTTATTTTCTCCGTTGTCAGGTTTTTGCCTCCATGTGTTTTTGTCTTTGTCATGCATTGCATATCATGCCATCATGTGCATTGCATTTGCATACGTGTTCGTCTCATGCATCCGAGCATTTTCCCCGTTGTCCGTTTTGCATTCCGGCGCTCCTATGTCCTCCGGTGGTCCTTTCTACCTCTTTTCACGTGTGGGGGTTAAACATTTTCGGATTGGACCGATACTTGTCATGCGGCCTTGGTTTACTACCGGTAGACCGATTGTCAAGTTTCGTGCCATTTGGACTTCGTTTGATACTCCAACGGTTAACCGAGGGACCGAAAAGGCCTCGTGTGTGTTGCAGCCCAACACCCTTCCAATTTGGCCCAAAAACCCACCTAAACCCTCTCCATCATCTAGAGCGTTCAATCACGATCGCGTGGCCGAAAACTGCACCTCATTTGGAGCTTCCTAGCTCCTCCTGCCTATAAAACTAGGTCTCCCCCAAAAATTCTAGGTCAAATCTACCATAACCTAGTCCCCCTCGTCTCTCTGCGCGGCCGGACAACGTCCGCCCGTGCCGGACATCACCGCCGCTGCGAATCATGCGCCGCCACGTGTCCTGTGCGTGCCCCACATCGCCGCCACTCCACCGCGCGGCCCGGCGAGCCCGCGGGAGGCTCGCCCGAGCCGCCTACCGGGCCAGAGGCGTCGTGCCGCCCCGCCGCCCCTGTCGCCGGCTTCCGCGGTCGACCTCGCCGCCCGCCGCCGAGGGTCTCCGTCCGGACTCCGGCACCGCCCCTTCCCGTCCAAGCCCGCCGCCGCCCGGCTCCTCCTCGTCGCCGGCGCACCCCGGCGAGCCTCTCTGTCGGTCTCCCTCACTCCGGCCGCCCCGTCCTTCTTCGGTGAACAGTGAAGCCGGCCATCCTCGGGAAACGCGAGATCCAGATCTGGGATTTCGAATCTCGGATGACTTTTTCCCCTCCAAACCCTAAATTTCTTGCATACTTTGACATGCCATAACTCTGCGTCGGTAGCTCCGATTCGTGCCTGTAGCATATCAAAATGTTCGAATCGACGAGTACATCATTTCATCTCACTGCATCATTTTCATTTGAGCTCATCTTGATGCCTGAAATGTTGTTGGAAGAGGGCTATGTGAGGAAAGTTGCAGATATGTTTCAGCAAATGGCCTTTTGTCATTTTTGCCATGATTAATGTGTGCATGCTATGATCCTGAGCTCTACATGTGTTTTGTTATGTGCCATGCCATCTTTACAGGGGTGTATGCCATGTATTTTTGTGATATTTGTGGTGACTAGCACAAGCATGCAAAGTAGCGTAGTCGTTGATGTTGATTTCAGGGACTTGGAATTTCACTAAGTCCTTGTCCTGTTATTGTTTTTATGCCATATGTTCATGTTGTTTCCTAGTGATGCGTGCCTCTTTTGAGGATGATCAATAAGGATGTTTTGTTAATATTGTGGTGCTCTCTCCATCCATGTATTTGTTTGCATTTATGGAGCACCCTAGCTTGAGTCAATCGAGCTCTACTTTTGCTATAAAATGTTCCTGGCAGATTGTTGACATGTTTAGTGATTTTACCGAGGATGTTGCTATTGATCCGTGCATACTATGTTGTTGTTCTTGCCATGTCTAGCTTCTATTCCATGTCTTCTTCATGGGTGAATTCTTAGTTTGTCATGCCATGCTCTGTAGTGAGTGCATCGAGCTCGTAAACATGCCTACTTGTTAATCTGTTTTGCATGCTCCAGTTTGTCACTCAGTCTGAATCTGTTTGTGTTTTTGCTATGTTCACATGCTTGCAATTGTATTTTCTGATCCCTTTTGGCTCAAGGTCACTAAGGGACTTTTGTTATGTGCTTTGAGTAACTTCATGCCATGCCTTACTTTGCCATGATATGTTCTTGTAGCAGGTATTTTTCATGCTCTAAAGATTGCTTCCTGAGGATAAATTCCTAATTTGTTGTTATTTCACTAAGTCTGAAACCTATTATCGTTTGCACTTTTGCCAGGCTTGTTTGAACCTATTAATGGATGAATTAGCCGTAGCTCAGTGTTCATCTTTTGTCAAGAATCATGAGTGGAACCCTGCCATGTATTTTATTGCCATGTTTGAGTGCTGTAGTATATTTAACTTGACGCATTTAGTTGGTCACTTGTTGATTATCGCAGACCGGTGCCATATTTGTTTTGCTTGCCATTTCCAAACCGTGCATCCGATTCCGGTGATCTTTATATCGATTTCAACCGAAATCACGTCACCTTTCTAGTGGCACTCTTGGATTTCCAGTTTGAGGCCAGGTTCAATTCCTTTGCAAATCATGCATATGCATCACATATCGCATCCCGCATATCATATCATGTTTGCATCATGTTGTTTGAGCATTGCACGTGGTTGATTGTGTTCCTTTTGCTTGTTGTTCTTGCTTGGGTAGAGCCGGGAGACGAGTACGTGAACGTGGAGCCCATTGAGTTCGCTTACGAGGATCAAGACAACTCTGAGAACTTTGCAGGCAAGATGACCATACCCTCGAAATCACTTCTATCTTTGCTTGCTAGATGCTCGCTCTTTTGCTATGCCTATGCTACGATGCCTACCACTTGCTTATCATGCCTCCCACATTGCCATGTCAAACCTCTAACCCACCATGTCCTAGCAAACCATTATTTGGCTATGTTATCGCTTTGCTCACCCCTCTTATAGCGTTGCTAGTTGCAGGTGAAGATTGGAGATCGTTCCTTGTTGGAACATGTTTATTGTTGGGATATCACCATATTATCTTGCTCATCTTAATGCACCTATATACTTGGTAAAGGGTGGAAGGCTCGGCCTTTTTCCTAGTGTTTTTTTCCACTCTTGCCGCCGTAGTTTCCGTCATATCGGTGTTATGTTCCTGGATTTTTGCGTTCCTTACACGGTTGGGTTATAATGGGAACCCCTTGACAGTTCGCCTTGAATAAAACTCCTCCAGCAATGCCCAACCTTGGTTTTACCATTTGCCACCTAGCCTCTTTTTCCCTTGGGTTTTCGGAGCCCAAGGGTTATCTTTATTTAAACCCCCGTCCAGTGCTCCTTTGAGTGTTGGTCCAAACTAGAGCCCTGTGCAACGCCCTCTCGAGGAAACTCGAGGTTTGGTTTTAGTTGTATGGAGCGCTCATCTGAGTGTGCCCTGAGAACGAGATATGTGCAGCTCCTATCAGGATTTGTCGGCACATTCGGGCGGTGTTGTTGGACTTGTTTTACCATTGTCGAGGATGTCTTGTAACCGGGATGCCGAGTCTGATCGGATTGCCTTGGGAGAAGGAATATCCTTCGTTGACCGTGAGAGCTTGTGATGGGCTAAGTTGGGACTCCCCTGCAGGGATTTGAACTTTCGAAAGCCGTGCCCGCGGTTATGGGCAGATGGGAATTTGTTAATGTCTGGTTGTAGATAACTTGAAACTAAACTTAACTAAAATGTACCAACCGCGTGTGTTATCGTGATGGTCTCTTCTCGGCGGAGTCCGGGAAGTGAACACGGTGTTGGAGTAATGCTTGACGTGGGTTGTTCGAGGATCACTTCTTGATCATAGTTGTTCGACCGTGCTTTTGCCTTCTCTTCTCGCTCTCTTTTGCGAATATGTTAGCCACCATATATGCTAGTTGCTTGCTGCAGCTCCACATCATACCTTACCTTACCTATAAGCTTAAATAGTCTTGATCGCGAGGGTGCGAGATTGCTGAGTCCCCATGACTCACAGTTTACGTCCAAAACCAGATGCAGGGACCGATGATACCGTTCCAGATGATATGACCGAGCTCAAGTGGGAGTTCGACGAAGCCTCTCGCCGCTACTACGTGTCTTTCCCAGATGATCGGTAGTGGTGCCCAGTTGGGGCGATCGGGGACCGTGTCACATTTGGGGGTTGATCTTTATTTTGGTACCGTAATCGGACCATGAGTGTATTGGATGAATGTAATGACTTGTTTATGTATTTTTGTGATGTGGCGAGTGTAAGCCAACTATGTATCTTTCCCCTTTATTTATGTACATGGGTTGTTTGCAAAGATTACCTCTTTTGCGACATTGCTTTCAATGCGGTTATGCCTCTAAGTCGTGCTTCGACACGTAGGAGATATAGCCGCCTCGAGGGCGTTACAAGTTGGTATCAGAGCCTTCCCCGACCATAGGATCCCCTGCTTGATCAAATCGTTGGTGTTGTTGAGTCTAGAAAACTGTTTTGAGTCATTTAGGATTATATATATCGGAGAGTTAGGAACTCCTTTTACTCCTCAGTCCCTTCGTCGCTCTGGTGAGGCATCCTGACATAGAGTTTTGACTCTTCTCTTCTCAAATTTCACTAAAAAAAATTTAGGATCACGCAGGTATCTTGGAATCGTTCCGATGGTTTTGTGACGAGAACATTGTTCTTGGTGCCTCCTGTCTTTTAGGGGTTGTGGTAGTGTCCCGGGGAGTTGGTGTTGTCGTCACAATTTTATTGTTGAGATTCTGGAATACCTGAGTTTCGCCGACATCAAAAATCTCTTTTATGCAGTTGTTGGTGAGATAACCTCGACGCCACCCAGTACTGGGGCGGGAGTTCGGGAGTATTGCCATAACTTGTATAACGGATGCTTTTCGAAGGTTGAGGTAAATGATTTCCGAAGGTTTCTTGGTTATGTGTTGAAGGATGGATACAGCTGGATGTATGATTTGCTAGATTTGGGTGAGATATTATGCTTCCCCTGTATCCCCAACACCTGATTGCATAACCGGAAAGGTTCGGGAGTTTCATAGGTGGGAATTCTTGTAGCTCTAGTTCTTCTTCCGTGGATATTTGGTTTGGGATTGGGTAATCCTCACCAAGTATTTGTTCTTGTCCGTACCTTGTTGTTTTTCTTCTACATCTATTCAAGTGGCTTCTCAATTTATGGAAATGTGACCATTTCAATTGGAATGCATTCATTCATTTTGTTCCGATGTGAAGACTATAAGTTGCAATTTCAATCCTTTTGTTTCAGCTTGAATTTTGCCTGTCAATATGCTAACGGATGTCACCCTTTTCAGGATGGCTCCTGCTAAGGGAAATAATCAGAATCAGAATCAAGATCCGCCACCACCACCTCCACCTTCGGAGGCATGGCAAGCTGTGATGGCCGCTACCAATGCAAACACGCAGTTGATCATGCAAATTCTGCAAGAGCGCAACCAAGGGAATCATGGCCATGGCAACAATCAGAATCAATTTGCTACACTCAACCAGTTCCTTGCTAACCAGCCAAAGACCTTCAGCAACTATGTCGAGGCCTCAGACGCTGATGATTGGCTCGTGGACATATGCAAACATTTCGAGTGCAGTAACGTTAGGCCTGAGGACTTTGTCAAGTTTGCCTCTTTCCAACTCAAAGACCAAGCTGCAGAATGGTTTCAGCAATACAAAGATTCCAAAGGAGGTCGTGCGATTACCTGGGATGAATTCCGTCAAGACTTCAAAGCTCATCACATTCCTCAGAGTGTGGTTGAGAGAAAGCGTGAGGAATTCCGCAACCTGAAGCAAGGCACTATGTCTGTTTACCAGTACAACATCATGTTTCAGAGGCTCGCTCGTTTCGCCAAGCAGGACGTCCCTGATGAGAAGAGCATGATATACCAGTCCAGGGGTGGTCAGCTAGCTCTCATGCTCTTTGAGCCCAAGAAGTACGATGAGTTCTACAATATGGCAATGAAGCAAGAGGCTGCCCAACTGAAGTGCGATGCTTCCAAGAAGCGAGTCAGAGATGCAACTCCTTATTCCTCAACTCTAGTGGCTAAGCAGCAAAAGTATTGGCTGCCTCCTCCACCGCTCTGTCAGCCTTATCAGCAGAAGAGCAAAGGTGGCAGTGGATCTTCCCACCCACCCAACCCTAGCTTTCAGAACAAGACTTCGTCTCAAGCTCCAAGATCAAGTGCTCCGTATCACCGTCCGCTCTCGGAGGTCACGTGCAACAAGTGCCAACAGAAGGGTCAGTATGCCAACAAATGCTTCAATCAGAGGTGTCTCCCTCCTCCTCCTCCTGTGAGATCAGCAAGTACAGCCGTGGTCAAGCATAACCCCAAGTTCGCCAAGGTCAACATGGTGAATGCAGCTCAGGAAGAGGACTCGTCAGATGTCATCATGGGTAACCTTCCTGTTAACGATGTTCCTGCAAAAGTACTTTTTGACACTGGTGCATCGCATTGCTTTATTTCGAAACCTTTTGCATCAAAGTATGAGTGTGATTATCAGCATTTGCAAAGACCTTTGCAAATCGTGTCCCCGGGCAAGCAAATGACAGCTAATATCTGCGTCCCGGATGTTACTATCACGTTGGGCGACTACAAATTTCTAGCTTCTCCTATTGCTGGGTGACTCGGATATCGATCTTATTCTTGGAATGGATTGGCTTTCTAAGAACAAGGCTCAGCTTGATTGTGCTACCAGGCAGATTCAATTGACTCATTCGTCTGAGGATGTAATTGTCTTTGCCGCTAATGACGATACCAGTCGACTGTTTTCTCTCAATGAGAAGGATGAACTGGATGCCATCTCTCAAATTCCGGTCATTTCCAAATATCAAGACATCTTTCCAGAAGAGCTTTCAGGAATGCCTCTGCACCGGCCAGTTGAATTTGTCATCGATCTTGAGCCTGGCACGGAACCTGATTGCAAACATCCTTACAAGTTGGGACCTAAAGAGTTGAAGGAGCTGAAGAAGCAACTCAATGAACAAGAGCGAATGGGTCTCATCCGACCTAGTTATTCTCCGTGGGGTTGTGGAGTTCTTTTTGTGAAGAAGAAGGATGGAACGGACCGAATCTGTGTTGACTACCGTCCATTGAACAAGAAGACTATAAAGAACAAGTACCCACTTCCCAACATCAACGAGCTGTTTGAACAACTCAAAGGTGCTCAAGTATTCTCCAAGCTTGATCTCCGTATGGGCTATCATCATATTTGCATTCGTGAAGAGGATATCCCCAAGACAGCATTCAGAACAAGCTATGGTTCATATGAATACACTCTCATGTCTTTTGGCCTCGTCAACACTCCGCCAACATTCTCTCGCATGATGAACTTCATCTTCAACCCCTACACAAATGACTTCGTCTTGGTCTACCTCGATGACATTTTGGTCTTTTCCAAGAACAAGGAGGATCATGCCAAGCACTTGCGTTTGGTGCTCGATAAGCTCAGAGAACATCAGTTCTACGCCAAGTTTTCAAAGTGCGAGTTTTGGCTCGATGAGGTTCTCTACCTTGGGCATATAATTTCTGCCAAGGGCATAGCGGTGAATCCTGAGAAGGTGTCTGCAATTGTGAATTGGAAACCACCTCAGAACATGAAGCAACTCCGCAGTTTCCTTGGTCTCACAAGCTATTGTCGAAGGTTCATTGAGAACTTCTCAAAGATCGCGAAGCCTCTTTCCAACCTTCTCCAGAAGCACGTGAAGTACGTTTGGTCTCCTGAATGTGACATCGCTTGCAACACCCTGAAAGAGAAATTAGTCACTGCTCCAGTTCTGACTCCTCCTGATGAATCCAAACCGTTTGAGGTCTTCTGTGATGCTTCTCTTCAAGGTCTTGGTGCAGTGTTGATGCAAGAGAAGAAAGTTGTGGATTATACCTCTCGCCAGTTGAATCCCAATGAAAAGAACTACCCCACTCATGACCTTGAGTTGGCGGCAGTTGTTCATGCTCTGTTAACTTGGAGACATCTCTTATTGGGAAGAAAAGTGGACATCTTCACTGATCATAAGAGTCTCAAGTACATCTTCACTCAGCCTAATCTCAACCTCAGGTAGACTCGTTGGGTCGAAATGATTCAAGAGTCTAATCCGAGTATCGAATATACTCCAGGCAAGGCCAATGTAATTGCTGACGCATTGAGCAGGAAGGCTTACTGCAAGAATCTGATTCTCAAGCCTTATCAACCCGAGCTTTGTGAAGCTTTCCACAAACTCAATCTGCAAATTGTTCCTCAAGGTTTCCTCGCCAACCTCCAAGTCTCTCCTACTTTGGAAGATCATATTCGCGAGGCTGAACTTCTTGATGCTATGGTGAAGAAGGTGAAGATTGGGATTGCCAAGAGTCAACCTAAGTACAAGTGCTATCGTCTTGATGACAAGGATACTCTATTCTTCGAGGATCGCATTGTTGTGCCTAAAGGTGACCTTCGTAAAGTCACTATGAACGAGGCTCACAATTCACTCCTCTCTATCCACCCTGGAAGTACAAAGATGTACCATGACCTCAAGCAGTCGTATTGGTGGACTCGAATGAAGCGTGAGATTGCTCAGTTCATGAATGAATGTGATGTCTGCAGAAGAGTGAAGGCAGAACACCAACGACCAGCTGGTCTCGTCCAACCTCTTGCCATTCCAGAATGGAAGTTTGACCACATTGAGATGGACTTCGTGACTAGATTTCCAAAGTCCAAGCGTGGCCATGATGCTATATTCGTTGTCATCGACAAGCTCACTAAAGTGGCTCATTTCCTTCCTATCAAAGAGTCTATCATACCAGCTCAATTGGCAGAGCTATATACCTCTCGTATTGTCTCTCTGCACGGCATTCCGCAGTTGATTTCTTCAGATCGTGGCAGCATCTCCACCTTGAAGTTTTGGGATTCTTTTCAGAAGGCCATGGGCACCAACATACGTTTCAGCACAGCTTTTCATCCCCAAACTAGTGGCCAAGTCGAGCGTGTCAATCAGATTCTTGAAGATATGCTCAGGGCTTGCATCATCTCCTTCGGTATGAAGTGGGAAGATTGTCTTCCATATGCCGAGTTCTCCTACAACAACAACTTTCAAGCGAGTTCGGGCAAGGCCCCATTTGAAATTCTCTATGGTAGGAAGTGTCGTACTCCTCTTAACTGGCCAGAGACTGGTGAACGTCAACTTCTTGGCAACGACTTGATCACAGAGGCAGAAGAGATGTGCAAAGTCATTCATGATAACCTCAAAGCAGCGCAATCGTGCCAGAAGAGCTACTATGATAGTAAGAATCGTGATTTGGCTTTTGAGATCGGAGGCCGTGTTTACCTCCACGTCTCTCCAATGAAAGGTACTCATCGCTTCGGTATCAAAGGGAAGCTTTCCCCTAGATACGTGTGTCCTTTCAAGATCGTCAGCAAGAGAGGCGATCTCGCCTATCAACTTGAGCTTCCCTCCAACTTTGCAAATGTGCATGACGTGTTTCATGTCTCTCAGCTCTGCAAGTGCTTCAAGACCCCTAACCGCACCGTCAACTTCGAAGACATTGATCTCCAAGAAAACCTTTCTTATTGTGAGCACCCAGTTGCTATTCTTGAAGAAACTGAGCGCAAGACTCGCAACAAGTCAATCAAATTCCTCAAAGTCAAGTGGTCACATCATTCCGACCGTGAAGCCACCTGGGAACGCGAGGATCACCTCCGTTCTGAGTACCCGGAGTTTTTCCAGTCCTAGATCTCGGGACGAGATCCTTTCGTAGTGGTGGACTGTTGTAACACCCCGGATGTAATTTACCTTATATGTATCCAACTCTTGCCGTTTCCGGCACTAAATTATTTTATTTTCTCCGTTGTCGGGTTTTTGCCTCCATGTGTTTTTGTCTTTGTCATGCATCTCATATCATGTCATCATGTGCATTGCATTTGCATACGTGTTCGTCTCATGCATCCGAGCATTTTCCCCGTTGTCCGTTTTGCATTCCGGCGCTCCTATGTCCTCCGGTGGTCCATTCTACCTCTTTTCGCGTGTGGGGGTTAAACGTTTTTGGATTGTACCGATACTTGTCATGCGGCCTTGGTTTACTACTGGTAGACCGCCTATCAAGTTTCGTGCCATTTGGACTTCGTTTGATACTCCAACAGTTAACCGAGGGACCCAAAAGGCCTTGTGTGTGTTGCAGCCCAACACCCTTCCAATTTGGCCCAAAAACCCACCTAAACCCTCTCCATCATCTAGAGCATTCGATCACGATCACGTGGCCGAAAACCGCACCTCATTTGGAGCTTCCTAGCTCCTCCTACCTATAAAACTAGGTCTCCCCCAAAAATTCCGGGTCAAATCTACCCTAACCTAGTCCCCCTCGTCTCTCTGCGCGGCCGGACAACGTCCGCCTGCGCCGGACATCACCGCCGCCGCGAATCGTGCGCCGCCACGTGTCCTGTGCGCGCCCCACATTGCCACCACTCCACCGCGCGGCCCGGCGATCCCGCGGGAGGCCCGCCTGAGCCGCCTACCGGGCCAGAGGCGTCGCGCCGCCCGCGCCCCGTCTCCTCCTCTCGCCGCCCCGCCGCCCCTGTCGTGGGCTGCCGCAGTCGACCTCGCCGCTCGCTGCCAAGGGTCTCTGGCCGGACTCCGGCGCCGCCCCTTGCCATCCAAGCCCGCCGCCGCCCTGCTCCTCCTCGTCGCCGGCGCACCCCGGCGAGCCTCTCCGTCGGTCTCCCTCACTCCGGCCGCCCCGTCCTTCTCCGGTGAACAGTGAAGCCGGCCATCCTCGGGAACGCGAGATCCAGATCTGGGATTTCGAATCTCGGTTGACTTTTTCCCCTCCAAACCCTAAATTTCTTGCATACTTTGACATGCCATAACTCTGCGTCGGTAGCTCCGATTCGTGCCTGTAGCATGTCAAAATGTTCGTCTCGACGAGTACATCATTTCATCTCATTGCGTCATTTTCATTTGAGCTCATCTTGATGCCTGAAATGCTGTTGGAAGAGGGCTATGTGAGGAAAGTTGTAGATATGTTTCAGCAAATGGCCTTTTGTCATTTTTGCCATGATTAATGTGTGCATGCTATGATCCTGAGCTCTACATCTGTTTTGTTATGTGCCATGCCATCTTTACAGGGGTGTATGCCATGTATTTTTGTGATATTTGTGGTGACTAGCACAAGTATGCAAAGTAGTGTAGTCGTTGATGTTTATTTCAGGGACTTGGAATTTCACTAAGTCCTTGTCCTGTTATTGTTTTTATGCCATATGTTCAAGTTGTTTCCTAGTGATTCGTGCCTCTTTTGAGGATGATCAGTAAGGATGTTTTGTTAATATTGTGGTGCTCTCTCCATCCATGTCTTTGTTTGCATTTATGAAGCACCCTAGCTTGAGTCAATCGAGCTCTACTTTTGCTATAAAATGTTCCTGGCAGATTATTGATATGTTTAGTGATTTTACCGAGGATGTTGCTATTGATCCGTGCATGCTATGTTGTTGTTCTTTCCATGTCTAGCTTCTATGCCATGTCTTCTTCATGGGTGAACGCTTAGTTTTTCATGCCATGCTCTGTAGTGAGTGCATCGAGCTCGTAAACATGCCTACTTGTTAATCTATTTTGCATGCTCCAGTTTGTCACTAAGTCTGAATCTGTTTGTGTTTTTGCTATGTTCACATGCTTGCAATTGTATTTTCTGATCCCATTTGGCTCAAGGTCACTAAGGGACTTTTGTTATGTGCTTTGAGTAGCTTCATGCCATGCCTTACTTTGCCATGATATGTTCTTGTAGCAGGTATTTTTCATGCTCTAAAGATTGCTTCCTGAGGATAAATTCCTAATTTGTTGTTATTTCACTAAGTCTGAAACCTATTATCATTTGCACTTTTGCCAGGCTTGTTTGAACCTATTAATGGATGAATTAGCCGTAGCTCAGTGTTCATCTTTTCTCAAGAATCATGAGTGGATCCCTGCCATGTATTTTATTGCCATGTTTGAGTGTTGTAGCATATTTAACTTGACGCATTTAGTTGGTCACTTGCTGATTATCGTAGACCGGTGCCATATTTGTTTTGCTTGCCATTTCCAAACCGTGCATCCGATTCCGGTGATCTTTATATTGATTTCAACCGAAATCACGTCACCTTTCCAGTGGCACTCTTGGATTTCCAGGTTGAGGCCAGGTTCAATCATTCCTTTGCAAATCATGCATATGCATCACATATCGCATCCCGCATATCAGATCATGTTTGCATCATGTTGTTTGACCATTGCACGTGGTTGATTGCGTTCCTTTTGCTTGTTGTTCTTGCTTGGGTAGAGCTGGGAGACGAGTACGTGAACGAGGAGCCCATGCAGTTCGCTTACGAGGATCAAGACAACTCTGAGAACTTTACAGGCAAGATGACCATACCCTCAAAATCACTTCTATCTTTGCTTGCTAGATGCTTGCTCTTTTGCTATGCCTATGCTACGATGCCTACCACTTGCTTATCATGCCTCCCACATTGCCATGTCAAACCTATAACCCACCATGTCCTAGCAAACTGTTGTTTGGCTAAGTTACCGCTTTGCTCAGCCCCTCTTATAGTGTTGCTAGTTGCAGGTGAAGATTGGAGATCGTTCCTTGTTGAAACATGTTTATTGTTCGGATATCACCATATTATCTTGCTCATCTTAATGCACCTATATACTTGGTAAAGGGTGGAAGGCTCGGCCTTTTTCCTAGTGTTTTTTTCCACTCTTGCCGCCCTAGTTTCCATCATATCGGTGTTATGTTCCCGGATTTTTGCATTCCTTACACGGTTGGGTTATAATGGGAAGCCCTTGATAGTTCGCCTTGAATAAAACTCCTCCAGCAATGCCCAACCTTGGTTTTACCATTGGCCACCTAGCCTCTTTTCCCTTAGGTTTCCGGAGCCCAAGGGTCATCTTTATTTAAACCCCCCGGGCCAGTGCTCCTCTGAGTGTTGGTCCAAACTAGAGCCCTGTGCAGCACCCCCTCGAGGAAACTCGAGGTTTGGTTTTAGTTGTATGGAGCGCTCATCTGAGTGTGCCCTGAGAACGAGATATGTGCAGCTCCTATCGGGATTTGTCGGCACATTCGGGCGGTGTTGCTGGACTTGTTTTACCATTGTCAAGGATGTCCTGTAAACGGGATGCCGAGTCTGATCGGATTGTCTTGGGAGAAGGAATATCCTTTGTTGACCGTGAGAGATTGTGATGGGCTAAGTTGGGACTCCCCTGCAGGGATTTGAACTTTCGAAAGTCGTGCCCGCGGTTATGGGCAGATGGGAATTTGTTAATGTCCGGTCGTAGATAACCTGAAACTAAACTTAACTAAAATGTACCAACCGCGTGTGTTACCATGATGGTCTCTTCTCGGCGGAGTCCGGGAAGTGAACACGGTGTTGGAGTAATGCTTGACGTAGGTTGTTCTAGGATCACTTCTTGATCATAGTTGTTCGACCGTGCTTTTGCCTTCTCTTCTCGCTCTCTTTTGCGAATATGTTAGCCACCATATATGCTAGTCGCTTGCTGCAGCTCCACATCATACCTTACCTTACCTATAAGCTTAAATAGTCTTGATCGCGAGGGTGCAGATTGCTGAGTCCCCGTGACTCACAGTTTACTTCCAAAACCAGATGCAGGGACCGATGATACCGTTCCAGATGATATGACCGAGCTCAAGTGGGAGTTCGACGAAGACTCTCGCCGTTACTACGTGTCTTTCTCAGATGATCAGTAGTGGTGCCCAGTTGGGGCGATCGGGGACCGTGTCACATTTGGGGGTTGATCTTTATTTAGGTACCGTAGTCGGACCATGAGTGTATTGAATGAATGCAATGACTTATTTATGTATTTGCGTGACGTGGCGAGTGTAATCCAACTATGTATCTTTCCCCTTTATTTATGTACATGGGTTGTTTGCAAAGATTACCTCTCTTGCGACATTGCTTTCAATGCGGTTATGCCTCTAAGTCGTGCTTCGACACGTAGGAGATATAGCCGCATCGAGGGCGTTACGACAACCCTCCTGTTATGTTCAACGAGAGGGAAATAACCTTTTATACATTCCTGCATTCGTGTGACAAGCATGCCGTGTTTTTTTGTGTGTGTAGGGTTCATTGGGATTTCAATCATAATCGTGTCATGTGGCTTTGGTGGTAAGACTATCCAAAGTGGTGCAGAAATAATGCAGCCATAGTCACCTTACCTCTCTCCAAGTAGTACATTGGGTCCCACCAGTCAGAGGGTGAAACAAACAAATTAATAAGAAAAATTAAAAGCGCCAGTGGTGTATCTTACCTCACACATCTCGCTACTGCTCGGGAACACTGTCCAATTGATCCCTCTGTTCACTCACATACTATTTTAAGTGAATCCTTATTATGACATGCACACAAATTTTGGGCACTTGTATTCGACTTAAGTCAGTGTGCCACCGTATCTCGTATACTTACTACTCCCTCCATCTAGGTGTAATAAGTCACGTTAGAAGGTGCAAAGTGACCAAGGTGTGTGTGTGTGTGTGTGTGTGTGTGTGTGTGTGTGTTTAACACCATGTGTGTGTTAGAGAGAGCGACAGATCGACCTACTCCTACAGAGAGATGTTGTGTAGTGTACGATTTTAGCCGCGAGAGTCGGTGCATCCTCTCATTTCCGGGTGTGTTCGGTAGGGACATGCGGACAGCTGCCACGCCCGCTCCTGACCAGCCTGGCCCACCCAAAGCCCCTCCATCGCCCGCGTGCACTTCCCGCCCGAAACGGTCAGCGCCGCTCCAAAGAATCGGTGCCGCATTCATGCTCGGGCAGAGCGGACGCGACCTCTAACAGGTGCAAGAGTGATGGTTGCTTCGTCCGTCCAACTTACTGCTGGGTCTATGTGAAGGAAATATGCCCTAGAGGCAACAATAAAGTTATTATTTATTTCCTTATATCATGATAAATGTTTATTATTCATGCTAGAATTGTATTAACCGGAAACATAATACATGTGTGAATACATAGACAAATAGAGTGTCACTAGTATGCCTCTACTTGACTAGCTCGTTGATCAAAGATGGTTATGTTTCCTAACCATAGACATGAGTTGTCATTTTATTAACGCGATCACATCATTAGGAGAATGATGTGATTGACTTGACCCATTCTGTTAGGTTAGCACTTGATCGTTTAGTTTGGTGCTAATGCTTTCTTCATGACTTATACATGTTCCTATGACTATGAGATTATGCAACTCCCGTTTACCGTAGGAACACTTTATGTGCTACCAAACGTCACAACATAACTGGTTGATTATAAAGGTGCTCTACAGGTGTCTCCGAAGGTACTTGTTGGGTTGGCGTATTTCCAGATTAGGATTTGTCACTTCGATTGTCGGAGAGGTATCTCTGGGCCCTCTCGGTAATGCACATCACTTAAAGCCTTGCAAGCATTGCAACTAATGAGTTAGTTGTGGGATGATGTTTTACATAACGAGTAAAGAGACTTGCCGGTAATGAAATTGAACTAGGTATTGAGATACCGACGACCGAATCATGGGCAAGTAACATACCGATGACAAAGGGAACAACGTATGTTGTTATGCGGTTTGATCGATAAAGATCTTCGTAAAATATGTGGGAGCCAATATGAGCATCCAGGTTCCGCTATTGGTTATTGACCGGAGACGTGTCTCGGTCATGTCTACATTGTTCTCGAACCTGTAGGGTCCGCGCACTTAAGGTTTCGATGACAGTTATATTATGAGTTTATGAGTATTGATGTACCGAAGGAGTTCGGAGTCCCGGATGAGATCAGGGACATGACGAGGAGTCTCGAAATGGTCGAGACGTAAAGATCGATATATTTGACGACTATATTCGGACATCGGAAAGGTTCCGAGTGATTCGGGTATTTTTCGGAGTACCGGAGAGTTACGGGAATTCGCCGGGGAGCATATGGGCCTTATTGGGCCATACGGGAATAGAGGAGAGAGGCCAAAAGGAAAGAGGCGCGCGCCCCCCCTCTGGTCCGAATTGGACAAGGGGTGCAGCCCACTTTTCCATGTTCCTCTCCCCCTCTTTCCTTCTCTCCTACTCCAACAAGGGAAGGAGGAGTCCTACTCCCGGTGGGAGTAGGACTCCCCCCTTGGCGCGCCCTCCTCCTAGGCCGGCCGCCTCCCTCCCTTGCTCCTTTATATACGGGGGGCAGGGGCACCCCATAGACACACAAGTTGATCAAGTTGATCGTCTCTTAGCCGTGTGCGGTGCCCCCCCTACACCATAGTCCAACTCGATAATACTGTAGCGGTGCTTAGGCGAAGCCCTGCGTCGGTAGAACATCAACATCGTCACCACGTCGTCGTGCTGACGAAACTCTCCCTCAACACTCGGTTGGATCGGAGTTCGAGGGCAGTCATCAGGCTGAACGTGTGCTGAACTCGGAGGTTCCGTATGTTCGGTACTTGATCAGTCGGATCGTGAAGACGTACGACTATATCAACCGCGTTGTTATAACACTTCCGCTTTCGGTCTACGAGGGTAAGTGGACAACACTCTCCCCTCTCGTTGCTATGCATCACCATGATCTTGCGTGTGCGTAGGAATTTTTTTGAAATTACTACGTTCCCCAACAGTGGCATCCGAGCCTAGGTTTTATGCGTTGATGTTGTGCACGAGTAGAACACAAGTGAGTTGTGGGCAATATAAGTCATACTGCTTACCAGCATGTCATACTTTGGTTCGGCGGTATTGTTGGATGAAGCGGCCCGGACCGACATTACGCGTACGCTTACGCGAGACTGGTTCTACCGACGTGCTTTGCACACAGGTGGCTGGCAGGTGTCAGTTTCTCCAACTTTAGTTGAACCAAGTGTGGCTACGCCCGGTCCTTGTGAAGGTTAAAACAGCACCAACTTGACAAACTAACATTGTGGTTTTGATGCGTAGGTAAGAACGGTTCTTGCTTAGCCCGTAGCAGCCACGTAAAACTTGCAACAACAAAGTAGAGGACGTCTAACTTGTTTTTGCAGGGCATGTTGTGATGTGATATGGTCAAGACATGATGTTAAATTTTATTGTATGAGATGATCATGTTTTGTAACCGAGTTATCGGCAACTGGTAGGAGCCATATGGTTGTCGCTTTATTGTATGCAATGCAATCGCGTTGTAATGCTTTACTTTATCACTAAGTTGTAGCGATAGTCGTGGAAGCATAAGATTGGCGAGACGACAACGATGCTACGATGGAGATCAAGGTGTCATGTCAGTGACGATGGTGATCATGACGGTACTTCGGAGATGGAGATCACAAGTACAAGATGATGATGGCCATATCATATCACTTATATTGATTGCATGTGATGTTTATCTTTTATGCATCTTATCTTGCTTTGATTGACAGTAGCATTATAAGATGATCCCTCACTAAATTATCAAAGTATAAGTGTTCTTCCTGAGTATGCACCGTTGTGAAAGTTCTTCGTGCTGAGACACCACGTGATGATCGGGTGTGATAGGCTCTACGTTCAAATACAACGGGTGCAAAACAGTTGCACACGCGGAATACTCAGATTAAACTTGACGAGCCTAGCATATAACAGATATGGCCTCGGAACACGGAGACCGAAAGGTCGAGCGTGAATCATATAGTAGATATGATCAACATATTGATGTTCACCATTGATACTACTCCATCTCATGTGATGATCGGACATGGTTTAGTTGATTTGGATCACATGATCACTTAGATGATTAGAGGGATATCTTTCTAAGTGGGAGTTCTTAAGTAATATGATTAATTGAACTTTAATTTATCATGAACTTAGTCCTGGTAGTATTAGCATATCTATGTTGTAGATCAATAGCTCACGATATTGCTCCCCGTTTAATTTTTATATGTTCCTAGAGAAAACTAAATTGAAAAATGTTAGTAGCAATGATGCGGATTGGATCCATAATCTGAGGATTATCCTCATTGCTACACAGAAGAATTATGTCCTTGATGCACCGCTTGGTGATAGACCTATTGCAGGAGCAGATGCAGACGTTCTGAACGTTTGGCTAGCTCAATATGATGACTACTTGATAGTTTAGTGCACCATGCTTAACGGCTTAGAATCGGGACTTCAAAGACGTTTTGAACGTCATGGAACTTATGAGATGTTCCAGGAGCTGAAGTTAATATTTCAAGCAAATACCCGAGTTAAGAGATATGAAGTCTCCAACAAGTTCTATAGCTAAAAGATGGAGAAGAATATCTCAAGGAGTGAGCATGTGCTCAGATTGTCTGGGTACTACAATCGCTTGAATCAAGTGGGAGTTAATCTTCCAGATAAAATAGTGATTGACAGAATTCTCTAGTCACCATCACCAAGTTAGTAGAACTTCGTGATGAACTATAATATGCAAGGGATAACGGAAACGATTCCCAAGCTCTTCGTGATGCTGAAATTGACGAAGGTAGAAATCAAGAAAAGCATCAAGTGTTGATGGTAAACAAAACCACTAGTTTCAAGTAAAGGGACAAAGGGAAGAAAGGGGAACTTCAAGAAGAACGGCAAGCAAGTTGCTGCTCAAGTGAAAAACCCAAGTCTGGACCTAAGCCTGAAACTGAGTGCTTCTACTGCAAAGGGACTTGTCACTGGAAGCGGAACTACCCCAAGTAATTGGCGGATAAGAAGGATGGCAAAGTGAACATAGGTATATTTGATATAAATGTTATGAATGTGTACTTTACTAGTGTTTATAGCAACCCCTCAGTATTGGATACTAGTTCAGTTGCTAAGAATAATAACTCGAAACGGGAGTTGCAGAATGAACAGAGACTAGTTAAGGGTGAAGTGACGATGTGTATTGGAAGTGGTACCAAGATTGATATGATCATCATCGCACACTCCCTATACTCTCGGGATTAGTGTTGAACCTAAAATAAATGTTATTTAGTGTTTGCCTTGAGCATGAATATGATTGGATCATGTTTATTGCAATACGGTTATTCATGTAAACTAGAGAATAATTGTTGTTCTGTTTACATGAATAAAACCTTCTATGGTCATACACCCAATGAAAATGGTTTGTTGGATCTCGATCGTAGTGATACACATTTTCATAATATTGAAGCCAAAAGATGCAAAGTTAATAATGATAATGCAACTTATTTGTGGCACTGCCGTTTAGGTCATATTGATGTAAAGCACATGAAGAAAATCCATGCTGATGGGCTTTTGGAATCACTTGATTATGAATCAGTTCATGCTTGCGAACCATGCCTCATGGGCAAGATGACTAAGACTCCATTCTCCGGAACAATGGAGCGAGCAACAGATTTGTTGGAAATCATACATACCGATGTATGTGGTCCGATAAATATTGAGGCTCGCGACAGGTATCATTATTTTCTGATCTTCACAGATGATTTGAGCAGATATGAGTATATCTACTTGATGAAACACAAGTCTAAAATATTTGAAAAGTTCAAAGAATTTCAGAGTGAAGTGGAGAATCATCGTAACAAAAATAAAAGTTTCTACGATATGATCGCGGAAGTAAAATATTTGAGTTACGAGTTTGGCCTTCAGTTAAAACAATGTGAAATAGTTTCACTACTCACGCCACCTGGAACACCACAGTGTAATGGTGTGTCCGAACGTCGTAACCGTGCTTTATTAGATATGGTGCGATCTATGATGTCTCTTATCGATTATCACTATCATTTTGGGGTAATGCATTAGAGACAGCTACATTCACGTTAAATAGGGCACCATCTAAATCCGTTGAGACGACACCGTATGAACTATGGTTTGGCAAGAAACCTAAGCAGTCGTTTCTTAAAGTTTGAGGTTGCAATGCTTATGTGAAAAAGTTTCAACTTGATAAGATCAAACCCAAATCGGAGAAGTGTGTCTTCATAGGATACCCAAAAGAAAATGTTGGGTACACCTTCTATCACAGATCCGAAGGCAAGTTATTCATTGCTGAGAATGGATCCTTTCTAGAGAAGGAGTTTCTCTCAAAAGAAGTGAGTGGGAGGAAAGTAGAACTTGATGAGGTAACTGTACCTGCTCCCTTATTGGAAAGTAGTTCATCACAGAAATCTGTTCCTGTGACTACTATACCAATTAGTGAGGAAGCTAATGATGATGATCATGTAACTTCAGATCAAGTTACTACCGAACCTCATAGGTAAACCGGAGTGAGATCCGCACCAGAGTGGTATGGTAATCATGTTCTGGAGGTCATGTTACTTGACCATGACGAGCCTACGAACTATGAGGAAGCGATGATGAGCCCAGATTCCGCGAAATGGCTTGAGGCCATGAAATCTGAGATGAAATCCATGTATGAGAACAAAGTATGGACTTTGATTGACTTGCCCATTGATCAGCAAGCCATTGATATTAAATGGATATTCAAGAGGAAGACGGACGCTGATAGTAGTGTCACTATCTACAAAGCTAGAATTGTCGCAAAAAGGTTTTCGACAAGTTCAAGGTGTTGACTACGATGAGAGTTTCTCACTCGTATCTATGCTTAAGTCTGTCCGAGTCATGTTAGCAATTGCCGCATTTTATGAAATCTGGCAAGTGGATAAACAAAACTGTATTCCTTAATGGATTTATTAAAGAAGAGTTTGTATATGATGCAACCAGAAGGTTTTGTCAATCCTAAAGGTACTAATAAAATATGCAAGCTCCAGCGATCCATCTATGGACTGGTGCAAGCATCTCGGAGTTGGAATATATGCTTTGATAAGTTGATCAAAGCATATAGTTTTATACAGACTTGCGGTGAAGCCTGTATTTACAAGAGTGAGTGGGAGCATTACAGCATTTCTGATAAGTATATGTGAATGACATATTGTTGACCGGAGATAATGTAGAATTATTCTGCAAAGCATAAAGGAATGTTTGAAAGGAGTTTTTCAAAGAAAGACCTCGATGAAGATGCTTACATATTGAGCATCAAGATTTATAGAGATAGATCAAGACGCTTGATAAGTTTTTCAATGAGTACATACCTTGACAAGATTTTGAAGTAGTTCAAAATGGAACAGTCAAAAAGGAGTTCTTGCCTGTGTTACAAGGTGTGAAGTTGAGTAAGACTCAAAACCCGACCACGGCAGAAAATAGAGAGAGAATGAAAGTCATTCCCTATGCCTCAGCCATAGGTTCTATAAAGTATGCCATGTTGTGTACCAGACCTATTGTATACCCTGCCCTGAGTTTGGCAAGGGAGTACAATAGTGATCTAGGAGTAGATCACTCGACATTGGTCAAAATTATCCTTAGTGGAATAAGGATATGTTTCTCGATTATGGAGGTGACAAAAGGTTCGTCGTAAAGGGTTACGTCGATGCAAGTTTTTGACACTGATCCAGATGACTGTAAGTCTCAATCTGGATACATATTGAAAGTGGGAGCAATTAGCTAGAGTAGCTCCGTGCAGAGCATTGTTGACATAGAAATTTGTAAAATACGTACGGATCTGAATGTGGCAGACCCGTTGACTAAACTTCTCTCACAAGCAAAACATGATCACACCTTAGTACTCTTTGGGTGTTAATCACATAGCGATGTGAGCTAGATTATTGACTCTTGTAAACCCTTTGGGTGTTGGTCACATGTCGATGTGAACTATGGGTGTTAATCACATGGTGATGTGAACTATTGTATTAAATCACATGGCGATGTGAACTAGATTATTGACTCTAGTGCAAGTGGGAGACTGAAGGAAATATGCCCTAGAGGCAATAATAAAGTTATTATTTATTTCCTTATATCATGATAAATGTTTATTATTCATGCTAGAATTGTATTAACCGGAAACATAATACATGTGTGAATACATAGACAAACAGAGTGTCACTAGTATGCCTCTACTTGACTAGCTCGTTGATCAAAGATAGTTATATTTCCTAACCATAGACATGAGTTGTCATTTGATTAACGGGATCACATCATTAGGAGAATGATGTGATTGACTTGACCCATTCCATTAGCTTAGCAATTGATCGTTTAGTTTGGTGCTAATGCTTTCTTCATGACTTATACATGTTCCTATGACTATGAGATTATGCAACTCCCGTTTATCGGAGGAACACTTTGTGTGCTACCAAACGTCACAACGTAACTGGGTGATTATAAAGGTGCTCTACAGGTGTCTCCGAAGGTACTTGTTGGGTTGGCGTATTTCAAGATTAAGATCTGTCACTCCGATTGTCGGAGAGGTATCTCTAGGCCCTCTCGGTAATGCACATCACTTAAAGCCTTGCAAGCATTGCAACTAATGAGTTAGTTGCGGGATGATGTGTTACAGAACGAGTAAAGAGACTTGCCGGTAATGAGATTGAACTAGGTATTGAGATACCGACGATCGAATCTCGCGCAAGTAACATACCGATGACAAAGGGAACAACGTATGTTGTTATGCGGTTTGACCGATAAAGATCTTCGTAGAATATGTGGGAGCCAATATGAGCATCCAGGTTCCGCTATTGGTTATTGACCGGAGACGTGTCTCGGTCATGTCTACATTGTTCTCGAACCCATAGGGTCCGCACGCTTATGGTTTCGATGACAGTTATATTATGAGTTTATGAGTATTGATGTACCGAAGGAGTTCGGAGGCCCGAATGAGATCGGGGACATGACGAGAAGTCTCGAAATGGTCGAGATGTAAAGATCGATATATTGGACGACTATATTCGGACATCGGAAAGGTTCCGAGTGATTCGGGTATTTTTCGGAGTACCGGAGAGTTACGGGAATTCGCGGGGGAGCATATGGGCCTTATTGGGCCATACGGGAATAGAGGAGAGAGGCCAAAAGGAAAGAGGCGCGCGCCCCCCCTCTGGTCCGAATTGGACAAGGGGTGCAGCCCACTTTTCCTTGTTCCTCTCCCCCTCTTTCCTTCTCTCCTACTCCAACAAGGGAAGGAGGAGTCCTACTCCCGGTGGGAGTAGGACTCCCCCCTTGGCGCGCCCTCCTCCTAGGCCGGCCGCCTCCCTCCCTTGTTCCTTTATATACGGGGGCAGGGGGCACCCCATAGACACACAAGTTGATCAAGTTGATCAAGTTGATCGTCTCTTAGCCGTGTGCGGTGCCCCCCTACACCATAGTCCAACTCGATAATACTGTAGCGGTGCTTAGGCGAAGCCCTGCGTCGGTAGAACATCAACATCGTCACCACGCTGTCGTGCTGACGAAACTCTCCCTCAACACTCGGTTGGATCGGAGTTCGATGGACGTCATCGGGCTGAACGTGTGCTAAACTCGGAGGAGCCGTACGTTCGGTACTTGATCGGTCAGATCGTGAAGACGTACGACTACATCAACCGCATTGTTATAACACTTCCGCTTTCAGTCTACGAGGGTATGTGGACAACACTCTCCCCTCCCGTTGCTATGCATCACCATGATCTTGCGTGCGCGTAGAATTTTTTTTGAAATTACTACGTTCCCCAACACTATGTGATTTGACGGCTCATTGGTCTTTATTACTGAGGTGGTAGGACTGCTGGATGTCCCACGCTTTCGGCGAAAGGAGGTATACTATTACTAGATTACAATTTTCTCCATTCTTACAGCGGAGGCCTGCAAGAGCAGTGAAAACACGCAGGCTCAGTGATTACATGGCCCACCTCACACTATCACCGTGCGACACCTAACTCTTTACATAGTACTCCCTCCGTTCCTAAATATTACTAGATGAGTCCCCGCGTGTTGGCGCGGAACAGCGGTATATCTCTCTACGCAAAATTATCGATTTCATAAAACAAAAAAAACTCTATAACCGCATGACAAATGTGGTAGCCAAACTAAATAAACTCCCATCATCATTTAGATCATCCCACATAAGGAAAAAAGATCAGCCAACTCCTACTGCATAATGGGATTATATTTTTCTTTTTGACATGTTAATGGGACTTAAAAGCTCACTTACATGCATGCTACCGGTGCATGCTTGCATGCAGACATGTTGATGTGATTTAAAACCCACTCACATGCATGTGGCACGGTATTTCTGCATGCTTGCATGTGGCTTAGTGCGGAGCCTCTCAACGTCAAGATCAGACGGCTATTATGGACTGATTTACTTCATCTAACGGCTACATCAATTTTGATGACGTGGCTCAAGGAGAGGATAGAGAATTCCTAGTAGTGGGGGTAGCTATTACTAGTAGATATAAGTCTTTGTAGAGATTCCACTACATACGGAACAAAATGAATGAATCTACACTTAAAATGCATCTACATACATCCGCATGTGGTTCATGGTGAAATCTCTACAAAGACTTATATTTAGGAACGGAGGAAGTACTAGTATAGTACGTACTGTAATTTATCAGCAGATTAATTTGTACAATGCTATGAAGCTTCCAGCTTCTGTTACATGTATCTTGCGTCCAAGGTTGCCCGTTGCAACATTTCATCAAATACAAAGGAGACTAACATGCATGTTATTGCATCTCAATGATTGAAAGATCATAGCAAATATGTACTCCCTCTGTTCCAAAATAAGTTTCTCAACTTTGTGCAAACTTTAGTACAAAGTTGTACTACTACTAAAGTTGACACTTATTTTGGAACAGAGGCAGCTAAAGAAAAAAAAGATCCATGCAGTCCCTAGCCCTTGAACCATGAACCCTGACCAGGCTTCAATTTGCTGGCAACATTCGAGCTTCCCAATAAATGAAGTTTGCAACCTTTTGACCATCGGATCATTTTGTGCAGTTTCACCAAAATCGGGATGAGCATCCCTGTGGCAAAGAAATTGAACAAGCGTGATTAGAATAAGATTACTGAGACTAGTTTATGAGACATAAACTCATCAAAAATACAGTATGTAGAAGCCAGTGGAGGTATGTGCGGGGCAAAGAAGTAGAGAAATATCCACAGGGAGTGATGTGGGCATCTGGAGCAGTGGTGCAAGCCAGCTGTAAAGGGAGTTGTACCTGAGGGACGTAGCTCAACCTTGAGGAGGGCGGGGGGAGGCAGCAACTGCCCACATCGCAGCAGTGAGCAAGGGACGAAGGCAACCTCACCTGCTTTGTGAGAGAGAACGGCGGGGACCCCTGATCAGGATGTGTCGACAGTGGGTTTTCGCCGTCGGCGACGGCCACCGCATCTACACTAAGCATCCACCCCTTCCCCAAGCAGACGTGATCCGCCGGGATGTTAGAGATGTGGCCACAGTCGTTTTGTGCGAGAGAGTGTGAAGAGAGCAACCCCAGCAAGCAACCGTGTAGGCTGGCCCGTCCTGACTATGTATATAGTGGAGCGGTTTCCTTTTCTCTCCATATGAACCTATCATATTGCATACGTGCCACTGAAGAAAAAAAACTTTATTTATAAATGACGCGACACCTACTACTCGTTCTCCTATAACCTTGCGCTTGGCATCTCCAAAATATTAACCTTGCGATTGGCTCTTCGCATCTTCGGGAAGTCGAGCAATAATGGTAGTGCAGTATATATCATTCTGGCTATATGAGACCGAATGAATTGCTGCATGTCCACCACGTGGGTGAGAGTCGAGGGGCGAGGGAGAGTGCTACATACGGAGCAAAATGAGTGAATCTACACTCTAAAATACGTCTATATACATCAGTGTTTGGAGTATGTACTAGTAGTTCATATTGAAATCTACTAAAGGACATATATATTCTAAACAATATGGTATAATCTCTATAACCAAGGTAGTACGGACGAGGAGTAAACGGAGGGAGTAGTAAATTTTTCTCCTCGTCCTGCGAGCCACCGTGCGCATGGGCGAGGGAGCGGGCGTAAGGCGTAGTAAGCAAGCTTCACCTCATCCTGCGAGCCACCGCGCCCGTGAGCGGGGGAGACGGTGTACTAAGCAAGATTCTCCTCGTTCTGCGAGTTGACGGGACACATCAAAAGTACTCCAGTGTATAGAGCCTTGCCTCTAAGGTAGGCCCCACATGGTTTGCCTCTTTTTTAACATAACACGTCAAGTCGCAATTTGTTTGTTCACCCGTGGTAGACGATCCTCCATCCACCAAGTGGACAACCAGTACACGTGCCAAATTACCACGTGGGCTGCCTTTTTCGTACAGAAATGAGCTCCACCGTGTACCCGCGTGGGTGTGGTTGGGAAAGAGACGGGAGTACGTGCGCCGTGCATGCACCCCTTCTCTTCGTGCACGTCCCCCACCTACGTGGGTGTGTGTGAGAGATACAAACCGCGTTCGTGAGTGTTTTTTGTTTCGGGGTGGGGGTTGATTTCGTGAGTTATTTGTGGGAATATGTGTCGATGACATGTCAAACAAAATTTTGCATGCAATGTGTGTGAAATGGAGGCCTATCCATATCATACATAGAGGGTCGGGCAATCCACGAGAAGAGAGGGAGGGGTCATAGCTATCGATAGAGTCGAAGAGAGGATCAAGTGGGTGGGTGCGAGATCGATGAAGAGAGCCATCGAAATTGTGTGTGTGTGTGTGTACAAGTCAAAGATATAGGGCGACTAGCCTACCGGAACGTTAGAGGGCAAACGTCAAGTTTGTGTGTGGTAGGGAGACATGACTAGAGCGCTCGATGTATCGGTGTGTGTAGGGGGGTGGTGGTAGGGGTAGGCAGAGGCCTAACTATAGAGGTAGAACGACTCGTATATGTGTTGAGAAGGAGAGACCCAGTTATGTCTTTGTGACGCCCCCGATTTAATCGTACACTAATCATGCACGCAAATGTGTACGATCAAGATCAGGGACTCACGGGAAGATATCACAACACAACTCTAAAACATGAATAAGTCATACAAGCATCATAATACAAGCCAGGGGCCTCGAGGGCTCGAATACAAGTGCTCGATCATAGACGAGTCAGCGGAAGCAACAATATCTGAGTACAGACATAAGTTAAACAAGTTTGCCTTAAGAAGGCTAGCACAAACTGGGATACAGATCGAAAGAGGCGCAGGCCTCCTGCCTGGGATCCTCCTAAACTACTCCAGGTCGTCGTCAGCGGGCAGCACGTAGTAGTAGGCACCTCCGGTGTAGTAGGGGTCGTCGACGGTGGCGTCTGGCTCCAGGGCTCCAGCATCTGGTTGCGACAACCAGGAAGGAAGGAAAGGGGAAAAAGGGGGGAGAAAGCAGCCGTGAGTACTCATCCAAAGTACTCGCAAGCAAGGAGCTACACTACATATGCATGGGTATATGTGTAAAGAGGCCATATCAGTGGACTGAACTGCAGAATGCCAGAATAAGAGGGGGATAGCTAATCCTGTCGAAGACTACGCTTCTGGCAGCCTCCGTCTTGCAGCATGTAGAAGAGAGTAGATTGAATTCCTCCAAGTAGCATCTCCAAGTAGCATCTCCAAGTAGCATCGCATAGCATAATCCTACCCGGCGATCCTCTCCTCGTCGCCCTGTAGAAAAGCGATCACCGGGTTGTCTGTGGAACTTGGAAGGGTGTGTTTTATTAAGTATCCGGTTCTAGTTGTCATAAGGTCAAGGTACAACTCCAAGTCGTCCTGTTACCGAAGATCACGGCTATTCGAATAGATTAACTTCCCTGCAGGGGTGCACCACATAGCCCAACACGCTCGATCCCATTTGGCCGGACACACTTTCCTGGGTCATGCCCGGCCTCGGAAGATCAACACGTCGCAGCCCCACCTAGGCAAAACAGAGAGGCCAGCACGCCGGTCTAAACCTAAGCGCACAGGGGTCTGGGCCCATCGCCCATAGCACACCTGCATGTTGCGAGGGCGGCCGGAAGCAGAACTAGCCCCCTTAATACAAGAGCAGGCTTATGTTCCAATCCGGCGCGCGCCGCTCCGTCGCTGACGTCTGAAGTGCTTCGGCTGATACCACGACGCCGGGATACCCATAACTACTCCCACGTAGATGGTTAGTGCGTATAGGCTCGTAGCCAGACTCAGATCAAATACCAAGATCTCGTTAAGCGTGTTAAGTATCCGCGAACGCCGAACAGGACCAGGCCCACCTGTCTCCTAGGTGGTCTCAACCTGCCCTGTCGCTCCACCACAAGTAACAGTCGGGGGCCGTCGGGAACCCAGGCCCACCTCTACCGGGGTGGAGCCACCTGTCCTTTCAGCCCCCAACTCCGAACAGTATCACAGGTAATGTAACAGTGTAAAGTATATAGTATATGCCCGTGATCACCTCCCGAAGTGATCACAGCCCAATAGTATAGCATGGCAGACGGACAAGAGTGTAGGGCCACTGATGGAACACTAGCATCCTATACTAAGCATTTAGGATTGCGGGTAAGGTATCAATGGCTGTAGCAACAATGACAGGCTATGCATCAGAATAGGATTAACGGAAAGCAGTAACATGCTACACTACTCTAATGCAAGCAGTATAGAGAAGAGTAGGCGATATCTGGTGATCAAAGGGGGGGGGGCTTGCCTGGTTGCTCAGACAAGAAGGAGGGGTC
>NC_041386.1:308199775-308207627 GCF_002162155.2 Triticum dicoccoides
CAGCGAGGCCGTGCACGGGAGCGACGGGGAGAGGCACGCGGTGAGCGTGCAACGGGCGGGGCCGGAGCGCGTCGACCGCGGGCAGGGATGGTGGTGACCGGGGCGACACAGGGAGAGAGGGGGCGAAGGGGGACGGCAGCGCTCACTTGCGAGCAGGGAAGGGGGGGGCGACGGGGCGCATTGGCGTCGGCGAGGGAGAGGCGATGGAGCGGCGACGACGAGGTGGCGGAGCACAGCAGCGACGAGGCGGCGCCGGGGATGGGCGCCGGCGTCGCAGGCTCAGGGCGGCGCGGGATCTGGCCCCTCCCCGATCCAGTCGAGTAGGGGGGCGCCTGGGAGGAGGCAGGGGGCGGTGGTGCGGCGGTCCGGCGAGGTGGCCCCGGGCGGTGGCGACGGGCAGCGCCGCGGGTCGAACGACGGCGGCGGGCTCGGGTGCCTCGACCCAGATGGGATCGGGAGAAAGAGAGGGAGAGTGGGGAACGAGGAGGAGTGGAGTACTGGGTGTCGGTTAGGGTTTGGGCAGGGGTGTATAGGGAGCGTGGGTGGGCTGGCCGGTTGGCCGAATGGGCCAGCCTGTTGGGTCGGCTGGCCCGGGGGTCCTTTTCCCCTTTTTTTTTGTTTTCTCTTTTGTAGTTTCTTTCTTTTATTTATTTTCTTTTCTGTTTTTAAATCATTTTAAATTACTTAGGCATTTTATAAAAATGGGTTTGTTGTACCATAATTACCTTTGTAATATTTAGTACAATCCAAACATTTTTGTTTTAATTTTGAAAACTTTTATTGTTATCATTAATTTGAATTTTGAATTTTGGACCAGTTTTGTCCTAATGATAGCTTAGCAGCAGTAATCGTGGTGACGTGGCACCATTAGCGTGGGATCACTGTAGCTTAATTATCCGGGCGTCACAATTCTCCTCCACTACAAGAAATCTCGTCCCGAGATTTAAGAGGGGAGTAAGGGGGAAAGTTCTGGTTACGATATTCTAACGGATCTTCTCAGTCTTGGTTGCTCTTCTCGAAGAGGTCGACCCATTATATTGATGTCTTCCTTTCTCTGCTTCAGGTCATCATGATGAAGTCATCATCCTTTCTTCGGAAATTTCATCGTACTAACGAAAGATTAAGGGGGTATACCGAAGAATGGATCTCTGCAGGGTAGATTATTTGGTAGACAACAACGAGGAAGGTGGCGGAAAGTAACTCTCGAATTGAAATTCAAGACAATATCGAGAGCAAAGCAAGAAGGTGCAAAATAGAAGTTTCAAGCGCATAGGCAATCGTTCGTTGCCTGAAGCGAAGTGTGAAAGGGGTTCAGAGCAATGGGAATAAGTATTGCGTCTGATACCAGATTGATGATCTCATCGGAAGGTGGCTCGTGAATTACACACGAGGCCACGCGTGAGGAATAACTTTGGGAACAGGGGGTGTACAGGAGAGTCAGGTTTCGATCCTGTGGAACTGTGGGTTATGGGCCCACCATGTGGGTTAAAAATAGGAAGGGCGGAGACGTCTTGCGCGATCATGCAAGCAAGGCATGTCAGAGGGTAGCCTGTCGATTAAGTCGGCAACAACACCGGTACCAAGGGCGAGGGACGAAGAGAACCATTTTCATGCTCGTTGAACGAGGCGGACCAATAGGCAAGGTTCCCGTCCATCGGTGGTTATCGGAATGCTATCAACAAGAGAAACAGGGTCTACTGACACGGTTGTACACCAAGGTGTTTACATAAGTAGGGAAGTATTACTGCTTATATCATATAGATCACAAGAAACGTTAAACCAACCAATGGAAAGGAAAATACGATTATCAGGTTTAAGCAGAACAATGGAAAGGAAAATGTGTTTAAACACATATTTCAAGGGTATATCCTTCCCAAGGACAAGCAGAGCATGATATCCATGACAGGATATTATGTAGAAAACTCCTTAGGTAGGGGAGAGAAATTTCATGATATTACCCATACAGCGGTGTTTGGATAATTGAGCAGGAAACATTTATCATTGGGCTTCAAATGTTCTTGTTGAAAATCGGGGTATCACAGACATGCTTCAGGTAGCAATGATATGGTCATCAGGTGAAGATCAGACTTTGGAAACACGAAGGATCCATCAGGAATAACTTGTAGAATAAGTCTTACAATTTCCTCATGGATGAATGGATAACCTTGCTGAAAAGGAATCTATAATGATAGGTCCTCCAGCCGGAGGGGGGGGTGCTAGGCATGACATCATGTTACCGGGTCATCAAAGGATCAACATCATAACTCTTGGAAAGTTGTCCCAACCATCATATCTGACCGAGATTCATATCCAATTGGTGCCATGAAACCTCAGACTCAGGGGGTCCGAGAGGAAAAAGGTGCAACACAAATAGTCAAAATGACATTGCAAGATCCTCGAGAAATGAACTATGGAAGAGGGTTTCTGAAGCAATAGTTCATCATTAAACCAAGGAGAGGACAAGGAGGTGTCTGGTGAACTCAACGGCAATTCACCGAGATTCCCAAAAGATGGATTTCCACAATTAAGTGAACAAGGAGATAACAGCTGTCAGATCAAATAATATAATGGGGTATGCTTGAGGAACACATACACAATTAAACATTGGTTGAAAAGTGCACCCGAAATATGGGTTGGGTTGCACGACCAATGTCAGAATGGTGAATCAATAACCAATAGCCTGAGGATGAGCTGTCGGCCATTAACTTCAAAGCAATAGGGTTGCTAGGAGTACAGAATCCAAGCAGCACCGTTCACTTGCTAGTATTCCGGTTAGAATCAGCATTGGGGCCAAGAAAGAATGGTGATGGTGAGAAGTATCACCATACCAAGAGATTTTAAGAGGCGGAGCACTTCTCACAACCTTCTTGACATAAAAGATGGTAATACTTCAAGGTGAAGTAGAACAAATGCTGGATAGCAAGGAACTCAAGATTCAATCCAAAACATGAACACGTTTGTGTTGAGGGAAGACAAGGATGTGGTCAATGATAACACGATCATCGAGGGGCAAGGATGGTATTTCCCATCATGAATTTGATTGATATCCTGGAAGGAGTTAAAATGTTGATGATGATCACGACAAATTTTGTCGAGAGGCTCCATGAAGATGCAATCGCTCGGCGACGGCATCAAGCCAAGGGAATGGTGAAGCAAAAGGCTATTATAACCGTAGATAAGATGTCATCCCAAAATTTAGAGTTATCTCTCAAGACAAACAATATGATGGTGAAAGTTCGATGTAAGCTTAGAGCACTGTCGGGATTGTGCCCCCAAGGATGAAGGACATAGGTAAAATGGTCAAGCAGTCAACCTGACGATGATGATGTAGTCAATCAGCTGGGAATGACACGATCGAGTACAAACTCGTAAGCGATGAAGATTACTAAGAGTTGTTGAATCGCAGTGCGGACTCGATTCAGTTATCGGTGTTCTCGAGTGACTAATAACTCAGACCCTGGGGGGGGGGAATCCGAGATCGGTGAGAAGCAATACTAGATGAAGACTCGCAGGAAGCAACATAGTTCTCGAGATACCAAAGGTTAATAATCGAGGAAGATCAAAATAGAGGTTGGGCAAGCGTATTGATCTGCAAAAGGCAAGCACTTTAACTTGTCCGAGAAATTGAATCAAGGAGAAAATGTGGTCGGGACCACGACTGCAAATGACCAATACATAAATACCAGATGATTTCATATCAAGGAAATAGTTATTATTACAAGAAGCTTCTATGACAGGATCTACATCGTGTCCATGGGCATGAACACAAAGTTCAAGGTCGACTCCCACTTCTTTAATGCGTAACCTTTCATTCACTTCTCGCCCTCAACGAAATTGTGTGTTGAAATTTTATCTGACATAACACTAGTAGAGTATGACCCGTGGTGGTTTCCGGGTTCACACAGTTTAAATAAAAGCATATGTCCAACCCATCAGGGCCTCCTAGGAACATATACCACAAACTTCAGGAGTAAATAACACAAGCTCGATAGCAGAGCATGGTTGGCAAAGTAGAGCATACAATTTACCAAAGGCGGTATATATCCTAGGAAAGGCTCAAGGTTATTGAATATGAAGGACATTGTCGGATAAAATCCAGCAAAGGATCTGGGGTGAGTATCGACACACAACCAGAGGAAGAAGCCAGGCAAAGACATTGGATTATCGAAACAACTGAATAACTTAGAGCTCAATTGCTAAGGGGTTATGGTTTACAAAGCGAAGAATCAGAAGCAGACGCTCTTATCAAGGATGGATAAGTTCAATAGACTTAGGGGCAAAATCGACGACAATTTAATTGGCGAGAACCAGCTCATGATTAAAACGACGTCTGAGCCGGAAGGATGAATTCTAGGATCCGACTGATGATTGCGTGCATTCGCACTCATGTTGAATCAATAGGATCAAAATGACGGTGGCAAAGAATGCCAATAAGATTACTATACTTATGGGATTAACCATAATGCAAGCAAGCAAAGAATTTCAAAAGCAATAAGTTGCTGAGGATTTTCGGAAGATCGAATAGTATTTCGAAGACCATTGTGAAACACATGAACAACTGGGGGGTGAGCGGATACTCGATAAGTGCGAGAATTATCCATAGGGGTATTCAGGTGACAAGGAACAGCAAGGCAGTAAGCTCAAAGGATTATCGAAACAACGACAAGTATTACGGGGTATCTTGTAATAACAAGACCAACTGGGGATGAATGTAAGAATAACAACTGCAAGTAGTTATCCATAAGGGTTGACGGTGGAAGGGGAATTGCAAACGCGATGAACACAAGTTCTCGGGTTAACAGCGGAGAGTATCTTCAGAGTCTTCATGTACAGCAGACGATCATCAGTAATAAGGGGCTCTCCGGGTGAAAGTGATAACGAGATCCTAATGTTAGATTTAGCAAAATTCATTTAACCCGAATAGAAGAGAGTTCAGAGTCCCAGAGTAAGGATCGAGGAGTAAAAGATTCTAATACCACCCGGATGGCGACGTGGGCCCGTAAGGCACACAGCCATGTTAGTAAAGGTTTTGCAATCTCTAGACTCGACTTCGGCCAAGGAGTGTGGAAGGGGGATTCCTACAGGCAGTCGGCTCTGATACCAACTTGTGACGCCCCCGATTTAATCGTACACTAATCATGCACGCAAATGTGTACGATCAAGATCAGGGACTCACGGGAAGATATCACAACACAACTCTAAAACATGAATAAGTCATACAAGCATCATAATACAAGCCAGGGGCCTCGAGGGCTCGAATACAAGTGCTCGATCATAGACGAGTCAGCGGAAGCAACAATATCTGAGTACAGACATAAGTTAAACAAGTTTGCCTTAAGAAGGCTAGCACAAACTGGGATACAGATCAAAAGAGGCGCAGGCCTCCTGCATGGGATCCTCCTAAACTACTCCAGGTCGTCGTCAGCGGGCAGCACGTAGTAGTAGGCACCTCCGGTGTAGTAGGGGTCGTCGACGGTGGCGTCTGGCTCCAGGGCTCCAGCATCTGGTTGCGACAACCAGGAAGGAAGGAAAGGGGAAAAAGGGGGGAGAAAGCAACCGTGAGTACTCATCCAAAGTACTCGCAAGCAAGGAGCTACACTACATATGCATGGGTATATGTGTAAAGAGGCCATATCAGTGGACTGAACTGCAGAATGCCAGAATAAGAGGGGGATAGCTAATCCTGTCGAAGACTACGCTTTTGGCAGCCTCCGTCTTGCAGCATGTAGAAGAGAGTAGATTGAAGTCCTCCAAGTAGCATCTCCAAGTAGCATCTCCAAGTAGCATCGCATAGCATAATCCTACCCGGCGATCCTCTCCTCGTCGCCCTGTAGAAAAGCGATCACCGGGTTGTCTGTGGAACTTGGAAGGGTGTGTTTTATTAAGTATCCGGTTCTAGTTGTCATAAGGTCAAGGTACAACTCCAAGTCGTCCTGTTACCGAAGATCACGGCTATTCAAATAGATTAACTTCCCTGCAGGGGTGCACCACATAGCCCAACACGCTCGATCCCATTTGGCCAGACACACTTTCCTGGGTCATGCCCGGCCTCGGAAGATCAACACGTCGCAGCCCCACCTAGGCAAAACAGAGAGGCCAGCACGCCGGTCTAAACCTAAGCGCACAGGGGTCTGGGCCCATCGCCCATAGCACACCTGCACGTTGCAAGGGCGGCCGGAAGCAGAACTAGCCCCCTTAATACAAGAGCAGGCTTACGTTCCAATCCGGCGCGCGCCGCTCCATCGCTGACGTCTGAAGTGCTTCGGCTGATACCACGACGCCGGGATACCCATAACTACTCGCACGTAGATGGTTAGTGCGTATAGGCTCGTAGCCACACTCAGATCAAATACCAAGATCTCGTTAAGCGTGTTAAGTATCCGCGAACGCCGAACAGGACCAGGCCCACCTGTCTCCTAGGTGGTCTCAACCTGCCCTGTCGCTCCGCCACAAGTAACAGTCGGGGGCCGTCGGGAACCCAGGCCCACCTCTACCGGGGTGGAGCCACCTGTCCTTTCAGCCCCCAACTCCGAACAGTATCACAGGTAATGTAACAGTGTAAAGTATATAGTATATGCCCGTGATCACCTCCCGAAGTGATCACAGCCCAATAGTATAGCATGGCAGACGGACAAGAGTGTAGGGCCACTGATGGAACACTAGCATCCTATACTAAGCATTTAGGATTGCGGGTAAGGTATCAATGGCTGTAGCAACAATGACAGGCTATGCATCAGAATAGGATTAACGGAAAGCAGTAACATGCTACACTACTCTAATGCAAGCAGTATAGAGAAGAGTAGGCGATATCTGGTGATCAAAGGGGGGGGGGGCTTGCCTGGTTGCTCAGACAAGAAGGAGGGGTCGTCGGTGACGTAGTCGTCCACAGGGGCATCAGCATCGTCACGGGGGCTACCGGAGAGAAGAGGGGGGAGAAACAGTAAATACATAGCAAGCAAGTGCATAACAGGTCAACAAGCAGAGCTAGACGTGTTCTAACGCGGTATGAGGTGATACCGGTGAAGGGGGGAAACATCCGGGAAAGTACCCCCAGCGTTTCGTGTTTTCGGACAGATGAACCGGAGGTGAAATGTTGCAGGTTCGATAGGTTAGGGGTGTGTGGCGGACGAACGGACTGCGTATCCGGATTCGTCTCGTCGTTCTGAGCAACTTTCATGTTGAAAATATTTTAATCCGAATTACGGATTAAAAGATATGATTTTCTAAAGATTTTATTAATTTTTGGAATTTGATTAATTATTTAATTAATTCGAAAAACAGATTAATGACATCAGCATGATGTCATGCTGACATCAGCAGTCAACAAAGTTGACTTGGTCAACCTGACATGTGGGTCCAGTGGGACCCACCTGTCATTCTCTGTTTAGTTTAATTACAAATTAGTTAATTTAATTAGTGATTAGGTTAATCTAATCAGGATTAATTAACTTATTTAATTACTTAATTAATTAATTAATTAACATTTTAATTTTTTTTTATTTATTTATTCATTTAATATATTTTTTAATTCTTTTTTTTAAACGTTCTGGGGCCGGGCCCCACATGTCTGTGGCCCATAGGGGCCTAGAGGGCGCGGGCGTCGGGGCACAGCCCGAACAGGGGCGCACCCGACCGGGCATTGCGGGGCGGCGGTGTGGGGGTGAGGCCACCGGGCGCGACCGAGGCAGTCGGCACGCGTGCGGGCGCCGGGAATCGGCAGCGAGGGGCGGCGTCCAGGCGAAGGCCGCGACGCAGTGGGGGGGCGCATGAGGAGGCGATGGTGGCGCGGCCACGGGTCACGAGCAGGGCGGTCGAGCGCCATGGCCGCGGCCGTGGGCCAGCGAGGCCGTGC
>NC_041386.1:308207637-308213897 GCF_002162155.2 Triticum dicoccoides
GCGGGGCGGCGGTGTGGGGGTGAGGCCACCGGGCGCGACCGAGGCAGTCGGCACGCGTGCGGGCGCCGGGAATCGGCAGCGAGGGGCGGCGTCCAGGCGAAGGCCGCGACGCAGTGGGGGGGCGCATGAGGAGGCGATGGTGGCGCGGCCACGGGTCACGAGCAGGGCGGTCGAGCGCCGTGGCCGCGGCCGTGGGCCAGCGAGGCCGTGCACGGGAGCGACGGGGAGAGGCACGCGGTGAGCGTGCAACGGGCGGGGCCGGAGCGCGTCGACCGCGGGCAGGGATGGTGGTGACCGGGGCGACACAGGGAGAGAGGGGGCGAAGGGGGACGGCAGCGCTCACTTGCGAGCAGGGAAGGGGGGCGACGGGGCGCGTTGGCGTCGGCGAGGGAGAGGCGATGGAGCGGCGACGACGAGGTGGCGGAGCACAGCAGCGACGAGGCGGCGCCGGGGATGGGCGCCGGCGTCGCAGGCTCAGGGCGGCGCGGGATCTAGCCCCTCCCCGATCCAGTCGAGTAGGGGGGCGCCTGGGAGGAGGCAGGGGGCGGTGGTGCGGCGGTCCGGCGAGGTGGCCCCGGGCGGTGGCGACGGGCAGCGCCGCGGGTCGAACGACGGCGGCGGGCTCGGGTGCCTCGACCCAGATGGGATCGGGAGAAAGAGAGGGAGAGTGGGGAACGAGGAGGAGTGGGGTACTGGGTGTCGGTTAGGGTTTGGGCAGGGGTGTATAGGGAGCGTGGGTGGGCTGGCCGGTTGGCCGAATGGGCCAGCCTGTTGGGTCGGCTGGCCCGGGGGTCCTTTTCCCCTTTTTTTTTTGTTTTCTCTTTTGTAGTTTCTTTATTTTATTTATTTTCTTTTCTGTTTTTAAATCATTTTAAATTACTTAGGCATTTTATAAAAATGGGTTTGTTGTACCATAATTACCTTTGTAATATTTAGTACAATCCAAACATTTTTGTTTTAATTTTGAAAACTTTTATTGTTATCATTAATTTGAATTTTGAATTTTGGACCGGTTTTGTCCTAATGATAGCTTAGCAGCAGTAATCGTGGTGACGTGGCACCATTAGCGTGGGATCACTGTAGCTTAATTATCCGGGCGTCACAGTCTTGAGGGAGATCGGTCGACATCCATACATAACTGAAGGACGGGAAATATGATGGGAGAGAGAGAGAGGAGAGAGCTGGAGGGAGAGGGAGGGAGAGGGGTAGAGTGTTGGATGGGTGATGGAGTTGCTTCTCGAAGATGGTGGGAGAGGCCTACTAGACAAACTGGGGGTGGAACTGCAATGTTATCAGTAAGAGTGGGGATGTGTTTCTATGTGTGCCTGTGCGTAATAGATCTATCGGGACGCATCCATGGATGATGAAGGGGAACCATGTGTTTGGTAAGCAAACCTAACTAGATCGGTAGATCAATTGTTGTTTGTCGGAGGAAGGGAGAGACACAACTAATGAGGTAGATCGATTGACGTGTGGGTAAAAACGAGTTATAAGGACCTAGCTAGCTATATGTGTAGCGAGAGATCGGTTGGTGTACGTCCATTTGTTAGAGGCAAATAAGGCCCAGCGAGACGGATAGACAGAGAGAATGGAGCTAGGAGGTGGTGCGAGAGGCCCAACTACTAGCTAGATAGGGGGAGGAGTGTGCGGTTGTGAGAGCGATGAAAAGAGGGGCGAGAGTTTACACGTGTGTCTGACCGTATGAGAGACACGAGGCAAGGACACATAAAGGAGGAGATTGAAGGTGTGTTAGTATGTTGTAGGCAGGCATCGCTGGAGAGGTTTATCGATCGGTGTGTGTCGGAAAGGAGTTGTGGAGACTCTGGGAGAACGACCTAAAGAAAAAAATTAATGTGCCCGCTGGATAGAATGCTGAGGGAGGGGGAGGGCGAGAAGGGCGTGTGCATGAACGAGAGAAAGTTAGTGGTAGCTACAAAGGTTAGAGGATTGTGTGGGTGTAAGAGACTAACAAAGATCATAATTTGATATGAAAGCGGATTCATATATTTGAATAGGAGATCATAGTGTTTTAAACATTGCATGCATGAATATAGCGGTGATACACGTGTTGTGCACATGTTATACCATAATATGATAATGCATGGCGTTTGCAACTCACAGCTAAATGCCGAACAATCTAAACCATACTATACATCAAACAATCTCACATTTTATTTGAATGTGTGATAATGTGTGGCGTTTGCAGCTTACAACTAAATATCGAACAATCTAAACAATACTATATATCGAACATTCTCACATTTTATTTGAATTTGTGGTAATGTGTGGTGTTTGCAACTCACCTCTAAATACTTGTAGGCGTAGGGGGCAGGGCACCATACATAATGTGATAAACACATTATACATATGAGACATGGTTTAGATTATGAAGATCTAGCTAGAGCTAGACATGTAATGTGATTTGAAATCAAAATAAAGTGGATTCAAAAAATCTAGTTCGAGTTCATATAGTACACATAGTTCATATGTAACTCGAGACTAATCATGTGGTGTGCTGTGAAGATAATACACAAACGATGGTTTAACTTGACAATAATGATGATTGTAGATCTTATTAAAATAGAGAAACGAATACAAATGCTTTGACTTCACAACAATCATTACTGTAGATCTTATTCAAATAGAGAAACAAATTCAAATTTAGTTCATATTGAAGCGGTAGTATATACGTTTGGAATGCACTAAAACGTTCATTTGAGTAGTAGGTTGCATGCATTATACACGTAGCAAAATATTTTAATTGAACATAACATGAATTCAAAGTTTTGAATGACATTTGTAGGGTGCATTGATTTGGTACAGTACACATTAGGCTTGTCCGGAAATTTCAACCCGCGCCTTGTTAGCCCGAAATATTTAAGATATATCTTTGTCTCATTGTGCTCCGACAACTCCCTCCATCTCAACCCGCGCCTTTCTATTCTGAAATTACAACGCGCGCGAAAACTCCCACCTCCTGTGAAATCCCGACATGCGAAATGCCCGTGGTACCCCTGAACCGAAAGAACCGCCTCAAATCGGTGGAGGTACTTTCGTAACTTACCCCACATTTCGGACAAGCGCGTCTCTAAGCCATGGTTCCCCACTGCCATCCCATCCGCCCACCCATTCGTACACCGAGGCCGCGAAAACCCGCAACAAAACCCACACCCTGCTCCGTCCGCCACCCAGCCGGAGCCTCTTCCCCGACGATGTCGTCCACAGCAACACCTCGACGTCCCTCATCCACCGTACCGGATGAGGATCCGTCATCGATCTCATCGTCCCGCCGGTTCAGCCACCCCGTCCTCCACCTCCAAGGAGCTTCCCCGATGTTCCCCTCGTCTTTCGTGCCACCTCCATTCCCACACCGCCGTCTTCACCTACACCACCGGAAGAGCATCATCATCACCGTTTCCTCGGATGAAGCTATGCCTAATCGGCGCCACCAAAGAGGTTGTACACTAATCGCCGCATTTTCTTCTTGATTCGATCTCAAGGTGCTGCCGGCGCTCGGTCCCGAGCCGACACGGCGCGGCTCCATCCACGGCGGCGTCGCCGGCCACTTCCTCCATAGCGTCGCTCCCTCGGCGGCGACGTCCACATCAGTAGGACCTACTGTTGCTTTAGCTCTCGCTCGCGCTGCTGCTCTGCTCTTGCTCTCGGTCCCCTGCCTGCTCTGCTCTTGCTATTGCTCTTGCTCACGCTGCTGCTCTCGCTCTATCAGTAGAACCAGCCGCAGCGGGGAGGGGGGCTCGCCAGAGAGGTACCCCACTATCTATCTTAGGGTTCAAGATGGGGGCGATGGTCGCCGGTGGTGGCGGGGCGTTGGCGGGCGATGGCGTGGGGATCGCCGGAGAAAAAGCTCGGCACGGGGGGCCTAGAGGGATGGTCGGGGCAGCGGCGGACCGGCGGTGGGGAGTGTTTTTGGGGCGGGCGGGGCGGCGCACCGCCGGCCGCGGGCGGCGGGGGGCTGTTGTTTAGCCGGCTCAGGGGGGTGGAGGTTGAAGATGAACCGCAGGCCCTTGATTTCGTATCCAATGGCTGCAAAATCGACTGACTAGAGATGAAAAATTCGGTCGACCGACGTGTAGCCTCACCTTTCTAGTGCGTTCAGTTTCGACAGCAAAATTCAGTTTCGATAGCAAAATTCAGTTTCGACAGTTAAGTTCAGTTTTGACAGTTAAGTTCAGTTTCGATAGTTAAATTCAGTTTCGACAGTTAAGTTCAGAGATGAGCGGCTAATGTATTTTACATCTAGCACTTTGTGTTTATGTATTTTATGTCATGTATTGGAGATGCTATTAGAATTCCACTCAGGTTAACGTTGCTCGTTGTCTCTCTTGTCCTGCTTCAGCCTCGGCGTCGTACAACTCACCGGAGCTGCTCCAACGACGAAACCCTCCATCACAGCGGAGCAGTACCTCGGGCTCCATCTCCAGATGCCTAAGATCTTCTTCCCCTCCTCCGACAGCCAAGTCAGCCGGAGCATCCTCATCGGCCAACCCAATCACGCTGAGATCGACATGGCTTCGCCAAAGAGGTTGTACACTTGTTGCATATCTTTTTTACACTACATGTTATATATACTGTCCACTGAGCACACGGATTTGTTCCTTTAGTGTCTCCTTGAAAGAAAAAATGTAGGAATTTTAATTTTCACTTGTCCTCCTTTTCAAATTCCTATTCATGAAGCACAAAACTAAGAGATAGTAGCATAATAGCATTATAACCGTACATTTTCTTGTGGTTTGACTTGATCTCACCATGCTTCTTTGCATCCTTTGATCTTCCAATTGTTGTGAATCAAACACCCAGATTGGCAGAAATCCTGTGTTTTTAAATTCTTCGTTTTGCACGTGCATTCCTATCCTATTCCTGTCTATTTCCTATCCCTGCATTGTTGGAATCCTCCAATTCAAACGAGCCCTTACAGAATTACTTCTCTTACAGATAGTTGTCAAAGAAAACCTTGCGTGGTTTGTCCCGCTCCTGCTGCACCGTCGTCCACCCCAGCTCAGCTGCTCCAATGACAGAAGGGTCCAGCACAGCAGGGATCCGGCCTCCAGACTGTCTTTCGCCGCCTCAAATCTTCTTCCCTGCCGCTGGCAGCCATGAAAACTACACTACCATCATCAACCGAGCAAATGACCTCGAGGACTACATGGGTCCGCAAGATAGGTCGCACTCTTTCGTGTCTGCTTATGTTATGCATCGCTTAATATTACATGCTACTTTATCGTCCTGTTCACCGATTAGACTATGAGTCAGCTCCAAACTAATGGTCAAACTTGAGTTTTTAAATGGTTGTGGGGTACATATCGGGGCCGCTATCAATAGTATCCATCTACTATCTGGTTAATCTCTGGTGTCTACTATGAGTTTCATGTTGGGTGGGAAACAAACAGTAAAGAAGCCATTATTTGTATTTTTTAACTGAAGCCATTATCTGCCTGCTATTATTGGTTTTGAGTCTATCCACAGGTTGCTACCATCACTCTGGATTTCTGCATGCACTCCTTACATAATCTCACTATGTTTTATTCCTATGCATGACAGTTATTGTAAACAATGGAACTGAACATGTAGAGCAAAAGAGACGAGCCTTGCATGGTAATAAAATTTCATGCAGACGTCGCTCCATGGTAGGCGCAAAGGCAGCCCCCCTCCACGCATTTCGGATTGTAATCGAGAGGAAGATATCTGTTCTAAGGGGGGTTTAGAAGGAGAAGACAACTCCTATTTACCCCCTGAGGTCTTCGCTCTAACTTGGCATGCTGATGTTGGTTATATCATGCATATGGTGTCTTGCATTGCTTACTTTATACATCAAATATGTCATCTACTTAGTTTAGACATCCTTTGTGCGAATGCCATCTGTTTAGTATATTCATCGTTTATGTGAATTATGCAACGCCATCTTGTTTAGCCAGGCATCATATATGTGAATTTTGCAATGTCATCCTACTTAGCCAGTCATCTTATATGTAAATTATATCAGGCCATCCTTTTTTTTCGTTACATATTACATTTGTCAACAATGTTATTACATTCAACTGCTCTTCATGTGCATCAGCCATTTGACACGGTGATGGCAAATTCTGGAGTGAAAACAAGGTCTTCAGAGCAGACTATGCTATATGACGAAGTGCATATCTTGCTGGTTACGGATAGCTCCTCAGAGGAGGATTCAGAGACAGATGACCAGTCCTATTCCCCCTCCCCCCCCCCCCGAGGTGTATGCTCTAACTTGGCAGGGT
>NC_041386.1:308214118-308236074 GCF_002162155.2 Triticum dicoccoides
TATGGTGTCTCGCATTGCTATGTCATTTGATTAGTTTAGACATGCTTTGTGTGAATGCCACCTGTTCAGTGTCTAATTACCATATATGTGAATTATGCATTGCCATCTTGTTGCAAGACATTATATATGTGAATTATACAATGCTATCTTGTTGCAAAGGCATTATATATGTGAATTATGCAATGCCATGCTAGTTAGCCAATCATCATGTATGTGAATTATATCATGCTATCATTTTTTGTATTACGTGTTCCATTTGTCGACAACGTTTGTATATTCAACTACTCTTCCTGTGCATCAGCTATTTGAAGCGGTGATGGAAGTATCTGGAGTGAAAACAAGGTATTCAGAGCGGACAATGCTACCTGCTGAAGCAGGCATCTTGCTGGTTACAGAGAGCTCCTCGGAGGAGGATTCAGAGACTGATGACCACTCCTATTTTCCCCCTGAGGTCTATGCTCAAACTTGGCAGGGTTATATTACCCATGTCATGCATGTTGTCTTGCATTGCTTCGTTTTTACATCATATATGGATTGCCATCTGCTTACTTGCTTACTATATAAATCATATATTTGAATTATATCATGCCATCATGTTTACATAGTACATACACATCATCTATCTGAATTATGGCATGGCAACCCGTTTAATAAAGACATCATATAGTTATATCATCTCATCCTATTTAGTGTTTACAGTCATCATATTTTGAATTATGGCATTTTATCCGTGAATGTATGTGAATTATGGCATGCCAACCTATTTAATAAACACATTATATAGTTATGTCATGTCATCCTGTGTACATAGTCTCATATTTTGAACTATGTCTTTCCATCATTTTAGTTAGCCATCATAATGTGAAATTGTGTCATGCTATCCTGTTTAGTTAGCCATCATATATGTGAAATTGTGTCATGCTATCCTGTTTGGTTAGACAACATAAATATGAATTATTTCATGCCCTCTTTTATTCCCCACTATCCATTGCACCGGTCTATCATACAATGTCTATACTTTCAATTACTTTTCTTGTTTATCAGCCATTTGAATTGGAGAGCGTGATGGCAGTATCTAAGGGAGTAACAACATGGTCTTCAGAAAAGATAGTGCTACCAGTTGATGCAGATAGAACCACGGTTGTACTTGCCCAAGGACCAAATCCACCACACATAACCCAGACTCTCACAGATTGTACCCCTACCCAGTTGGACAGAGAACCAGCTACACCCCTTCTAACCCCAACCCCGGCAGATAGTAACCCAGTTCTAGTTAACACAGCACCATCTCCACCACAGAGCAGCCAAACACGAGCAGTTAGTAAGGGAACTGTAGTGCCCAAAGCACGAGGACCACCACTCTGAATCCCAACTCAACGCTTAAAGGAGAACAAGATTTGTTCTCAGGGGTCAGGTTCTGTAGCTATGGTTCATACTCCTTTGCTCTTGCATGACTGTATTTACTCATACCAACTATTTTCAAATTTGAAGGATGGAATTGAAACTCCAATGGCGCAATAGGTATGTTTTAAACCCGTTTCTTTAATTGGTTTGCTGTTGTAACCTGCACTATGTTGATTTCAGTTTCAATTGAATAAACAGTTATGTTCTCATGTCGTGCACATTACAAGTGTTGTTATTGCTCTATAGTTACCCACACTTATATTCTGTCTATTCAGCTTTGTCTTGAACAAATATTATTTGAACTGTGTCTCTATCTTGATTTGGCAACAAAAACTAGAATGATATAGACCATAAAGTGACCATGGTACATAGATATATGTTTGTTTCATGCTGTTATCCTGTCCACTTTAGTACTGAACTCATTTACCAAAATGAGTTTCATATACAACATGGTAAGCATGTGATGTGTCTGCTTGTTTCTCTTTTAGAATGCGGACAAAATATTGGAGAACAGTACCGCATTATCCAATGGTAAAGGAAGTAATGTAGATAAGGTTCAAGATAGTGAGACATCCCTGTTGGTCTCCAAGAAAGATGATAAAAACTATCTTGACGATAGTGAGGGAACCCAAAAGTCATGTCTTGATGTAGTGTTCGAGTTACTGGCCACTACTGCTGGCACAAGCTCTTTGAACTCACTGCCTGAATCAGTTCGTCTTCTTGAGTCTCAACTTCAAGTTGAAAGACATCGATCAGATGTGCTGCGACAGGAAGTTGAAGGACTGAGGAAGTCCCTGTAGAATTCAGATGCATATTTTCTGGTGCAACAGCAAGCGCTGGAGGATTTAAGCGCCAAACAAGAGAAAGTTAATAAGCTTTCTAAGCATCTTGCCAGCATTATGGGTACCCAGGATATTGTTTCTTGAGATCTTCTGAAGTGGTTTCAGTTCTGGATTTGTTTTGCTGCAGTGTTTATTTGCGTTGGTCGCCAACTTTGACAACCAGTGTATATGATATGTTGCTTTGTTCCCTATATTTGCACTGGTGGCGAACTTTGATGCCCAGTGGATGTAATATGTGTAATAGCCGTGATAGCCTAGCGTCAGTTGCTTGCTTATTTATTTCCTTGTTGTCTTGTTTATTTGTTTGCTTGCAGTCATTGCAGTTCTTTTTCCGCGGTTAGCTAGTGGCTGCAATAACCTATTTTTTAAAACTAGGCCAGAATAACCATGGGCTAATATTTACTGTAGTGACACTGGGCCTCCTACTGGCCGTAGAAACAGTGGGCCTTCTATGGGCCGTAGAAACAATGGGCCTTCTGCGGGCCGTAGAAACAATGGGCCTTCTGCGGGCCGTATTATCAATGGGCCTTATATGGGCCGTATAATCGATTGGCCAAACATGGACCAAACAGACCGCATTATGGTCATAAACGTGCTAGAGTTGGAATAGTCCGTTCATGGGCCAACCATAATGGTCCATCGTTAATAGGCCATATTTGATGACGCTATGAAATCGGCCCAACGTATTAATGGACCACAAACGGGCCGACTGTAACCACGGGCTGAATTTGGCCCACAAGCAGAAAATGACAGTAACGGGCCGTAAGTAAACGAATGCTGGAAATGAGACCAAGAATAAATGGGCTCTAAGAAGGCCGAAAGATAATATGGGCTGGAAACGGCCCAACGGAATAACGGGCCGTTAATGGGTATAAAGTGATACACTGTTCATTACAGGCCAGTTTCAGCACGGGCCGTTAATGGATGTAAAGTGATACAATGTTCATTACGGGACAGTTTCACCACAGGCCGTTAGTAGGCCAGGAGTTACATAGGGCCTCATATGGGCCGAAAGACTTCATTGGCCATACATGGGCCAGAAGTGAAACGGGTTGGAATCATATTGGATGGCCCAGATGACGCTACTGGGCCTAATTCGGATAGGGCATAACGGGCCTTGGGTTAGCGGGCTGTAAATGGGCTATATTCGAACAGGCCGTTAACAGGCTTTCCATGGGCCGGCCCGCCAGCTTTTGACCAAGTCAAACGGGCTGGCCTTTTCACAGGAATGGGCCTCTATTGGGTCGTGCCACATGTCGACGTATCATAGGCGCCTTCCGTCCAATGAGTGGTTGCCATCTGTCCCAACGATGAGCCGACACGTGTTTCCTCCAGCCAATGATGATTTTACACGTGGAAAATCCTCATTGGTCGGGGCTGTTAATGGGTTATCGGATCCAAAACCCGACCCGATAGCTTAATGGTGTTCCATTACGGTGGATGCCACATGTCGGTCACCCTTGACGAAAGCACTTCTGTGACACGTGATTTATCGTCATGGAAGTGGACACTTCCGTGATGATAATTTTGTTAATGTCATGGAACACTTTTACGATAGCATAGGTATGACTATCTTGATTCTGTCATAAATTTGTCATGGATGTACATGCATGACAGAAAACGCGGCCTACTGTGACAAACACGTATCATCATGGAAGTGTATTTTTTTGTAGTGCGACACGTTTCAAGGAGTTAATCCCAGCAGGAGTCACCCTAAGGGGAAGATTATGTTGCCGGTGACGTTTGGGGGAGAACTGAACTATTGGACTAAGAAGATTATGTTTGATGTGGTTGATCTCCCCCAGATGTATAATGGGATTCTTGGACGACTAGCCCTGGCCAAGTTCATGGCAGCATCCCACTATGCTTACAACACCTTGAAAATGCCTGGGCCACTGGGGGTCCTCACTATCCCATCTGATTAGAAGGATGCAATTATCTGTGTGGACAAGATGTATCGAGATGCAGTTGCAGCGGAAACGACAGCAACGACAGTTCCTGCCAAGGAAAGCAAAGGAAATAAGAGGGATTGTAGGACCTCAGGCAAGGAGTCTGGGAACTGTGCCCCCTCCGAGTACACGGCACCCGTTGACGACGTGCCGGAGTGTTCCAATAGCAAGAGATCCAAGGTTACTGCACCCCAACTGAAGAAGGTCCCGGTAGGGCTAGATGGCGTTGATGGTACTTTCACTATCAGCGCCACCCTCGATGACAAATAGGAAAGCGCGCTTGTTGCCTTCCTGCGGGCGAGTATTGATGTGTTTGCTTGGCAACCATTTGATATCCCCGATGTTCCCAGTGAGGTAATTGAGTACCACCTTGTTGTCTTCCCACATGTCCGGCCCGTCAAGCAGAAAGTACAGAAGTAGGCCTTGCAGAGGCAGCACTTCATTGTCGAAGAGATCAAGAAATTAGAGGCAGCTGGTTTGGTCATAGGAGTACTACATCCTACATGGTTAGCAAATCCAGTAGTTGTCCGAAAGGCTAATGGGAAGTGGAGTCTTTGCATTGATTTCACAGACCTCAACAAGGCTTGCCCGAAGGACCCATTTCCCTTGTCACGCATCGACCAGATCATGGATTCTACTTCGGGATGTGATTTTCTCTCCTCTCTGGACGCATACTCCGGATATCATCAGATCTTCATGTCCAATGAAGATGAAGAGAAGACGCCGTTCATCACTCCGTGTGGTACGTACTGCTTTGTCCACATGCCGTTCAGATTAAAGAGTGTCGGGTCCACTTTTGCAAGGGCAGTCCAGATCAGTTTTGATCCACAGTTGCACAGAAATATAGAAGCCTATATGGATGATATCGTGGTCAAAACCAAGGATAAGGCCACCCTTATCCAGGATTTGGAAGAGACATTTACTAATCTACGCAAGATAAATCTGAAGCTTAATCCAGAGAAGTGTGTATTCGGTGTTCCCTCCGGCAAGCTACTTGGGTTCTTCGTGTTCCATCGGGGGGGGTCGAAGCCAACCCTGACAAGATCAAGACCATTGAGCAGATCCAAGCACCAAGGACAGTTAAGGATGTGAGGCGCTTGACAGGATGCGTTGCCGCGCTGAGCAGATTCATCTCCAAGTCTGCCGAGCGTGCCCTGTCGTTCTTCAAGGTTTTGAAGAAGGCAGGGCCTATGAAGTGGACCCAGGAAGCAGATGCAGCTCTATAAGAATTAAAAGCCTACCTGTCGTCCATACCCACCTTGGTTGCGCCCAAACCCCAACAACCATTGTTGCTATACTTGGCGGCAACAACCAGTTGGTCAGTGCAGCCTTGGTAGTGCAGCGAGAGGTGGATGAGACAGAAACTCTATAGAGAACAGCAGAGTCAAAGAAGGATCAGGACAGCAGTGAGCACGGCAATGAAAACAACCCTAGGGACATGACAAGGAAGAAAATGGTGCAGCGCCCAGTGCAAAAGTTGATCTTTGATCTTATTATGGCCTCAAGGAAACTGCGCCACTACTTCCAAGCCCATGAGATCACGGTTGTTACTCGTTTTCCATTACAAAGATACTCCGGAACTCTGAGGCAACTGGCAGAATAGTGGAATGGGCTTTGGAGTTGTCCATCTTTGGTTTGAAGTTTGAGAGCATTTCAACTATTTAGAGCAAGTCATTGGCAGGGTTCATCGCAGAATGGACGCCAACCCCTGATGAGCAAATGACAGAGACAGCCATTCCCGTCAAGGAATCACACCAAGAATGGATCATGTGTTTTGATGGTGCTTTTTCCCTACAAGGTGCAGGGGTTGGCGTGCTTCTTGTTGCCCCCTCCGGGGAGCACTTGAAGTATGCCGTCTAGATGCACTTTGCCCGGGAAGAAGCCATCAATAATATAGCAGAGTATGAAGAGCTCCTTGCCAGGCTCAGGATTGTAGCAGAATTGGGAATTAAGAAGCTGATCATTCGAGGAGATTCACAGCTTGTGGTGAGACAAGTCAACAAGGATTGCCAAAGCCCATTGATGGAAGCATACGTCGAGGAAGTGAGGAGATTGGAGGAGCACTTTGATTGGTTGCAAACAGAGCACGTACCCCGTGAGGAAAACAGCATAGTTGATCACCTGTCAAAGTGTGTTGCACAGAAGCTTCCTGTGGAACCAGGAACTTTTGTTCTCCATCTCCCTCAACTCGATGTATCACCCACCACAATGGCCCGGAAGAGGAGAAAGTTGTACTATGGTAAGCCTCTCCCAGTAGAGTCATCCTCTCCCGGCAGAGACCCTGCCGGAAACAACTCCTCACAGCCTGCCGGACCACCCCCTCCAGCTGGGCCTATGGACCTCGCGAATGAGGCTGGTGCTCCCGCAGCAGAGGAGGTGCCTCTAGTCCTCGTTGCCGAGCCCCAGGATCCAATTGGGCAAGGCACATTGTCCACTTCCCCCAAACTAGAGAACTCCCTGGCACCAAGATGAAGTTGAAAGAGTAGCCCAGAGGGCCAGTATGTATCAGTTTGTCGATGACACTCTATACAGATGGAGGCCCAACGGTGTGAAATTGAAGTGTGTTTGCTGGGAGGATGGAAAGGAACTGCCGGCTAAGATTCACAGAGGAATGTGCGGCTCCCACATTGGATCAAGGGCACTGGTTGGGAAAGCATTCCAGCAAGGATTCTATTGTCCCACATCCCTCCAAGATGAGGTTGAGTTAGTCACGAAATGTGAAGCCTGTCAGTTCCATTCCAAGAAAATACACCTGCATGCCGAAGCTCTTCAGACAATACCTCTATCATGCCCATTTTTGGTTTGGGGGCTCGATATCCTCGGCCCCTTCCCCCGAACAACTGGGGGATTCTTGTTCGTTGCCATTGACAAGTTTACAAAGTGGCCGGAAGTGACTGTCGTGAGAAAGGTGAATGCTCAGTTAGCTATCAAGTTCTTGAAAGAATTGGTGTGTCATTTTGGTGTTCTGGCAAGGATCATCACTGACAATGGCACCCAGTTCATGAGCCACACCTTCATGCAATATGTTCATACCCTTGGATGCAAAATCTCATTCGCTTCTGTGGCACATCCCCGGAGTAATGGACAAGCTGAGAGGGCGAACGCTTAAGTGCTTCGTGGACTCAAGATACAAACTTTTGATACACTGCAGAAGCACGGCAGGCGGTGGATCGAGGAGCTACCAGTAGTTCTTTGGTCCCTCAGAACAACACCTAACGGAGCTACTGGGCAGAGTCCCTTCTCCCTGGTCTATGGGGTAGAAGCAGTTATCCCCATAGAACTCATTTACGGGTCCCCTTGAGTACTTGCCTATGATGAAGTAGAGCAAGATCAGCACCAACGTGACGACGTTGTGCTACTCGAGGAAAACCGTCTCTGGGCTGCTACGCGTGTTGCACGCTACCAGCATGCCCTGCGCCGCTATCATAGCCACAGGGTTCATGCACGGTGCTTTGAGGAAGGTGACCTTGTCCTTAGGCGCGTTTAGTCCGCCAAGGGTACAAACAAGTTGTCACCGAAGTGGGAAGGCCCTTACCGGGTGGTAAGAGTCACCAGACCTGGCGCAGTCCGTTTGGAGACCGGGGATAGCACACAGTTGCAAAACTCATGGAATATTGAGCATCTTCGTAAGTACTACCCGTAAGGTGCGAGGTTGTCGGACACTGCCCGTCAGTCACCCTTTTGTACAGGCCTTGCCTCAGTTGCATGTAACCCCTTGTACAAAGCTGGGGCAATGACCCCGTGCAAGAGAAAATAAAGAAGCGATGTGGGGGGGCCAATCAAGATCGCATGCATGCACGAGCACACCCAGATCACTGCATAAGCATTTCATAAGCATTTGCATATGCATATAGATAGGATTGCATCCTGCATTTATTCTCATCTACTTGGAGTTGCAGGTTCCTGTCGTGAACTTGACTCCGACAAGGGCCGAGAGGATTGCACGGCACAGCGATCCTCGGCAAGCCAAACAGATAAGTTTACCTCTTGTCCATTAGTGTTCTGTAATCTATAACTTGTGCATAGAGAAACCTCGCCGCTCTCTTGTAACTAGGGTGCTCCCATCCTTGGCTCGAACGCTTCTTCCGCCTGGATGGTCGCAGTGACTCTTGGTAAAAAGGGAGTGGGCGGGGGGCTAGCACCTCAGTCAGTTACCCGGCAGACATGGTTCTCCGGCAGACGAAAAGGGTGTCGGCTGGATATCCTACCAGGGAAAGCTCGTTTAATTACAGTAAAGAGGCACTCCACCTCTGCATGGACATATACCTGCATGGGTTCTCGGCAAGGTTTATCTCTTTCATTGGCATGTAGATACAAGTACAAGCATTACAGAACACAAACATGGATGAAAGGATTACATTATTTGAATTAAAATTTGGCAATTGCCTACAAGTTTAAGACTGAAAAAAGATAAGCGCCCCGTTACGCCTTTGCCCCTGTCCATCTCCTACAGGAAGAAGTCGGAGGGGCCGGAGGCGGGCACAGCTGGGATTCGGTGCCTCCTCAGGATCAGGATGGCGCCACTCCCCAGCAAGGAGGAAGAAACCGGAGGGCAACCGTGCATGGTGACGCTGCCGGAGGACCATATGGGAGGCACAGAGCCACCGGCAAACACGACTCGTTGGAACAGTCGTCCCCGTTCTTGATGCGTCGTGGGTTGCCGCTGTCGTCCGCATCACTACCACCCGAAGACCTCGGCATGACCGCCATGACGGACACCATGCTCTCTGAATCATTTCATAGAGAGTATGGTCGTCCCCGGAAGGCCTGGCGTCAGGAATCACCGCACGTCCCGAGGACGCATGTGGAAGTAGAGAGCCCTCCTGCGCAACAGAAGAACGATGCCCAGGGGGAACCAGATTCACCCCTATTAGCGGCGAATCATTCTCGCGGCTCCTCCTCCGCGCCACGAAGAGAAGAAGAATGGGGAGCGGTCAACTGCCACGCACCCTACCTATCTCGAGCTGCGACATGGTGTTGATCACATCCCCTCCCACTAAAGTCAAGGCCACGGGCGACCCGGCGGCAAGAATGCCGGGGTTGACACTCCCGGCATCGGCGCCGCGCCACCCAAACCTCCCTCTCAACTACAAAGGGAATCCCAAACAGGAGCCCGGGGGCTGGCCCTCGGCTCTTCTCTTCAGCATCGTCGACGGAAGCAAAGAATAAGGGAAGAGAAAGGAGAATGCAAAGATGGATGGCTCTGCCCTCCTCCGCCCCTCCCTTTTATAGGCCGGGAGGGGAAGGGCAGTTGCTCCATCCACGGGTGATCACCGCCCTCCTCTGCCAATTCAAGACGGGTGGGCCCTTTCCAAGGTACTCTCCCACGCCATGCGCCTCCGTTACCTACCCCGCGCGATGCATGCTGCATACATGGCTAAGGATAAGGGCGCGCTATGGGAAGAGTAAATTGGCAGCTTCTACCCCGTGCGTTAAAGTCATTCATGGGCCATCATTGGAGCGGCCCCACCACTATTGGCTTTACACCACGCGCGGGAAAACCGGAAACTGGCCCAGAATCAAGGCTGATGAAGCAGCAACGGAAAACTCAAGGGGCCAACCCCTTCAGCAAGCTTTCTTGTGCACTTATTAGGCCCTACCCCGACGATGCTTAGTAGCGCGTTCGGGGCAGGCCCGGGGGCTTCTGTCGGTGCAACAAACCCTGAGTCTGTTGCCCAGACTGTGCATAGGCACGAGATCAAGATTGAAGCACCAACCCAAGTCGGAGATTGAAGGACCAAGAGGTTTAAAGAACCAACATGCAGTTCAGAGGGGCCAAGATCAAGCCAGAGGAGCAAGATAATGGCAAGAGAAGAGCCTCCCTTGCAAGCGCACCACCAGAAGCAGGCAACCAAGGCACTCTAGCAAGGTCTGCCGGGGCTCACGGGGGCAGAACCACCCCACCAACCACTCAAGTGCGACCTACGTCGTCAAGCAGTGCGGTGTCAAGCCGCAAGATGATTAAGTGGCAGCCGTTCGCCATGTGGCAGCCATTTCCTACAGAAGAAGCCTACAGATGATACCTGTCCTGCAACATGTCAACGGAACAGGCGCGGAGCTGGCAAGATAGCCCGACAAGCCTTGTCGGGCGACCAGTGATGTGACACCAAGCGGCGCATTTAATGCACCCTGTCAGCCTATAGAGTTAGGTATGATAGCACTGTTCGCTATCATATCAGTGGATAATGACTACTTTGCCGACCCCTTAATCTATAAAAGGAGGCCCATGGCAGTCGTAGGAGAGGTTCGAAAGTTGATGAAACCAAACCACCATACGCACATAGTCGCTGCGGCCCTGAGGCGAACCCTACTGGGCAAGTGTACTAATCACCACGTTCATTCCACCATCAATCCACCAAAGCAGGAGTAGCGTCTTATGCCTCGCGGCGGCAAGAACCTTGGTAAATTGCTTGTGTGCTCTCTGTCGTGCTGTCATATGCTGATCTGCTCTTTGTGCAACGCGACGTCCCCCTGCCGAACCAGCAAGGGGCCACCCGGTCCCATAGTTGCCCGCGGATATCCCGCGACACCTCAACATCACTCCCGTGAGGTCGACTTGCGCCTCCGCATTGTCCTTCGCCGGGCACAGCTCCATCGAACTTCTCTCTAATCGACGTGACGCTTCCTCGATCCGATTTGCCCTTACTGCCCACCACCTGAAATGCAGCCCTAGCATGTCCTCCGGCACCACCGATCTGTGATTCCAGAGCAATGGATCCCCTCTAAAACACATGTGGGTTTCGCTCAAAGGCAGCAGTGCTGCGGGCCGCAGCAAGAGGGCAGCCCGCGAGATCCTGGGATCTAAGGGATTATGCATGGCAGGATCCTCCAGGGCGAGATCCGGGGGCGAGGCGGGGAGGGGAGCCTAGGCGCTGGGAGAGCCCTACGAGGCTAAGATAAAGATAGTACTACTCCACTCCATCCATATTTAAATACAAAGGCCATGAACAGTAGGCCGGGTAAAAATTGATCATGTTGCTTGCGTCCTGGTTTATTGCCCCCTTTTTTGCGCCACTTTTTATGACATGCATAAATATTATGTTACTTAATATGGTCAAAAATTGGCAAATAATACGAAGGAGACCAATGGAAGTAGCAACCCATGATTTAACTACTCGCATGCACGCAGTGAAGTAGTAATGTCTTTCTCAACTACTTCCTCCCTCACGTCCACTCAATTTGCATGCGTTGTATTAATGGACCATCAATGAAGTGAAGGACTTTACACACGTCAAATTATCACATGGGGTGGATCTTCGTACAAAAATGCGTCCCACCGTGTACCCGCGTGTGCATGCGAGGGAATGAGTGCATGCATGCACATCTTCGCTTCGTGCATGTACTGCCAGTGTGCGTGAGAGAGGACGAGTACATTCTTCTGGAACCAGCAGCACGTCACTGTGATCAATCCACACAAGGATGTCGCGACAACGCCTCCACATGTGCCACATGGCTTCATGAACTGAAAAACGGAGAGACACTGTGTAGCGTGCCATTGGAATTCTAATTTACGTGTTTTGCACATACTGGAAGTACTAGTAAGGTACATGTGCATTGCATGCATCAGATTTGGCAACCAAATTATGAGTAAAAACCACACTATAACATGTAAGCTTTGAGTCATATATGCATGATGTAGACGTTCGTTTAATTCTTATAGTTCATCTCATTCAAAATCAATTAGTTTTTATAAAAAAGTTAATCTATTTTTATGATTCATGTAATTGTGCGTTGTAAAGCATAAAGTAAAAAAATGGCAATTCAACTAGAAAAGAAGTTTGGGTAGTTATGATACGGAAGATTCTAGAACAAAGGAGAAGCACTTGTGTTTTGAGGTTTGTGCATTATGCTTAAGTTCAACCTGGAGTCTTCTAGATTGTACATGTGGCAGAATCTGGTGGGGGGCTGGAAGATGGTGTGAGTGACCAAGTGGAGGGAGACTATGAAGGAGTGCACAAGTGCGAGATCGATATTTAAAGAGAGGGGGCGAGAACGTGTGCGGTTGCGCGCAGTGGTGGAGCCATGAAAAATAAAGGAGCTAGAGGGCCAAGCATTGCTAATCCTTTACGAGGGCCATTCATCAACTTAAACCATTTTACCAGCAATTGATCTACTCATTACATTCATATTAGCCTCAATATATAGTGATGTTAGGGGGGGCAGGGCCCTTGCTGCCCCTATCTTCGCCACTGTGCGCATGTCTGAGAGATGAAGCAGAAGGCATGGATGATGAGAGGGGGACGCTGGATATAAAATTAATGTGAGTGTATTAGCTATGTAATCCTATGGGCATCCCTGTCAAGAACGAGGATCTGTCCCTGCGAAAAAGGGATTTCAAACGAATCCATGAGACTTCCATGCCCTATCACCACATTTGTAATGGGAGCCACCGCATGAAGCGGTTATGGCTAGGTGGAGAGCAGAAGGAGGCTAGCGACTGCTAGGAGAGGGGAGTTTGTTTCAGGTGAATGATTTCAAATCATCGATTAAGACATGGGTCAAGTATTGTTACTCTTCTTGCTTCAGAGTAATGATTAATTCATACCATCAAAGCTTTGGAATTTGCTTCAATTGGAAAAAATTGCACGGACAATAGAACGAGATTGAGATGGACATGTGTGACACCCCGATAATTAAGCTATAGTAACCACACGCTAATGGTGCCATGTCATCACAAAAATTTGCTAAACCTCACTTTGATTCTGACCCGATTCAAATTCAAGTTTAGATTAAAGTCAAAAAAATAAAGTTTTCAAGTGGCATAATAATAATGTTCGATGGGTTACAAGTATTCACTAACTAATTAATGTGTTAGGACCAACATTTAATGGATTTTTAAATTGCCTCTAGAAATAATTTAAAGTGGCCAAACATCACTTATTATGACCATTTAATTATAATCTAAATTTCAAACTTTTCCATTTAACCTCCAACTTTTTGAGCAACACCAAAATATCAGAAAGTAATTATGGGAAAATTTTCAACATTTACTAAAACCATTTAGTACGAAAACTATAGGCTAAATAGTAGAGAAATAAATAAATAGTAAAAGAAAAGAAACGGAGGACCTAACCTACTAGGCCACTTGGCCCACCTAACTATAACTGGCCCAGCCCACCCCCTGTTTTCCCCTTCCTCCTGCTACAGGAGGCAGAGGAGATCGTGGAGGCCATCCATGGCACCCCGGCCAGGTGCCGGCCATCCACGACCTTCCCCATAGTCTACAAGACCCTGGCGCCCCTTCCCCAAACCCTAATCCCCTCCCTAGCTGCCCCCAGATCCATTTCTCCTCTCCCTCACTCGTCCTCATCTCCGCAGCGATCGCAGTCATAGCCGTTGCCACGGCTTTGTTGTCCTCGCGGCCGTCGTCATCCCCGCGTTGAGATGGGACGTCCAGGGGCTTCACCACCATCTCCTCCTTCATCTACGCTATTGGGTTGGCCCGGGGAGGCCCTGTACGCCCGCCATCATCGTCGTCTCCGTCGTGTACATCTCCGGTCATCGTCGTCGATTCCGACAGCTCCAGTCCACCCTCGGCCTCCTCGACCGCGCCCACGAGCTCGCTGTGAGCTCCTCTCCCGGACCCCTCATTTGCCTGCTTCAATTTGTGGCCGTTGAGTCCGCAACCGCCTCCGCCTGCCACTGCCGCACCTGCTCTGCTCCGCGCACTGCATGCGCCGCTGTCGCACGCCGCCGTGCCGCACTGCACATTGCCGTTGCCACGTGCTACCGCTACTCTGCTGCTGCTCGCTACCCCGGCTTCCGCTAGCCGTGTCGGCCGTGCCCCGCGCTCACCCGTGCCTGCCTCGCCTTCCCCAGTCGAGCCTGCACCACGCCAATGCCCAACGCTCTGCTTATACTGCTGCTAGTTACTCTAGTATGGCTAGCTTTATGAATATTACACTGAGTAACCCTCTGGGCAGCCCCTAAACTGCGGCTAAACAATTGTTAACAGGAGTAAGAATAATATTTGTAGGTAGTATACTTGTCAAAGCTCAAATGTTTCCATTGGACCAAATCAATTTGATGCATGGATTAATTCCCATAAAAATCACAAAATGCTATCTTTTCAAAACAAGGAACAGAATTAACCCCTAGCACTGTGTGTGCGTGTGTTGTGTATGTATACGTGTTGTGTGTAAAGCGTGCGTGTGTGTGGTGTGCGTGTGTGGCCGGCTGGACTCTGTCCACTAATGGCCGGCCCTTGTTAATTAGGCTATGTTTAGCTTAGGATTAGTTTAGTACTAACTAGCCCTTTTAGCAAATGACAAGTGGGTCCCATCTAAATAGATTAGACAAATATTTTGGAAATTATTTGTTTGCATTATATTTATTGTTTCTTCCCCCTCTTCTCTCTCTAGACACCGAGGCCGACGCCGCTGCTACCCAGTACGACTACAGTGTTGACGACCCCTCTCTCTTGCCAGAGCAACCAGGCAAGCCCCCCCCCCCTTGATCACCAGATATCGCCTACTCTTCTCTCCACTGCTTGCATTAGAGTAGTGTAGCATGTTACTGCTTTCCGTTAATCCTATTCTGCTGCATAGCCTGTCTTTGCCACTACTGTTGTTATCTTTACCTGCAATCCTAAATGCTTAGTATAGGATGCTAGTATTCCATCAGTGGCCCTACACTCTTGTCCGTCTGTCATGCTGTACTACTGGGCCGTGATCACTTCGGGAGGTGATCACGGGCATATGCTATATACTTGATACTCTTACATTACTTATGTTACTGTTCAGAGATGGCGGCTGAAGGGGCAGGTGGCTCCATCCCGGTAGAGGTGGGCCTGGGTTCCCGACGGCCCCCGACTGTTGCTTTGTGGCGGAGCGACAGGGCAGGTTGAGGCCACCTAGGAGAGAGGTGGGCCTGGCCCTGGTCGGTGTTCGCGGATACTTAATACGCTTAACGAGATCTTGGTATTTGATCTGAGTCTGGCTACTGGCCTATACGCACTAACCATCTACGCGGGGACAGTTATGGGCACTCGACGTCGTTGTATCAGCCGAAGCCTTCGTGACGTCAGCGACTGAGCGGCGCGCGCCGGATTGGACTAGAACGCCTGCTAGGCTAGGTCTGCTTCCGGCCACCCTCGCAACGTGCAGGTGTGCAATGGGCGATGGGCCCAGACCCCTGCGCCATAGGATTTAGACCGGCGTGCTGACCTCTCTATTGTGCCTAGGTAGGGCTGCGACGTGTTGATCTTCCGAGGCCGGGCATGACCCAGAAAAGTGTGTCCGGACAAAGGGGATCGAGTGTGTTGGGTTATGTGGTGCACCCCTGCAGGGAAGTTAATCTATTCGAATAGCCGTGATCTTTGGTAACAGGACGACTTGGAGTTGTACCTTGACCTTATGACAACTAGAACCAGATACTTAATAAAACACACCCTTCCAAGTGCCAGATACAACCCGGTGGTCGCTCTCTAACAGGGCGACGAGGAGAGGACCGCCGGGTAGGATTATGCTACACGATGCTACTTGGTGAACTTACCATCTACTCTCTTCTACATGATGCAAGATGGAGGTGGCCAGAAGCGTAGTCTTCGAAAGGACTAGTTATCCCCCTCTTATTCCGGCATTCTGCAGTTCAGTCCACATATGATACCCTTATTCCATTTGATACCAATGCATACATATGTAGTGTAGCTCCTTACTTGCGAGTACTTTGGATGAGTACTCATGGTTGCTTTGCTCCCTCTTTTTCCCCTTTCTATACCCGATTGCTGCAACCAGACGATGGAGCCCAGGAGCTAGACGCCACTGTCGATGATGACTACTACTACTCGTGAGGTGCCTACTACTACGTGCAGCCCGCTGACGAGGACCAGGAGTAGTTTAGGAGGATCCCAGGCAGGAGGCCTTCGCCTCTTTCGATCTGTATCCCAGTTTGTGCTAGCCTTCTTAAGGCAAACTTGTTTACTTATGTCTGTACTGAGATATTGTTGCTTCCGCTGACTCGTCTATGATCGAGCTCTTGTACTCGAGCCCTCGAGGCCTCTGGCTTGTAATATGATGCTTGTATGACTTATTTTATTTGTAGAGTTGTGTTGTGATGTCTTCCCGTGAGTCCCTGATCTTGATCGTACACGTTTGCATGTATGATTAGTGTACGATTGAATCGGGGGCGTCACAAGTTGGTATCAGAGCCGACTGCCTGTAGGAATCCCCCTTCCAAACTCCTTGGCCGAAGTTGAGTCTAGTCATTGCAAAACTTTTAACTAACATGGTTGTGCGGCTTACGGGCCCACGTCGCCATTGGGTGGTATTAGTATATTTTACTCCTCGTCTATACTCTGGGACTCTGATCTCTCTCCTATTCGGGTTAAATGATTTGCTAACTCTAACTCTAGGTTCTCGTAAATACTTTCTCCCGGAGAGCCCCTCAGTCCGAACGATCGGCTGCTTCAACAAAAGATTCTGACAATACTCTCAGATGTACTCCCGAGAACTTGTGTTGATTTCTTTTGCAATCCCTTAACACCGTTGAATCCTTATGGATAACCGTGTACCCTCGCCGTTCATACTTTCATCCCTAGTTGTTCTTGTTATTACAAGATACCCGAAAGAATTCTCCGACTTTCGAGAATCCTTTTTCGACTGCCATGCAGCTCTTTTCCGCCTAAATAACCCTACGAATAATTCCTCAAACTTATCAGGGGTTTGTTCATCCCCAGTTGATCATATGTCTCACAAAATTCTTCAAATGCAATTGGATCTCCTGAATATCCTCTGCAGCCTAGTGCTCCCGAAAGTCTTGTCTACCCGCATTATGGTTAAATCCATATGTCCAGCAATATTCATTAACATCCTTTTTCATTGTCTTCCTGAGCCTATTGATTCATTATGTTGCGATTGCTCGCAATCATCAGCCGAACCCTGAAATTTGACCTTCCTGCTCATACGTCATTCTAGACATGGCTGGACCTCGGCCAATCATGTTGTAATTGATTGTCCACCTAGTTCCCTTCAACTTGAATGTTGAATTATTCAGCTGTTTCTATAATCTAATGCCTTTGCATTCTTTCCCTCTTCTGATTGAGTACTGATACTCACATTAGATCCATTGAGGACCGCTGAATCCTTTGTTGAATTATTATCTGGCAATGTCCTTCATATTCAAAATCTCGTGCGCTCCTCCCCTGATACATATTGCCTTCGGTAAATTGTATCCTTTCCTTTTGTCAGCCATGCTTTACTTTCGAGCTTGTGTTAATTACTCCTGAAGCTTGTGTTATATGTTCCTAAGGTGCCCTGATGGGTTGAATATATGCCTTCCCTAAACTGTATGGACTCGAAAGTTTTTCACGAGTCATACTCTTCTAGTGTTATGCCAATTAAATTTTCAACACTATAACTTCTTTGAAAGCGAGAGGTGAATGGAAGGTTATGCATTGAAGAAGTGGGAGTCGACCTTGAACTTAGTGTTCATGCCCATGGACCCGATGTGGAACTTATCATCGAAGCTTCTTGCAAAACTTTTAATCAGTTGGATAATTCTTCCGGTGTCTTTGAATTGGATCCCTTGCAACTATGGTTTCGACCATATTGATATTCCTTGATTCCTTTTCTCAGACAAGTTAAAGTACTTGTCTTTTGCAGATTAATACACTTGTCAACCCTCTATTTTGCTCTACCTCCGAGTATTACCCTCTGGTATCTCGATAATATCACTGAACCATATTGCTTATTATGAGCCTTCATCGAGTATTATCCCTCACCGATTCCAATGTTTCCTGGTTCTGAGTTGTTAGTCACTCGAGGACACCGATAACTAAATCGGGTTCGCACCACGATTAAACAACTCTTAGTAATCTCCTTTACTCATGAGTTTGTCCTCGAGCATGTCAATCCTAGCCTGATCAGCTATCATCTTGTGCTAAATTTAGACTGTGCCACCTGGTCCTTATTCCTAGAGCACAACTTTCGACGATGAGCTAAGCTTACGTCGATCTTCCTCGTCTTATCATTCACCTCGAACAACAAGCTTGGTTTCGAGTTGATGTCGTACCCATGGTTCCAAAAACCTTTCGCTTCATCATTCCTTTGACTTGATGTCGTTGCCGATCGATTACATCTTCATGAGATCTCTCGAAAAATGTGTCGTGATCATCAGCAGCATTCCGAGCTCTTCCAGGATATAAGTTATATTCATGATGAGAGATGCCATCCTTCTCCCCTCGATGATTTTTATTAACATCGACATAATTCTTGCATTCACTCCGACACAAAACTTGTTCATGTTTTGTGTTGCACCTAGAGTTCCTTTCTATCCAACTTATATTAGGATTCTATCTTGGAGCATTACCATCTTTTATGTCAAAGATGTTGAGAGAATTGCTCCAGCTATTAATTCTTGCTATAGTGATACTTCTCACCATCACCATTCTTTCTTGGTCCCTGTGTCAATTCTAACCGAGACACCAATAAGTGAACGATATTGTTTGGATTCTGCCCTTCTAGCCACCCTATTGCTTTGAAGTTAACGGTAGATGGTTTCATTCTAAGTCTATTTCTTATTGAATCATCATTCAAACATTGATCGTGCTACCCAGTCTAGATTTCAGGGTGCACCCTTCTATCATTATTAAATTGTGTATGTTTTCCTCGGGCATACATCATTATACCATTTTATCTGACAAATGTTATCCCCTTGTTCACATGACTGTGGAAATCCATCTTTTTCGAAATCTCGATGAATTGTCGCTGAGTTCATCAGCCACCTCCTCATCCTCTCCTTGGTTTAACGATGAACTCTTGTTTCGGAACTCGCTTCCATAGTTCATTTCCCGAGAGTCTTACAATGACATCTCGTCAAATTTGTGTTGCACCTTTTCTTCTGAGGCATCCTGAGTCTGAGGTATCCTGACACCAATCAGATCTGAATCTTGGTTAGATATGATTGTTGGAACATATTCCCAACAGTTATAACACTGGTCTTTCATATGACCCGGTAAGATGATGTCATGCCTAGCACACCTGGCCGTAGGACCTATTGATATAGTTCCCTTCTTAGCAAGGTTAGCGATTCTTCCATGAGGAAATCATAAGACTTATTCTATAAGTTGTTCCTGATGGATCCTTTGTGCGTCCAAATTCTAACCCTTACTTGATGGCCATGTCAATGCTATCTCGAAGCATGTCCGTGGTACTCCGATTTTTAACAAAATTATTTGAAGCCCAATGCTAAATGTTTCTTGCTCAATTACCCCAAACACCGTTGTATGGGTAATGTCATGATATTTATCTCCCCTTTCCTAAATGGTTTTCTATGTTATATCCTATCATGGATATCATGCTCTGCTTGTCCTTGGGAAGGATATACCCCTGAAATATGTGTTTAAACACATTTTTCCTTTCTATTGTTCTGTTTAATCTGATGCTCACATTTTCCTTTCCATTGGTTTGTTTGACCTTTCTGGTGTTCTATATGATCTAAGCAGTAATATTCTCCTGCTTATGTAAACTCCTCGGTGTACAATTCCGTCAGCAAGACCCTGTTACTATTGTTGTTGACATTTCGGTAACCACCGATGGACGAGAACTTTGCCTATGGGTCCGCCTTGTTCAACGAGCAGGAAAATGGTTCTCCTCGTCCCTCGCCCTTGGTACCGATATTGTTGCCGACATAACCGACAGACTATCCTCTGACATGCCTTGCTTACATGATCATGCAAGATGTCACCGCCCTTCCTACTTTTAACCCACATGGTGGGCCCATAACCCACAGTTCTACAAGATCAAAACCTGACTCTCCTGTACACCCTGTTTTCAAAGTTAATCCTCGCACTTGGCTTCAGATGCAATTCACGAGCCACATTCCTAGTGATCTATTTTGGTATCAGATGCAATACTTATTCATGTTGCCCTGAAACCCTTTCACCTTCTGACTAGGCATTGAACGATAGCCTGGTTGCTTGAAACTTCTTATTGTACCTTCGAACTTTACTCTCGATGTCTATTATTTGTTCAACTCGAGGGGTACTCATATGCTCATTCATGGGTTAATCCCATATTATTACCCTTATAGCATTCTGTCATTGCCGATCTGCCCCGTTACCTATTCGTAAGTATGATGGAACCCCCGAAGGAAGAATGGCGACTCCATAATGGTGACTTGAAGTAGTGGAATGAAGACATCAATATAATCGATCGATCCCTTCGAGAAGAGCAGCCAAGATCGAGAAGATCCGTTAGGATTTCGTAACCAGACTTTTCCCCCTTACTCCACCTCTTAAATCTCGGGACGAGATTTCTTGTAGTGGAGGAGATTTGTGACACCCCGATAATTAAGCTACAGTAACCACACGCTAATGGTGCCATGTCATCACAAAAATTTGCTAAACCTCACTTTGATTCTGACCCGATACAAATTCAAGTTTAGATTAAAGTCAAAAAAATAAAGTTTTCAAGTGGCATAATAATAATGTTCGATGGGTTACAAGTATTCACTAACTAATTAATGTGTTAGGACCAACATTTAATGGATTTTTAAATTGCCTCTAGAAATAATTTAAAGTGGCCAAACATCACTTATTATGACCATTTAATTATAATCTAAATTTCAAACTTTGTCGTTTAACCTCGAACTTTTTGAGCAACACCAAAATATCGAAAAGTAATTATGGGAAAATTTTCAACATTTACTAAAACCATTTAGTACGAAAACTATAGGCTAAATAGTAGAGAAATAAATAAACAGTAAAAGAAAAGAAACGGAGGACCTAACCTACTAGGCCACTTGGCCCACCTAACTATAACTGGCCCAGCCCACCCCCTGTTTTCCCCTTCCTCCTGCTACAGGAGGCAGAGGAGATCGTGGAGGCCATCCATGGCACCCCGGCCAGGTGCCGGCCATCCACGACCTTCCCCATAGTCTACAAGACCCTGGCGCCCTTTCCCCAAACCCTAATCCCCTCCCTGGCTGCCCCCAGATCCATTTCTCCTCTCCCTCACTCGTCCTCATCTCCGCAGCGATCGCAGTCGTAGCCGTTGCCACGGCTTTATCGTCCTCGCGGCCGTCATCATCCCCGCGTTGAGCTGGGACGTCCAGGGGCTTCACCACCATCTCCTCCTTCATCTACGCTATTGGGTTGGATCGGGGAGCCCCTGTACGCCCGCCATCATCGTCGTCTCCGTTGCGTACATCTCCGGTCGTCGTTGTCGATTCCGACAGCTCCAGTCCACCCCGGCCTCCTCGACCGCGCCCACGAGCTCGCTGTGAGCTCCTCTCCCAGACCCCTCATTTGCCTGCTTCAATTTGTGGCCGTTGTGTCACACCCTAGTTAGCCATGCATTAGAGTGTTGCATCATGTTTACTCTTTCATCAGAAACCTAAAATGGGGATGACAGAACCCCCAGTCCCCTCTAAAACCAACTAGGGTTTACTAAAAACTTTTTCAATGAACCTGAAATGCCCTTCTAAAATGCCCATCATTTTTGTCTTGGTTCAGAACCTCTGCCAAAAGTGGTGCACATTTTCCTAGGCCATCTTAGGGTTTTTGAATTAAATCATAAATATTTGAATTTGGGCATTTAGAATTATATAAAATATTTAAATGCTCAAATATCTCCAAACTAAAATGTTTCATGTTGGAAATAATCCAACTATGGACCAGGAGTAGTTTGGTGATTTTAGGAGTAGCCTAAGTATTTTATTTAATTCAACAAAGTTGCAGAAGTATTAAAAAAACAGAAAACAGAAGAAATGGAAAAAACTTACCTGGCGCCTGCTCCCGGCCCACCTGCCGGCCCAGCCCAGC
>NC_041386.1:308236730-308259470 GCF_002162155.2 Triticum dicoccoides
CCCCCGCCATGACCGACGCCACCATCGCCGTGCCTTCGTCGTAGCCGTGCTCCCCGCCGCCCATGCGTCCTCTCATCGTGTCCAGGAGCTCCGCCGTTGTCCACTCCATCGAGCAAGCCGAGCCCCGAGCGCTCGCAACGCCCGAGTCCACCACAACGACCTCGCCCGAACCGCCGTCGCCGGAGATCCCCTTCAACGCCGTCGTCGCTCCGGTCCATCTCCGGCCACACCAAGGGCTTCGTCGCACTCACTGTGAGCTTAGCCATCTTCCCCTCCCTTCCGTTCTTGCTCCCGAGCCGTGTAGCGACCTCCCGGAGCTCAACCGCACCCACCGCCGTGGAGCTCGTTGCCGACGTGCTCCCGGTCACCCTCCGATCACTCCACGGTGTCCATCATGCTCACCGTGTCACTTAGCACCTAGCTAGCCACTCCCCGAGCCTCACCGACCCCTCTAGCGTCAAGTTCGTCTTCGGCCGAACCCCGGTGGCCGCCAAAGTCGTCGCCGGCGCCAACTCCGGCCACCCCGACCCCAACGGACTCCACCAAGAGCTGTGGCTCATCCTCAGCTCCACTCTGGTGGTCTCCGCGACCCATTTGGTGGCCGAAACGGCCAAAACCACTTCCGCCGCCGCGTCGGGCTCGCCGGCGGCTAAACGCCGGTGCAGCCGACCCGGGTTTGACCACGGGTGGGCCCTGGTTGACTCCCCTGAGTCAATGACAGGTGGGGCCCAGCCCTGTTAATTAAACAGGTTTAGTTTTATTTAAACTTTAATTAAACTAATCACACTGACACGCGGGACCCACTGTCAGGTTTGACCCGGACGTGTTCCGTTGACCTGCTGACGTCACACTGACGTCAGGCTGACGCAATAATTGATTTTCTGGAATTAATCTAATATAGGAAATTCCAGAATATAGTTTAAACTTTAAAAATTCATAACTTTTATTCTGTAACTCCAAATCAGACAAATTATATATGAAAAATGATCAGAAAAATCCAATCTATCCATCTGTACTATTTTCATGCATGATTAAACAAGTTAACCTGATGTTTAATGCAGAACAAGGAAAAGCACTTTAAAAGGCCATGTTTGAGTTTGAAATTTGAATCTTTGATTCAAATTGGTTCCAAACCCTTCTGGTCTTAGCTGCATTAGCCCAACACACTCATATTGCTATGTTTCATGCATACATCATATTGTTGCACATTGTTTGGTGATGGTTGTGTATCGTTGTTCTTTGCGGCAGGATCTGCCTCCGAGGAGTATCGTGATTACCCTAACGAAGAACCGTATCAGTGCATCGAACCATCAGGCAAGCAACCAACCATTTGATCATATCGATACAATCCCATGTTCTCGCTCCTGCTCTCTTTTACTGCATTAAGACAACGCGTTTCAAACTGATGTGTGCTACGGTAGTTGAACCCACTTCCTCTGCATGACCTGTCATTGCCACATTAACTAGATGAAACCCACTAGCATGTGTAGGAGTTGATTGAGCCATATGTATGTGTTGTTCCTACCTTGCTATGCCTGCTATGCTTAGAGTCGTGTCAGGTCTGGTTCATCTGGGTGATGGGCTAGAGTGAAATGATTATGTCGGTAATGAGAGTGGTGTGGTGAACACGATTTGGTAAAGGTATCGATGGGAGGCCATGTAGGAGTACATGGTGGGTTGTTTCATTGAAGCCGACCTTAAGCACTGAGATCTGTATGTGTGATTTAAGAATCAGCTACTACCATGCATTGGGCCCGAAACCAATGGACCCTCTCGGCTTCTTATTCACCCTAGTTCTCCGCCCAGGAGTTGCAAGTAGTTTCTGGTGTTTGTAGCCTACTGGAGGCCGTGGACAGCGCTGACCGTAGGGGTGGGCTGTGATGCGGTAGGTACGTGGCCGGGTGTACCGAATACCCGTTAGGTATCTCGGGAACCCTGTTCGCATCGTTCAGGGCCGTATGGGAAACCTCGGCCGGACTCCCTGCGGATGGAACCTGGATAGGCGATAAACCTGGACTGGAGGCTTAGGTGATTAGGTAGGTCGTGGCCGACACCCACGTTGGGCTTCCGCTTGAAGGTTGCCGAGTACATGTCGTGTAAACGACGGTAAGTGGTGAGAGCGTGTATGAAGAAGTACACCCCTGCAGGGTTATCATGATCTATTCGAATAGCCGCGTCCGCGGTAAAGGACTACTTGGTTGCCTATACAGTTCATAGACAAGTAAATGGAAACTACTAAAAGCCTCAAGATAAGTGTGAGTGCCGAGGATGGCTCTTCCATAGGAAGACGGAGGTGGATCCTCGGTAGTGTATTGAAGTGGAGAGTAGTGGACTCGTGTGCGCAAAACCATTTCAAGTTGGAGTCTCGTAGGTTAGCCTAGCCAAGAGTCAAAGCTGGCTTGCTGCAATAACTCCACCAACCCTTCTTGATAATATGCATGTATGTAGGATCTGATGTAAGTCTTGCTGAGTACCTTTGTACTCATGTTGCTATAATTTACATTTTTTACAAAAGACGCTGCAACCCCTTCTGATGGGTTCTACGTAGACGTTGACATCAATGAGTACGCTAAGGCCCAGGTGGTGATCCTGAGCTTGTGAAGGACCACGTAGTATAGCTAGGCTTTCCAAGCCTCTCTTATTTTACTAGTTGTCTGTACTCGGACAAGTTACTTCCGCTGCTAGTTTGTATGACTGTATGACTTGAATGTTGGGTCGTGTGACCCGTACCTTTGTGTATGTTATGTATGGCCCTCTGAGCCTTAAATAAAGTACTTGTGTCGTAGAGTCATGTTGTGATGCCTTGTTGTATTTGCACATATCGAGCATATTGTGTGTATGATTGAAATGCATGGTATGTGTGGGATCTGACTATCTAGTTGTTTATCTATAGTAGCCTCTCTTACCGGGAAATGTCTCCTAGTGTTACCGCTGAGCCATGGTAGCTTGCTACTGCTCTGGAACACTTAGGCTGGCCGGCATGTGTCCTTCTTCGTTCCGGTGTTTGTCCCTTCGGGGAAATGTCACGCATTGAGTACCGGAGTCCTGTTAGCCCGCTACAGCCCGGTTTACCGGAGTCCTGCTAGCCCAGTGCTACATCCCGGACCCACTTGCTGATGACCGACACGTTCGTTGCTGGGTCATGGATGCCTGTCCCTGTAAGTCTGTGCCACTTTGGGTTTACGACTAGTCATGTCAGCCCGGGCTCTTTATCATATGGATGCTAGCGACACTATCATATACGTGAGCCAAAAGACGCAAACGGTCCCGGGCAAAGGTAAGGCGACACCCGTGGGGATACCGTGCGTGAGGCCGCAAAGTGATATGAGGTGTTACAAGCTAGATCGATGTGACATCGAGTCGGGGTCCTGACAGCGTTGGCATCAGAGCCGGACTGCCTGTAGGTTCTCCAAGCCAAACTGGTCGATGTTGAGTCTAGAAATTCTTTAGTTATATGTAGGGGAATTGTTTGTGGGTTGGAACGTAAGGCTCTTTTTACTCCTTTATCTTATGACATTCTGATCTGAGTCAGTCTATTCTTCCACCGGGGGTTAAGGAATTAGGATCTATTCTCTCTATCAGGATCACGTGTTACTAATCAGTAGTACCTTATAGGTTTGATGGTTACAAGCCTAGTTCAGTTCTACTACCACATTATGTTGCTAGGATGGACTCAGAACTTTGATATGATGATGTTGAGTGTGAATGAAATCCTTTGTCAAATGTCTCAAAATCCTTCTTGAGCATTTACAGCTGTTATGCTGCCGAAATTTTGCTAGAAATTCTAATGCCTTTGCATTATGATTGTGCTTTCAGACGGCCACTCGCGACCTCAATCAAGTGGTTCACCTGACTCGATGCCTAGATGTACCCGGCCATACTGCCATGTTGGTCAGGGTAATGACTGAGGCTGGATACCGTTGGTATCCTGAGTACACGGTCGAAGAGAAATTCCGAGACTTTAATCAAAGCCAGTATCTCTGCACTGTCAGGATATTTCCATCTTATCCTGGGTCCACCGAGCCCCTTCACTGCTCCTATGGACTCGGGGTTACTATTGAGATGGCTGTGCAGGACGCCGCCTACTCTATGATGACCATCATGCGAGTCAGGTCTGGCCTATTTCGGGACTCTGATTTCCGGTATATGCCAGGATCACTTCCGGGAGCACAAGGGTATCTCCACGCTATCTATGCTGACCCCACCCAGGAGGATTCACGGACTCGCACCACTGCTGAGATGCTCGAGGATAAGGACCGTGAAAATCGGGCCTTGAGGTTAGAGCTCTTCAATACCCGTGCTGACCACTGGGCCACATTGACTCCGTTTGCACCGGCGGTGCAAGCTGGATATTCGGATATGCGCGATCTCTATCCTGTGAGATCTACTCTGCCAGACGTGATGGGTTGGCGTGATGTAGGAGGCATCACCCCACCTCGCGGTCCCCGCAGGCCACCGTCTGTTGGTCCAAGACCTCATCCTAGTCCCTATGGTCCACAAGCTCCGCGAGATCGTCTGTTTCCGGATGATCATGTTGAGCTTCCAGGCTATGGAGGTGACTTCTACGAGGACTACTACGGATCGGTCTGAGTTAGTAGTAGTATCACTAGTTCGTGTTAGCTGTGTCGTTTATCGTCCTGCGCGACTCGTGGGATATGACCTAGTTTGTATCGCCTTCCGGAGGTGTAGAAAAATAATGTATAGGAGCTTGGAATGCCTCCGATGAGATGTAATCCTCTTTTCACCATAATAGTAGCTTGTTTGGTCTTGTACTAAACCCTGTATGGTGTGTATGATGATGGAATAAAGAAGCAGTTTCTGTATCTACCATGTCATACAGATGATCATCTTGCATTCCGAGTTATTCCTTACATTTTGTATCCTATGTCGGAATTTTATCATCCTGACTAAATCATTGTCTTGTTTGCCTAGGATGGTCAACACGCGCACTAACCCTGCTCCTCAAGAGCAGGCCGAAGGCAGTGAAGTCAGGAATGCAAATCTGCCTCATCCTCCTTCCCTAGCCGAGGTTATGATGGAAGCCGAAAGAAACAAGTGGGAGACCAACCGTTTGTTGGAGCGTATTGAACAGAACACGGCACACCATCAGAGGACTAACGTGGTGTCACTCAGTGATTTCATCAAGTTACATCCACCCACGTTCCACCACTCCGTCGAGCCTCTCGACGCTGATGACTGACTTCGCAGTATTTCTCACAAACTGCACTCCGCGCTGGTAGCGGAGGCTGACAAGGTCACCTTTGCTGCATATCATCTTGAAGGTCCCGCCAGTCTATGGTGGGAGAATTATGGAGCTATGCGCCCAGCGGGCCATGTCACTACTTGGGCTGAATTCAGCGAGGCTTTCCGTGAACATCACATTCCGGAGGGTCTCATGGACCGTAAACGTGAGGAATTTTGCAGTTTCACTCAGGGGCGACTCTCTGTGGATGCTTACAGCAGGGAGTTCGGTAACCTCGCACGATATGCAACTGAGGAAGTTTCTACTGATGCCAAGAAGCAAGCAAGGTTCCGTAAGGGGCTTAGTCCTGAGCTTCACCGCGACCTCCGTCTGCATGAGTGCACATCTTTTCAGAAACTTGTTAACAAGGCCATCAGCGCTGAAACTGGTCAGACTGATTATGATGCAACACGCAAGCATGGCCGTGACATGGGTTCCTCATCCGGTGCGGGTCCTCAGAAGCGCCGCGTGTGGGTGCCCAACACTGCCCTGCCACCTAGGTTCACACCGAGGCCATCCTTCCAGGCGCCTCGCCCCGTTCAACAGTCTGCACCAGCCAAGCCCTATGGGGGTCCAACCAACAATGCTCCTCCACGTACCAGTTCCGTGACTTGTTTCAAGTGTGGGGAATCTGGCCACTATATGCGTGAGTGTCCCCAGACCAACCCCAACCAATCTGCTAAAGCTGTTGGCCGTGGCAAGCCGACAGGGAAAGTGTTCCACGCCAAGCCGGCCACCGCTACACGTGGCCATGTCAACTGTATCTCGGCCGAAGAAGCTCAAGAGGATCCCAACGTCGTTCTCGGTACGCTCCTTGTTAATTGCCACCCGGCATCTGTTCTTTTCGATACAGGAGCCTCTCATTCATTTATATCCGAGAACTATGCTCGTTTGCATAACACCGCATTCTGTGACATGCCATCCACTATGGAAATTTCTACTCCTGGTTCTAGATGGCAGACCTCCAGGGTAAGTTATGGAAATGAAATCCAAGTCGACAGACTTGTTCTCCTTGCATCTTTGATAGCTCTCAAATTTTCAGATATTAATATCATTTTGGGTATGGACTGGATGTCAGCTCATCATGCCAAAATTGATTGCTTCTCTAGGACTGTTCAACTCACTCATCCTTCGGGGAAGATAGTCAATGTCTTGACCCGATTAGCCAAGCGACAATTATATTCTCTTAACGCCAGCCCTTTGCCAGACCTTGAGGACGTTCCGGTAGTCCGTGACTTCCCGGATGTCTTCCCAGAGGAATTGCCAGGTGTTCCACCTGACAGGGATGTTGAGTTCGTAATAGACCTCATTCCAGGAACCGTTCCGATTGCTAGAAGACCTTATCAGATGGCACCACTAGAACTAGCCGAGCTTAAGAAACAACTCGATGAGTCCTTGAAAAAGGGTTTCATCCGACCTAGTTCATCTCCGTGGGCTTGCCCCGTCCTCTTCGTCAAGAAGAAGGATGGTACGGACCGGATGGTTGTAGATTATCGACCTGTCAATTTGGTCACAATCAAGAACAAATATCCGCTCCCCAGGATCAACGACCTCTATGATCAGCTCGCTGGATCCTCAGTCTTCTCCAAGATGGATTTGAGGTTGGGCTACCATCAAATCAAAATCAGAAACGGGGACATTCCTAAAACGGCCTTTGTTACTCGTTATGGCCAATACGAGTACACCGTCATGTCCTTCGGTTTAACCAACGCTCCAGCCACCTTCTCTCGGTTAATGAACTCAATCTTCATGGAGTATTTGGATAAATTCGTCGTGGTTTATCTCGATGATATACTCATCTACTCCAAGAACGAGGAAGAACATGCCGAACATCTAAGGCTAGTGTTGAAGAAACTTCGAGAGCATCGCCTTTATGCCAAGTTCTCTAAATGTGAATTCTGGTTGTCAGAAGTAACCTATCTGGGTCATGTAATATCTGGTAAAGGTATTGCTGTTAACCCTGAGCGAGTTCAAGCCGTCCTTAATTGGACTCCACCTGAATCGGTCAAACAAGTTCGGAGTTTTCTGGGCTTAGCGAGCTATTGTCGTCGCTTTGTCGAGAACTTCTCCAAAGTTGCTAAACCTCTAACCGAACTCCTCAAGAAAGATAAAAAGTTCGAATGGACTCCACAATGTGAGCACAGCTTTCAGGAACTGAAAAGACGCCTGACTTCTGCTCCCGTACTGGTACCGCCAGACTTCTCCAAGGACTTTGTTATCTACTGCGACGCCTCGCGACAAGGACTAGGTTGCATTCTCATGCAAGATCGGCATGTAATTGCTTACGCTTCACGGCAATTGCACCCACATGAGGAGAATTATCCTACTCATGATCTAGAGCTTGCAGCCGTAGTCTATGCACTTAAGACCTGGCGACATTACCTCCTCGGTAACCGTTGCGAAATATTCACTGATCACCAAAGTCTGAAGTACATTTTCACCCAACCGGATTTGAATCTCAGGCAAATACGTTGGGTTGAGTTGATCACAGATTTCGACTTAGGAATAACTTACACCCCAGGGAAAGCCAACGTCATGGCTGATGCGCTAAGTCGTAAATCTTATTGTAACAACCTAATGTTACAACAAAGTCAACCGCTTCTCCATGAGGAATTTCGGAAGCTTAACCTTCACATTGTTCCTCAAGGTTTTCTTTCCACCTTGGTGGCGAAACCCACCCTTACGGACCAGATCGTCAAGGCACAGAAGGTAGATCCGGGAATCTCCCGCATCAAGAGAAACATCAAGAAAGGAATTGTGAATTGTTTCTCCATTAATGATCAAGGGGTCGTATACTTCGGGAATCGACTAGTGGTTCCCAAAGTGCGAAACCTGAGGCGATTGATCCTTAAGGAGGCTCATGAATCTCCTCTCACCATTCATCCCGGTAGTACTAAGATGTATCAGGACCTACGCCAGAGGTTCTGGTGGACTAGGATGAAGAGAGAAATTGCTCAGTATATTGCTAATTGCGACGTCTGTCGTCGTGTAAAAGCAGAACATCAACGGCCTGCTGGCACCCTTCAACCCTTAGCTATTCCTGAATGGAAATGGGATAAAATTGGTATGGATTTCATTACCGGTTTTCCCAGGACCAAGAGAGGGAATAATGCTATCTTCGTTGTTGTCGATCGTCTTTCCAAAGTAGCCCATTTCCTACATGTTCGTGAGAGTATAACCGCTAGTCAATTGGCAGACTTATACATCTCCCGGATAGTGTCTCTCCATGGTGTTCCTTTGGAAATTAACTCGGATCGAGGAAGTCTTTTCACCTCTCAATTTTGGGAAAGTTTCCAAAACGCTATGGGAACCCGTCTCTCCTTTAGCACCGCTTTCCACCCTCAGTCGAGTGGTCAAGTGGAACGCGTCAACCAGATTCTAGAAGACATGCTTCGAGCCTCTGTTATCTCATTCGGAATGGATTGGGAGAAGTGCCTTCCATTTGCCGAATTCGCTTACAACAACAGCTATCAATCTAGCTTGGGTAAAGCCCCTTTTGAAGTTCTCTATGGACGACGGTGTCGAACACCCCTTAACTGGTCAGAGACCGGGGAAAGACAATTCTTTGGCCCGGATATGATTCAGGAAGCAGAAGAGCAAGTTCGCATCGTTCGTGAAAAGTTGAAAACAGCCCAATCCCGTCAGAAGAGTCAATATGACCGAAAACATAAGGCTATGACTTTCGAGATTGACGAGAAGGCTTACCTTCTGGTTACCCCTCTAAAGGGAACCCATCGTTTCGGTATCAAAGGCAAATTGGCTCCTCGTTACATTGGACCTTTTCGCATTCTCGCCAAACGAGGAGAAGTTGCCTACCAGTTGGAACTACCTCCGCACCTCTCCAGAGTCCACGATGTCTTCCACGTTTCTCAACTCAGGCGTTGCTTCTCGGATCCTATCCGTGGAGTGGACTACGAAATGCTTGATCTCCAAGATAATCTTACATATCGAGAGTACCCCATTCGTATCCTCGATCAGGCCGAGCGTACCACTCGACGTCATAATATCAAGTTTCTCAAAGTTCAATGGTCGCACCATTCTGAGGATGAAGCAACTTGGGAAAGGGAGGATCGTCTTCGACTTGAGTATCCCGCCTTCCTTCCGGAGGAACCCAAATCTCGGGACGAGATTCTTTTGAGTGGGGGTGAGTTGTCACACCCTAGTTAGCCATGCATTAGAGTGTTGCATCATGTTTACTCTTTCATCAGAAACCTGAAATGGGGATGACAGAACCCCCAGTCCCCTCTGAAACCAACTAGGGTTTACTAAAAACTTTTTCAATGAACCTGAAATGCCCTTCTAAAATGCCCATCATTTTTGTCTTGGTTCAGAACCTCTGCCAAAAGTGGTGCACATTTTCCTAGGCCATCTTAGGGTTTTTGAATTAAATCATAAATATTTGAATTTGGGCATTTAGAATTATATAAAATATTTAAATGCTCAAATATCTCCAAACTAAAATGTTTCATGTTGGAAATAATCCAATTATGGACCAGGAGTAGTTTGGTGATTTTAGGAGTAGCCTAAGTATTTTATTTAATTCAACAAAGTTGCAGAAGTATTAAAAAAACAGAAAACAGAAGAAATGGAAAAAACTTACCTGGCGCCTGCTCCCGGCCCACCTACCGGCCCAGCCCAGCGCCGCTCCAGCGAGCTGCGTGCCGGCCAGGCAGGCAGGCAGGTGCCCGACGGCGACCGCAGCGCGCGCCACGCACCTGCTCGCCGCCTCGCCGCTCCCCTCGCCCGGTGACGTCGTGGACCGGCCTCTCTCGCTCCCCCGAACCCCCCAGACACCCCCTCTCCTCTCCAGCTCCTCCCCCTCGCGCTCCCCCGCCATGACCGACGCCACCATCGCCGTGCCTTCGTCGTAGCCGTGCTCCCCGCCGCCCGTGCGTCCTCTCATCGTGTCCAGGAGCTCCGCCGCTGTCCACTCCATCGAGCAAGCCGAGCCCCGAGCGCTCGCAACGCCCGAGTCCACCGCAACGACCTCGCCCGAACCGCCGTCGCCGGAGATCCCCTTCAACGCCGTCGTCTCTCCGGTCCATCTCCGGCCACACCAAGGGCTTCGTCGCACTCACTGTGAGCTTAGCCATCTTCCCCTCCCTTCCGTTCTTGCTCCCGAGCCGTGTAGCGACCTCCCGGAGCTCAACCGCACCCACCGCCGTGGAGCTCGTTGCCGACGCGCTCCCGGTCACCCTCCGACCACTCCACGGTGTCCATCATGCTCACCGTGTCACTTAGCACCTAGCTAGCCACTCCCCGAGCCTCACCGACCCCTCTAGCGTCAAGTTCGTCTTCGGCCGAACCCCGGTGGCCGCCAAAGTCGTCGCCGGCGCCAACTCTGGCCACCCCGACCCCAACGTACTCCACCAAGAGCTGCGGCTCATCCTCAGCTCCACTCCGGTGGTCTCCGCGACCCATTTGGTGGCCGAAACGGCCAAAACCACTTCCGCAGCCGCGTCGGGCTCGCCGGCGGCTAAACGCCGGTGCAGCCGACCCGGGTTTGACCACGGGTGGGCCCTGGTTGACTCCCCTGAGTCAATGACAAGTGGGGCCCAGCCCTGTTAATTAAACAGGTTTAGTTTTATTTAAACTTTAATTAAACTAATCACACTGACACGCGGGACCCACTGTCAGGTTTGACCCGGACGTGTTCCGTTGACCTGCTGACGTCACACTGACGTCAGGCTGACGCAATAATTGATTTTCTGGAATTAATCTAATATAGGAAATTCCAGAATATAGTTTAAACTTTAAAAATTCATAACTTTTATTCTGTAACTCCAAATCAGACAAATTATATATGAAAAATGATCAGAAAAATCCAATCTATCCATCTGTACTATTTTCATGCATGATTAAACAAGTTAACCTGATGTTTAATGCAGAACAAGGAAAAGCACTTTAAAAGGCCATGTTTGAGTTTGAAATTTGAATCTTTGATTCAAATTGGTTCCAAACCCTTCTGGTCTTAGCTGCATTAGCCCAACACACTCATATTGCTATGTTTCATGCATACATCATATTGTTGCACATTGTTTGGTGATGGTTGTGTATCGGTGTTCTTTGCGGCAGGATCTGCCTCCGAGGAGTATCGTGATTACCCTAACGAAGAACCGTATCAGTGCATCGAACCATCAGGCAAGCAACCAACCATTTGATCATATCGATACAATCCCATGTTCTCGCTCCTGCTCTCTTTTACTGCATTAAGACAACGCGTTTCAAACTGCTGTGTGCTACGGTAGTTGAACCCACTTCCTCTGCATGACCTGTCATTGCCACATTAACTAGATGAAACCCACTAGCATGTGTAGGAGTTGATTGATCCATATGTATGTGTTGTTCCTACCTTGCTATGCCTGCTATGCTTAGAGTCATGTCAGGTCTGGTTCATCTGGGTGATGGGCTAGAGTGAAATGATTATGTCGGTAATGAGAGTGGTGTGGTGAACACGATTTGGTAAAGGTATCGATGGGAGGCCATGTAGGAGTACATGGTGGGTTGTTTCATTGAAGCCGACCTTAAGCACTGAGATCTGTATGTGTGATTTAAGAATCAGCTACTACCATGCATTGGGCCCGAAACCAATGGACCCTCTCGGCTTCTTATTCACCCTAGTTCTCCGCCCAGGAGTTGCAAGTAGTTTCTGGTGTTTGTAGCCTACTGGAGGCCGTGGACAGCGCTGACCGTAGGGGTGGGCTGTGATGCGGTAGGTACGTGGCCGGGTGTACCGAATACCCGTTAGGTATCTCGGGAACCCTGTTCGCATCGTTCGGGGCCGTATGGGAAACCTCGGCCGGACTCCCTGCGGATGGAACCTGGATAGGCGATAAACCTGGACTGGAGGCTTAGGTGATTAGGTAGGTCGTGGCCGACACCCACGTTGGGCTTCCGCTTGAAGGTTGCCGAGTACATGTCGTGTAAACGACGGTAAGTGGTGAGAGCGTGTATGAAGAAGTACACCCCTGCAGGGTTATCATGATCTATTCGAATAGCCGCGTCCGCGGTAAAGGACTACTTGGTTGCCTATACAGTTCATAGACAAGTAAATGGAAACTACTAAAAGCCTCAAGATAAGTGTGAGTGCCGAGGATGGCTCTTCCGTAGGAAGACAGAGGTGGATCCTCGATAGTGTATTGAAGTGGAGAGTAGTGGACTCGTGTGCGCAAAACCATTTCAAGTTGGAGTCTCGTAGGTTAGCCTAGCCAAGAGTCAAAGCTGGCTTGCTGCAATAACTCCACCAACCCTTCTTGATAATATGCATGTATGTAGGATCTGATGTAAGTCTTGCTGAGTACCTTTGTACTCATGTTGCTATAATTTACATTTTTTACAGAAGACGCTGCAACCCCTTCTGATGGGTTCTACGTAGACGTTGACATCAATGAGTAGGCTAAGGCCCAGGTGGTGATCCTGAGCTTGTGAAGGACCACGTAGTATAGCTAGGCTTTCCAAGCCTCTCTTATTTTACTAGTTGTCTGTACTCAGACAAGTTACTTCCGCTGCTAGTTTGTATGACTGTATGACTTGAATGTTGGGTCGTGTGACCCGTACCTTTGTGTATGTTATGTATGGCCCTCTGAGCCTTAAATAAAGTACTTGTGTCGTAGAGTCATGTTGTGATGCCTTGTTGTATTTGCACATATCGAGCATATTGTGTGTATGATTGAAATGCATGGTATGTGTGGGATCTGACTATCTAGTTGTTTATCTATAGTAGCCTCTCTTACCGGGAAATGTCTCCTAGTGTTACCGCTGAGCCATGGTAGCTTGCTACTGCTCTGGAACACTTAGGCTGGCTGGCATGTGTCCTTCTTCGTTCCGGTGTCTGTCCCTTCGGGGAAATGTCACGCATTGAGTACCGGAGTCCTGTTAGCCCGCTACAGCCCGGTTTACCGGAGTCCTGCTAGCCCAGTGCTACAGCCCGGACCCACTTGCTGATGACCGACACGTTCGTTGCTGGGTCATGGATGCCTGTCCCTGTAAGTCTGTGCCACTTTGGGTTTACGACTAGTCATGTCAGCCCGGGCTCTTTATCATATGGATGCTAGCGACACTATCATATACGTGAGCCAAAAGACGCAAACGGTCCCGGGCAAAGGTAAGGCGACACCCGTGGGGATACCGTGCGTGAGGCCGCAAAGTGATATGAGGTGTTACAAGCTAGATCGATGTGACATCGAGTCGGGGTCCTGACAGTTGAGTCCGCAACCGCCTCCGACCGCCACTGCCGCACCTGCTCTGCTCCGCGCACTGCATGTGCCGCTGTCGCACGCCGCCGTGCCGCACTGCACATCGCCGTTGCCGCGTGCTACCGTTGCTCTGCTGACGCTCGCTACCCCGGCTTCCGCTAGCCGTGTCGGCCGCGCCCCGCGCTCACCCGTGCCTGCCTCACCTTCCCCAGTCGAGCCTGCGCCACGCCAATGCCCACCGCTCTGCTTATACTGCTGCTAGTTACTCTAGTATGGCTAGCTTTATGAATATTACACTGAGTAACCCTCTGGGCAGCCCCTAAACTGCAGCTAAAAAATTGTTAACAGGAGTAAGAATAATATTTGTAGGTAATATACTTGTCAAAGCTTAAATGTTTCCATTGGACCAAATCAATTTGATGCATGGATTAATTCCCATAAAAATCACAAAATGCTATCTTTTCTAAACAGAGAACAGAATTAATCCCTAGCACTGTGTGTGTTTGTGTGTTGTGTATGTATGTGTGTTGTGTGTATAGCGTGCGTGTGTGTGGTGTGCGTGTGTGGCCGGCTGGACTCTGTTTACTAATGGCCGGCCCTTGTTAATTAGGCTATGTTTAGCTTAGGATTAGTTTAGTGCTAACTAGCCCTTTTAGCAAATGACAAGTGGGTCCCATTTAAATAGATTAGACAAATAGTTTGGAAATTATTAAATCAGTGTCATATGGGCCACCACCTCTCCTTTTGACTAGTCACATTGACTTGGTCAATTCGGATTTAAATTAAACAGAAAATTCTAGAATATTGATAAAACTTTGGAAAATTATAGAAAATTAACCGTAACTCGATGGAAAAACTTGTACATGAAAGTTGCTCAGAACGACGAGACGAATCCAGACACGCGGCCCGTTCGTCCGCCACGCATCCCTAGCAGAGCGAACATGCAACTTTTTCTCTCCGGTTCATCTGTCCGAAAATGCGAAACACTGGGGATATTTTTTTGGATGTTTCCCCCCTCATCGGTACCACTTCATACCGCGTTAGGGCACACCTAGCATCACGCTTTGTCATGTCATGCATCGTCATGCATTTGTTTGCATTATATTTATTGTTTCTTCCCCCTCTTCTCTCGCTAGACACCGAGGCCGACGCTGCTGCTACCCAGTACGACTATAGTGTTGACGACCCCTCTCTCTTGCCAGAGCAACCAGGCAAGCCCCCCCCTGATCACCAGATATCGCCTACTCTTCTCTCTACTGCTTGCATTAGAGTAGTGTAGCATGTTACTGCTTTCCGTTAATCCTATTCTGTTGCATAGCCTGTCTTTGCCACTACTATTGTTACCTTTACCTGCAATCCTAAATGCTTAGTGTAGGATGCTAGTATTCCAACAGTGGCCCTACACTCTTGTTCGTCTGCCATGCTGTACTACTGGGCCGTGATCACTTCGGGAGGTGATCACGGGCATATGCTATATACTTGATACTGTTACATTACTTAAGTTACTGTTCGGGGATGGGGGCTAAAGGGGCAGGTGGCTCGATCCCGGTAGAGGTGGGCCTGGGTTCCCGACGGCCCCCGACTGTTGCTTTGTGGCGGAGCGACAGGGCAGGTTGAGGCCACCTAGGAGAGAGGTGGGCCTGGCCCTGGTCGGCGTTTGCGGATACTTAACACGCTTAACAAGATCTTGGTATTTGATCTGAGTCTAGCTACTGGCCTATATGCACTAACCATCTACGCGGGGACAGTTATGGGCACTCGACGTCGTGGTATCAGTCGAAGCCTTCGTGACGTCAGCGACTGAGCGGCGCGCGCCGGATTGGACTGGAACGCCTGCTAGGCTAGGTTTGCTTCCGGCTGCCCTCGCAACATGCAGGTGTGCAATGGGCGATGGGCCCAGACCCCTGCGCCATAGGATTTAGACCGGTGTGCTGACCTCTCTATTGTGCCTAGGTAGGGCTGCGACGTGTTGATCTTCCGAGGCCGGGCATGACCCAGAAAGGTGGGTCCGGATAAAGAGGATCATGATGAAGCCATGTACCTAGGGTAGGGGCACGGGCCTGTCCAAAGAGCCCTACCCTGGGACATCCCTAGGAGAAGTCACCTTTCAATCGACTTGAAGGTATCCCACTCGACGGGTTCAAGACACTCGACCATGAAGCCAACCACTCGACCATGAAGCCAACCACTCGACTGCCAGGAGACCTAGAGTCACTCCGTAGGCAAACGGTCGGCTACTAAGTAGTCTTTATGGTCATTATCACACTTTATTAAGGGCGTTACCGGTAACGCCCAACCTTAAATGTACCTTAAACCCTGCATTACCGAGGGCAGGAGGGGGCCGGCGAACTCTACATAAGCCACCCCCCTCCTCAGTATGAAGGGTTCGCACCCCTGTTATTCACACGCCAGTAATCCAGTTGACCGCCTCCGGGCACCGAGACGTAGGGCTGTTACTTCCTCTGCGAAGGGCCTGAACTCGTACATCTTGGTGTGTTTACAACTTCCCAATAGCTGAGATCTAGCCTCTCCATACATACCCCCCTACATCACTGTCAGAGTTAGAACCACGACAGTTGGCGCCCACCGTGGGGCCGGAATCTTAGCACCTGATTGGAGAAGTTGCGATTTTTCTGATCCCTTTGATCATGGTTTCGTGCGGAGTTTTGGTGGAGGGCCGCGAGATCCGCCTCGGCGCGCTGACGTTCATCGCCGACGACTCCGCCTGACTTTAGGAGGCGCCACTCGACATCGACGCGCTCCCCGTCCGCGGTGCGACGCATTTCCGCGCATGCGTTCCTGGCGTCCTCCTGCGGCAGTCGTCGACCCAGTATCGGTCGGCCCCCGTATCGTCTCCCGGCTCTGTCTCCCACCGGCGCAAGCGCTCCGGTCAGTCGAGACTTCAGAGGTGGGTGAGGCATGCCGTGGCTCGCCAGTCAGCCGCCCCGCAAGTCGCGGCAATCGAGCCCGACGAATCCCTCTGCGGCCTGTTCGACCTGTCGACTGGCTCCGCGGAGACCGCGTCCGAGTGCGACAGCAGCGACCCAGCGGGTGAGATCCTGGCGGTCGATGGAACGCACAGTCCTCTCAGTTTCCCTCGCGTCGATGGAGGCGCGGGTGGGGGCGACCTGTCGCATCCCCACGATGAGTATCTCCCCGAACCTCTCACGTCATTACAGCAAGAGGAGTTTCGCCGCCGGAACACGGACGCACTCCGCACTCCTATCGTCGGAGAATCCCCCGAGGCCCGGGCCTTGGAGGACGCGCGCTTGGCTAATTTGGCCGAGCGCACTCGACTGGAGAATCTCCAGCGAGCACTCGACGAGCAAGCGCGTCAGCGGGCTCCCGAGTCTAGTCGACGCCAGCTCTTCCCGCCGATGCAGGTATACCGAACCCCAGTTCAGAATTTGGCCGCCGCGGCCCGTATAGCAGAATTGATTCAGCTCTCCCAGTCGGAGGCTGGCAGGGGCTTGTTACAGATCAGAGCGTTGCTCCGGGCGGCGGGAAACCAGAATTCCGCTGTTTCTCAATCGCGGAATAGGATCCACAGTCGATCCGTTGCAACAGATACAGTCCAGTCGGCTCACAGCCCGTGGTCGCCTCCGAGGCGTGAGGGACGTAGCGACCGGCATGATCAGTACAGAAGGAATGAGCAGTATGATCACCGATCCGATCATGATGATCGACGTCGAGTGCCAACCCCTCCCCCGAGGAGTGGGTCATATGCGCCTCGACATCGAGATGACAGGCGCCCTCATAGCGTTGGGCAGAGGATTCCCGTCGACCCCAGGGACCCAGGCTTTGACGCGAGATCTGTCCTCGTTCAAGGCTTGGTTGACAGGAACAGGGCTCATCGGGAAGGCCAGAACAGAGATGCGCCCGCCAGCAGCAGAATACGTGTTTCAGGGCCAAAGTGTTTCAGTCGAGCCATCAGGGCAGCGGTGATTCCTCCCAACTTTCGGTTGGCGACTGGAGTCAGCAAGTTCACCGGTGAGTCTAAGCCTGACACTTGGCTCGAAGATTACCGAGTGGCTGTACAGATTGGCGGTGGCAATGATGAGGTGGCTATGAAGCATTTGCCTCTCCTGTTAGAGGGCTCGGCCAGAGCGTGGCTGAATCAGTTAGCACCCAGCAGCATCTACACTTGGGAGGATCTCTCTCGAGTGTTTGTCTCAACCTTTGAGGGAACATGCAAGCGACCCGCAGGCCTTACAGAATTGCGGTCTTGCGTGCAGAAGCCGAGTGAAACTCTGAGGGATTACATCCAGAGGTGGATCACTTTGCATCACACAGTTGAGAACGTACCGGATCACCAAGCAGTTTGTGCCTTTAAAGAAGGCGTCAAGAACAGAGAGTTGAACCTGAAGTTCGGTCGGACCGGAGAAATGTCCCTGAATCGGATGATGGAAATTGCCACCAAATACGCTAACGGAGAAGATGAAGATCAACTCCGGAGTGGCAAGCAGAAAGCAGTCGCCCAGGAAACCGGAGGCAATTCCAGTCGGAAGCAGAAGCGGAAGGCCGAGCCAACCGCCCCTGGGGAGGCCCTGGCCGCAACCCAGGGAAATTTCAAGGGAAAACCCAAAGGCCCCTGGAAGCCCAAGAAAGTCAAGGATCAAGATGGAAATGATGTTTTGGATCTGCCATGTCACATCCACACCAAGAAAGATGAAGAGGGTAATTTCATTTACCCAAAGCATACCACTCGACAGTGCCGGCTCCTGATCCAACAGTTTCAGGGCAAACAGCCCAAAGATAAGGAAAAAGAGTCAGACAGAGTCGAGGACAAGGAAGATAGCGACGACGGATACCCCCAAATCAATTCCACCCTGATGATTTTTGCTGATGTCGAAAGCAAAAGTCGACTGAAAGTCATTAACCGTGAGGTGAATATGGTTGCTCCGGCGACACCCAGTTATCTGAAGTGGTCTCAGACTGCCATCACATTCGACCAGTCCGATCACCCTATGCACATTGCCACCCCTGGGAGGCAAGCTTTGGTGGTCGACCCAGTTGTCGAAGGCACTCGACTGACCAAAGTCCTGATGGATGGTGGCAGTGGCCTGAACATATTGTATGCTGAAACATTGAAAGGGATGGGCATTCCGATGTCCAGGCTCAGTGCCAGCAACATGAGCTTCCATGGAGTCATTCCTGGAAAGAAAGCCGAGTCACTCGGCCAGATTGCTCTCAACGTGGTTTTCGGTGATTCAAAGAATTACCGCAGGGAAAAGTTGACATTTGAGGTTGTGGACTTCCAAAGTGCTTATCATGCTATTCTGGGCCGGCTAGCTTATGCACGCTTCATGGCTCGACCATGCTACGTGTATCTCAAGTTGAAGATGCCCGGCCCCAGAGGTGTGATCACCGTTACCGGCAATCGGAAGAAAGCAGAAGAGTGTTTTCAAAAAGGATCGAAGATTGCTGATGCTCAGATGGCAGTTGTTGAGCTACAAGAGTACCAGAAGACTGCTGATCCGAGTGAATTGCTACGAGCCAAGAAGCCTGCTTCAGAATCTGCTTTTCAGTCGTCCGGTGAAACTAAGCCAGCTCACATTCACCCGACCGACCCCGACGCTGCTCCGACTCACATCTCGACGACGCTCGACTCCAAATAGGAAGAAGCGCTCATCCAGTTCCTCCGTGAGAACTGGGACGTCTTCGCATGGAAGCCTTCTGACATGCCTGGAGTTCCCAGGGGGCTGGCTGAGCACCGTCTACGAGTCAACCCGAAGTTCAAGCCTGTGAAAGAACATCTTCGACGGTCCGCCGTCCAGAAGAGGAAAGCTATTGGCGAGGAGGTGGCTCGGCTCTTAGCAGCGGAGTTCATCCGAGAGATTTACCACTCCGAGTGGCTCGCCAATGTAGCCATGGTCCCCAAAAAGGACAAGTCACTTTGCATGTGCATTGACTTTAAACACATCAATCGGGCCTGACCGAAAGATCATTTCCCTCTCCCCCGCATCGACCAGGTAGTGGACTCGACCGCGGGGTGTGAGCGTTTGTCTTTTCTAGATGCTTATTCAGGGTACCATCAGATCCGTCTGTATGGACCCGACGAGATCAAAACGGCTTTCATCACCCCATTTGGGTGCTTCTGTTATGTCACCATGCCCTTCAGCCTCAAGAATGCTGGAGCCACATTCATGAGGATGATTTAGAAGTGTTTACTCACTCAGATCAGTCGGAACGTAGAAGCATACATGGATGATATTGTGGTTAAGTCACGGAAAGGTTCCGACCTACTGACTGACCTTGCCGAAACCTTTGCTAACCTCAGGGGATACGATATCAAGCTCAATCCATCAAAGTGCACATTCGGAGTTCCAGGTGGAAAGTTACTCGGTTTTCTCATTTCCGAACGAGGAATCGACGCCAATCCCGAGAAAGTTGGCACCATACTCCGGATGAAGCGCCCTGTGCGTGTACAGGATGTCCAGAAACTTACAGGTTGCTTGGCCGCTCTAAGTCGATTCATTTCTCGTCTCGGGGAAAAGGCGTTGCCTCTTTACCGACTGATGAAGAAGTCTGACAAGTTCGAGTGGACTCCAGAAGTTGACGCAGCGTTTGCAGAGCTCAAAGCTCTGCTCTCCACCCAGCCGGTGCTTGCTGCCCCAATCAGTAAAGAGCCTCTGCTGCTGTACATTGCGGCCACGGGACAAGTTGTCAGTATAGTACTCACGGTCGAGCGGGAAGAAGAAGGAAAGGCCTTCAGAGTTCAGCGCCCAGTATATTATGTGTCTGAAGTTTTGACCCCTTCGAAGCAAAGATATCCCCATTACCAGAAGCTTGTATATGGGATCTACATGACCACGAAGAAGGTTGCACACTACTTCTCTGACCATTCCATTACAGTCGTCAGCGACGCTCCACTGTCAGAGATCTTGCACAACAGAGATGCAACTGGTCGAGTGGCTAAGTGGGCAATTGATCTCCTCCCCTAGATATCAAGTTTGAAGCAAAGAAGGCTATCAAGTCCCAAGCAATTGCAGATTTCGCCGCCGAGTGGATTGAACAGCAACTCCCGATTCAAGTTCACTCAGAGCACTGGACCATGTTCTTCGATGGATCTAAGATGCTGAACGGTTCCGGTGCTGGGGTAGTATTGGTCTCCCCCGAGGAGATAAGCTCAGATACGTTCTCCAGATTCACTTCGATTCCTCCAACAATGAAGCAGAATATGAAGCACTCTTGTACGGGTTGCGCATGGCCATTTCACTCGGTGTCCGACGCCTCATGGTCTACAGCGACTCAGATTTGGTGGTTAATCAGGTGACGAAGGAGTGGGACGTCAGAAGCCCAGCTATGACTGGCTATTGCAACGCAGTAAGAAAGCTAGAAAAGAAATTCGAGGGGTTAGAACTTCATCACATCCCCCGACTGAAAAATCAAGCAGCAGATGATCTGGCAAAGATAGGCTCCAAGAGAGAAGCCATTCCTAGCAATGTGTTTTTGGAGCACATCCGCTCGCCGTCAGTCCAGGAGGATCCCTTCGCGGAAGAAGCCCCGCAACCGAAAAGTGCCACAGATCCGACTGAAGTCGAAATTCCTGTTGTGGTTGACCTAGTCATGGAGGTCTTGGCTATCACTCCTGACTGGACGGTACCATACATCGCGTATATCTTGAGGAAAGAACTCCCGGAGGACGAGGAAGAGGCTCGACAGATCGTCCGCCGATCCAAGGCCTTCACAGTCATAAAGGGACAGTTGTATAGGGAAAGCGCGACTGGAATCGGTCAGAAATGCATAACACCAGAAGAGGGTCAGATGATCCTTAATGATATCCACTCGGGGACCTGTGGTCACCATGCATCCTCTCGGACCATTGTGGCTAAAGCATACCGAGCAGGATTTTACTGGCCAAGAGCAAATGAGATGGCAAAAGAGATAGTCGACAAGTGTGGAGGTTGCCAGTTCTACTCCAACATGTCACACAAGCCTGCATCAGCCCTGAAGACCATTCCACTCGTCTGGCCCTTTGCTGTCTGGGGACTGGACATGGTCGGTCCACTGAGAACAGGCAGGAGCGGATTCACGCATGTGCTTGTGGCAGTCGACAAGTTCACCAAATGGATTGAAGCCAAGCCTATCAAGAATCTTGATGCTTGCACTGCTATCAGTTTCGTCAGAGGGCTGGCATTCAGATATGGGGTCCTGCATAGCATCATCACCGACAATGGGTCGAACTTCGATTCAGACAAGTTCAGAGCTTTTTGCGCCTCTCAAGGCACGCTAGTCGACTACGCGTCGGTCGCGCATCCTCAGTCAAATGGACAAGCTGAAAGAGCAAATGGTCTGATTCTCAAAGGATTGAAGCCTCGATTGATGCGTGATCTCAAGCACGCAGCAGGCTCTTGGGTCGACGAACTTCCGTCGGTTTTGTGGGGGCTGAGGACCACCCCGAACCGATCGACCGGAAGAATGCCATTTTTTCTGGTTTACGGAGCCAAAGCCGTCCTGCCAAGTGATCTACTTCACAACGCCCCCAGGGTCGAGCTTTATAACGAAGACGAAGCAGAGCAAGCCCGGCAAGACGCAGTCGACCTCCTAGAGGAGGAGAGGGAAATGGCTATGATCAGATCGACCATCTATCAGCAATACTTGCGTCGATTCCATGCCAGAAATGTGAAGAGCCGAGCCTTCCAGGAAGGAAATTTGGTCCTCCGAGTGGATCAACAGAAACCACACAAACTTGCTCCTACTTGGGAAGGTCCCTTCATCGTCACCAGAGTCCTCCACAATGGAGCATATCACCTCTACAATGTTGATCACCAGACCGACGAGCCACGAGCTTGGAATGCGGAACTACTCCGCCCCTTTTACACTTGAGTTCTCCCTTGGACGAGATGTAATAAGAAAAAATTTCTGCAGTTCATTTTTACCAAAGACAAGAGCGTCCCAATAATTGCTGTCACTCTTGTTTGCATACGAAATCCCCCAGTGGGTGACTTAGCTGCGAATCCGTTTCGCCTAAGTTTGAAAAAATCCTACCGAGTGGAGAGCAATCCTCCCACTCGGGGGCTTAGCTGCAGTCCAGTACTCGGCTAAGTTCTCTCACTTAGAGAGTTAGCTGCAATCAGGCACTCGCCTAAGTTTGAAAAAATCCTACCGAGTGGAGAGCAATCCTCCCACTCGGGGGCTTAGCTGCAGTCCAGTACTCGCCTAAGTTCTCTCACTTAGAGGCTTAGCTGCAGTCAGACACTCGCCTAAGTTTGAAAAAAAATCCTACCGAGTGGAGAGCAATCCTCCCGCTCGGGGGCTTAGCTGCAGTCCAGTACTCGCCTAAGTTCTCTCACTTAAAGG
>NC_041386.1:308259724-308260206 GCF_002162155.2 Triticum dicoccoides
CCACTCGGGGGGCTTAGCTGCAGTCCAGTACTCGCCTAAGTTCTCTCACTTAGAGGCTTAGCTGCAGTCAGGCGCTCGCCTAAGTATATAAAAATCCTACCGAGAGGAGAGCAAACCTCCCACTCGGGGGCTTAGCTGCAGTCCAGTACTCGCCTAAGTTCTCTCACTTAGAGGCTTAGCTGCAGTCAGGCACTCGCCTAAGTATATAAAAATCCTACCGAGAGGAGAGCAAACCTCCCACTCGGGGGCTTAGCTGCAGTCCAGTACTCGCCTAAGTTCTCTCACTTAGAGGCTTAGCTGCAGTCAGGCGCTCGCCTAAGTATATAAAAATCCTACCGAGTGGAGAGCAATCCTCCCACTCGGAGGCTTAGCTTCAGCCTAGGGCTCGCCTAAGTGTTTAAAAATCCTACCGAGTGGAGAGCAAACCTCCCACTCAGGGGCTTAACTGCAGCCCAGCGCTCGCCTAAGTATATAAAAATCCT
>NC_041386.1:308260216-308343962 GCF_002162155.2 Triticum dicoccoides
AAATCCTACCGAGTGGAGAGCAAACCTCCCACTCGGGGGCTTAGCTACAGCCCAGTGCTCGCCTAAGTGTTTAAAAATCCTACCGAGTGGAGAGCAAACCTCCCACTCAGGGGCTTAGCTGCAGCCCAGCGCTCGCCTAAGTGTTTAAAAATCTTACCGAGTGGAGAGCAAACCTCCCACTCGGGGGCTTAGCTGCAGCCCAGTGCTCGCCTAAGTGTTTAAAAATCCTACCGAGTGGAGAGCAAACCTCCCACTCGGGGGCTTAGCTGCAGCCCAACGCTCGCCTAAGTGTTTAAAAATCCTACCGAGTGGAGAGCAAACCTCTCACTCGGAGGCTTAGCTGCAGCCCAGTGCTCGCCTAAGTACAAGACACAACCCAATCCGCGAGTCGACTGCTACCTTCCCCTTCGGAGCTGTGCCGCAAATACAAGGTTATTCCGAGTGAAGATCAAGATCCATTCGACGAATCAAACCATGAAGATATTCAACGAGAAATCAAGATCAGATAAAGCCTAAAAGGTCCCAGACCTCAGATCAAAGTACTCAAGCCCTCGGCTCGGCGGAGTTTAACGGTTACAAATCCACTCGGCATTCCGAGGCAAATTTAAAGTGAAGCATAAAAGTTTTTCATTCCTCAGGAGGAGGACTGGAAGGGGCGACGAACTCGTCCAAGTCGATCCCGTCTGCAATACGAGTGGCAGCAGCAATAAAAGTCTCCATGAAGTCCTGAAAGTTATGCTTCCTGGTATTGGCAACTTGGATGGCGGCCAGCTTTTCTTCTCGCGCCTCCTTGCAATGGACGCGGACCAGAGACAGAGCGACATCAGCACCACATCTAGCAGAAGATTTCTTCCATTCCGCCACTCGACCCAGGACTTCATTCAGTCGGACCATCAGGGACTCGAGGTCGTTCTAAAGTATCTTTCCAGGCCAGAGTGATGTGTCGATCCGCGACATCGCAACCTTCAGCCGAGCAAGATAATCAACAACGCTGGTAACACGAGACTCTAGTCGGAGCACGTTCATAGCAGCCTCGTCCTTCACGAGAGAATTGGTGGGATCCAAGCCTGGCTCCACTCGACTGGTTTCCTCTTCAAAGCTCTGGCAGAATTCTGCAAACACGATTCAAGAATAAGACAGTGGTCGTACGCGGGCTCGGCAACTACAAGACAGCCGGGTTGGAATAATTACCTTCGAGCATGACAAACAGCTTCTTGGCGAGTCCACCGAGATAAGCCTCCAGATCTTTTACCTTCCCCGCCAGCTCACCCGCCTTGTCGTGCAGAGCCATCTTTTCTTTCTTCAGTCGACTGGCATCTCGATTAGCTGTCTCGAGAGCAGTTTTCAGTCTGGAGTTCTCCTGTTCAAGAGTTCCGACCGAAGCCAGTTTCTCTTCTGCGAGCTTTGTTTTGCTCGAGGCCTCCTTCTGTGCCTCTGCAAGGTCTTGATCCTTCTTCTTCAGAGCTTCCTCCAGTTTATCTGCGGCGCGTCGAGTGGAACCAACATCAAGAATGGACAAAAAAGAAAAGCCACCCGTTAAGAATGGAGAACCTCACCAGCCATACCTTTTGCTTCTTCTTGCACCTTCTTCAAATTCTCCTGAGCAAGCTTCAAGTTAAGATTGAGCTGGATCTGCTGATTCTCCAACTCAGTATAGCGAGCTACAAGTTCGCAAGATTTCTGTAAAAAGAAAAATCAGTCGACAGACGTCCAAGACAAGTTGCTTCCGAGCAACCAAGAGACAATGATGACGTTTCTAAGACTACAGCCGAATCAAGAACATTCGACAGTAGTCTCGGGGACTACACCCAGTGGGTGCACTCAGCGTGCCCCCACTGTAAAAAAAGAAGAAGTCGACTGCCCGTAGTCGACCGGATACAGTCCCATTCGACATGGCCTGACCAGACCGAATGAAGAAATACAGCTACAGCAACACAATATAAAGACTACAGTCGACTGCCCGCAGTCCATCGTAGTCTCGGGGACTACACCCAGTGGGTGCACTTAGCGTGCCCCCACTCATCCAAGAATTGGCAGACACGCCCAGTGGGTGTACAGATACAAAGATCTTCGGAAAAGAGATTCTTCAAACAGCATATCATAACAGACCAAACGTTGAGTCGACTGACCTGGACGTTGCTCTGAAGAGCCGAGCTCGCGTCATAAGCTGCTTGGCTGGCCTCCCGAGCCAACTTCACTTGCTCCATCATGATCCCCGCCTGACGTATAGCCTCTTTTGCAGCAGCCACTTGGTCCTCAAGGACGGGGTATGCGGCAAAAAGCGAAGACGGATCCGCAGTCGACGACGAGGGCCGCGCACTCGCCAGAGGGACGGCGAAGGTCACAGAAGCCCGAGTGGTGTCACCACCATCCCGAGCCAAGGCCTCGGACGCCGGAGCGGATTGGGGGGTCTTGTCAGCCGACGCCCTCTTGTGCCTCCTCACTCTCAATGGACCGTTGTCGTCGTCATCCGAGAGGTCGATAACATGAGGAGGGGCTACAAAGGGAACGTTCAATCGACCAGGGTTGCAATAAATGTTTAGTCGACTCAAAGCGGAACGTCAGTAATCATACCAGGGTTGGAGGTAACAGCATCCTCCATCTCTTGGTCGTCGTCCTTGGCGGAGATCTCAGAAGTAGCAGCACTGCAAGCCTCGAAAGTCAGTCGGTTGGCTCAATGGATCGACCAAGGATCCGTCCATGATCGACAAAGGAAAACAAGTTTTATTATTACCCAGAAATGGTGGGGACGGCCATCTTCATCTTGGGCAGAGCCTTGGGCGGCTTGGACGGCGCTGCGCGCGGGTGCTTGGGAGCCTTTCCAGTCGGCGTAGGAGAAGAGGTCCGAGGGCGTTTCGACGACTGCCCAACAGGAGCAGTCGCACTACCACACTCCCGCGCTGGATCGTGTGTGAGCTTGGATCGCCCCTTCGGGCGGGGGGGTTCAACCTCCTCCTCCTCCTCTTCGCTGGAGTCGACGTCATCGCCTCCCTCTCCTTCACCGTCGGACTCCCACTCGCCTTGATCGTCCCCGCTCTCACCTCCGCTCACCTCCCCTTCCTCAGTTGGCCCCTGTGCCCCATTGGGCGTCGAGTACATCTCAGTAGTCGCCTGAAAAACAATAGACAAGACAAAGGTCAATCGACCAACTCAAAGAAGACCAATGAAGAAAAACAAGATCTCAGTCAGGAGCATAGAGACATACCTAGTCCACGTCGTACGAGTTGTCGAGTGGAATTACCCTCCTGGCTCCTGGGGGGTTGTCCTTGTTTCCTGTGATGCTCGACAGCCACCCCTCCAGCATCTCATCAGTGACCTCCTCCGGGTGGATCCGAGTGGTGTCGTCAAGACCCGAGTACAGCCACATCGGGTGGTCACGAGCCTGGAGCGGTTGGATGCACCTCCGGAGGAAGACTTCCAGCAAATCCATGCCCGTCACGCCCTCACGGACAAGCTCAACCACTCGACCGGCCAGCACTTTGACTTGGGCCCTTTCCTCCGGCGCCACTTTCAGAGAAGCAGGTTTTTCAGCTCGGTCGAGTGAGAAAGGGGGGAGACCAGTCGACTGTCCTGGGGTCGCCTGGTCTTGACAGTAGAACCAGGTCGCCTGCCAGCCACGGACCGACTCCGGGAAAGTGATAGATGGAAAACAACTCTTTCCCCTCGTCTGGATCGCCAGGCCCCCGCACAGCTGGATCACCTGCGTCCTTTCATCACTCGACTTGGCCTTCTTGACCGATTGAGAACGACAGGTAAAGATGTGCTTGAAGAGACCCCAATGGGGGCGGCAACCCAAGAAACCCTCACACATGGAAATGAAAGCAGCAAGGTATACGATGGAGTTGGGAGTGAAGTGGTGAAGCTGCGCTCCAAAGAAGTTCAGGAAGCTCCGGAAAAAAGGATGGGGCGGCAAAGAAAACCCGCGGTCGACATGGGTGGCTAGGAACACGCACTCACCGTCGCGGGGCTGAGGTTCGATCTCTCTCCCCGGGAGATGCGCGGCTTCGTGGGGAATGACCCCCCCCCCCTCGACCATGTCGTCGAGATCTTCTTGCCGGATCACCGACGGCATCCAGTCGCCTTGGACCAGCCTCGGGGCAGAGCAGACCTTGAGGAGGATCTGCCCCGCGCGGACCTCTTCCCTTTCCCCTGCGCTGCCGCCTTCTTCGCGCGCTCCAGGGCGGATGTCTTGTCCTTCGCCATCGTCGCCGGCAAATCTTGCACGGACCCGCGACGCTAGGGTGAGAACGGAGGTGGCAGAGGAACTCACGAAGGGAGAGAGGAAGAAGGAAGCGCACTGTTTGGAAACCCCGAGCCAACAACTTATAAGGGGCCGCTCCCGAGTGGCTGACTGGTAGGCCCAGGCTATCCAGTCAAATCCCGCAACAGACGCGCGCGCAGTACGTGGCGAAAAAGGCGACGCGAGGATCGAGGAGCTTCCACTTTATCCCTTCCGATTACTGCGGCCGCTCCCGTCCCGCGCGCTTCTCGAAATCTGAATCCCGCGACACCCGCGGGCCGCAGAACAACTTGCTAAAACAGAAGACCCCGCTCGCGCCAACACTCGGTATGTCACACATAAAGAAATTCGCTCGACGAAAGGCCTGGAATGGAGCAAGGCGACTGAAAGAGGTTGATGATGTCATCCGTGACGGTTGGCCCAAGACGAGGCGCTCACGTAGCCCAAAGAACCGGTCGGAAAGATCTCCAACTCTTTCCCCACTCTAACCTCGATCCATTCGGGGGCTAATGATGAAGCCATGTACCTCGGGTAGGGGCACGGGCCTGTCCAAAGAGCCCTACCCTGGGACATCCCTCGGAGAAGTCACCTTTCAATCGACTTGAAGGTATCCCACTCGACGGGTTCAAGACACTCGACCATGAAGCCAACCACTCGACCATGAAGCCAACCACTCGACTGCCAGGAGACCTAGAGTCACTCCGCAGGCAAACGGTCGGCTATTAAGTAGTCTTTATGGTCATTATCACACTTTATTAAGGGCGTTACCGGTAACGCCCAACCTTAAATGTACCTTAAACCCTGCATTACTGAGGGCAGGAGGGGGCCGGCGAACTCTATATAAGCCACCCCCTCCTCAGTATGAAGGGTTCACACCCCTGTTATTCACACGCCAGTAATCCAGTCGACCGCCTCCGGGCACCGAGACGTAGGGCTGTTACTTCCTCCGCGAAGGGCCTGAACTCGTACATCTTGGTGTGTTTACAACTTCCCAATAGCTGAGATCTAGCTTCTCCATACATACCCCCCTACATTACTGTCAGAGTTAGAACCACGACAGATCGAGCGTGTTGGGTTATGTGGTGCACCCCTGCAGGGAAGTTAATCTATTCGAATAGCCGTGATCTTCGGTAACAGGACGACTTGGAGTTGTACCTTGACCTTATGACAACTAGAACCAGATACTTAATAAAACACACCTTTCCAAGTGCCAGATACAACCCGGTGGTTGCTCTCTAACAGGGCGACAAGGAGAGAACCGCCGGGTAGGATTATGCTACACGATGCTACTTGGTGAACTTACCATCTACTCTCCTCTACATGCTGCAAGATGGAGGTGGCCGGAAGCGTAGTCTTCTAAAGACTAGCTATCCCCCTCTTATTCCGGCATTCTATAGTTCAGTCCACATATGATACCCTTATTCTATTTGATACCAATGCATAGATATGTAGTGTAGCTCCTTACTTGCGAGTACTTTGGATGAGTACTCATGGTTGCTTTGCTCCCTCTTTTTCCCCTTTCTATACCCGATTACTGCGACCAAACGATGGAGCCCAGGAGCCAGACGCCACTGTCAATGACGACTACTACTACTCGGGAGGTGCCTACTACTACGTGCAGCCCGCTGACGACGACCAGGAGTAGTTTAGGAGGATCCCAGGCAGGAGGTCTGCGCCTCTTTCGATCTGTATCCCAGTTTGTGCTAGCCTTCTTAAGGCAAACTTGTTTACTTATGTATGTACTCAGATATTGTTGCTTACGCTGACTCGTCTATGATCGAGCTCTTGTATTCGAGCCCTCGAGGCCTCTGGCTTGTAATATGATACTTGTATGACTTATTTTATTTGTAGAGTTATGTTGTGATGTCTTTCCGTGAGTCCCTGATCTTAATCATACACGTTTGCGTGTATGATTAGTGTACGATTGAATCGGGGGCGTCACAACATGATATGTCTCGCACATCAGCTATAGGAGCATGGCAGTGCTACAGGGAGCTCGTGGTCGAGCTGGCGACCACCCTGCAGCAGACAAACACGGTGTCTATGTGCGTGGCCAGGCTGACGGTCTCCTAAAGAAGGTTCATGGAAATTGCAATGGTTGGTGGAAGGGGATGATGAACAATGGATGTGCGTCACATGTTGCCGAGCTATAGGCTGTAGCACCGGGCGGTGTGCAGAACAGGTGGAACCTGGATCGGCAGTCGTCGAAAAGGGCAATGTGGCTGCACTGGCGAAGGAGCTTGACAGGGAGGCGGTGACGGCACGCAAGGTAGCAGCCCGTGGTCAAAGGTGCAGGAGCTTCGCATGCTCTGGGGCGAGTTGACCTTAGCAAGTGAAGCGAATAAGCCGTGTTGTGAGCAGTGGTGCATAAAAACTTGAGAACTTGATTGACAACAAACGATCAATGGAAAATTGTTCGTGCACAACTTACAAACACGCCACAATTTCATGCACGAGTGGTGCTTTTCTACTTCCAAACACTTAAGTTCTAGTATTTGTTATTGGATTAACTCACGTTCTTAACAACCAAAAGGAGGACAATGGAAATACTTGGAGTCAGAGCAAAGCTACTGAAGCACATTGCAGTTTAGGTGTTGCGTTTTGGTCGATGAAACATGAAAACCAAAAGGAGGACACTGAAAATTCTTGGAGTCAGAGCAAAGCTACTGAAGCACATTGCAGTTTAGGTGTTGTGTTTTGGTCGATGAAACATGGAAACTGTACATGGCTTGGGTTATTTAGTACTACACTCGCAAGTGTCTTTTTTCATCACAAAGAATGTCCTGAGGCAGCAAATGACTCGAGACCGATAGCGTCCTTAGAACAGTTCAAAAGTCCACAAAATGTTTTGTAAATAGTCTGTAAAATATAGTTCAGCCAGTACAAAACACTACTTGGATATTCAAGCAAGATAACTACAAATTGTTTTCATAAATTTACTGCTTACACCTCTATCACAAGCCCAATGAGGCAGTATCATATAGCTTACTTTCAAAAGGGAGAGCATTGAGTCATTTTGGACGTACTCGCATGGAAAGATTCTGAGACCAAATGGATCAACCTGGTGGAGATGACTTTTGATTCATCAACGGTTCACCAATTGGATTAACCTGGTGGAAATAACTTCTGATCATCCTTTTTTATTTGTCCTAGCAATAAGCATATCAACTCTGGACCATTCCGAATAAAGCAATGTAATTCATTCTGAATTAAATTAAACATCAAGCCAGTTGTCATAAATTCAAAATTCTAAAATGTTTTCCCGTTGCAACGCATAGACATATGTGCTAGTATACACTTAAGTGGCTTGCCATCCTCCAGCAGACCTAATCTGGCAAGAGCTTGAAATGTGGACTAGGGCCGGGGCCACCGGAGTAGCTACGTTTTGTGAGTAGTTGGCTAGGGTTTGTGAGTGAAGACTATGATAGGCTGGTGTGTCATGCCTACCTAGCGAAAATGTAATCTCTTGTAAATATTTTTCTTCCTTCTATAAAGTTAAGGTTCGTCTTTGGCGTACCCTTGAAAAAAAAAGCGTCCATCCAACAGCTTTCTATTCTTGCACCGTAGATTCAGATTCTATCCTGGTCGTTCCCGTTTACTTGTTGCAGGTTTAAACCTCTGTAATCCATAGATCGACGTGGGTTGACAGAAACAAAAAGGTTAATTGATAACAGTAGCAAATCTTGGTACCGCTAGTTTTTCGCTGCTCTGCGGTACCACGCCCGGTGCATGCGCTGCTGAAGGAGCTGTGTCTCCCCGCGGACGTTAGGATTCTGTGCGCACGCTATCTTAGATTTTTCCCGTTAATCTTTCACCATTTCTTTTTTTTTGACAGTAATCTTTCAGCAATTCGTTACGTCATATTCTCACTTGTAGGGTGCTGATACGAGTTATTTCAGCAATTCAGCAATTTGGTTTGGTTTGATTATTATTCTTGAAGATATTCGGTGAGAAGGTATGGAACCGCGCGGCAAGGGATGCATGATATTTCCACAGCAAGAATCTTAAAAAATAAATTGCTCACCAAAATTTATTGATTCCTTCATTTGACCTACACTATATAAGGGGTGGCTACGTAAATGGTACAGGTAATGGATTCTCAAAAACAAAACTAAATCTGAAAGAAAAATACTTTGTGCAGACAAACAGTTCACCAATTGCCTACAGGCACCAGATAATCCATCAAACACTTCACCTTTTTCTTGCCCCTCAGTTTCCGAAATGCACCCGATTCAATCTGCCGAATCCTCTCCCTGCTGACACCCATGATGTTGCCAATCTCCTGCAAAGTTCTTATCCTACCATCATCGATTCCAAACCTAAGCTTGACGACTTGTCTCTCACGTGGGCTCAGAGTATCCAGTGCCTGATGCACATCTTTCTTCATTGACATTCTATTCAGCATTTCTTCAGCTGTCTCGGCGCTGGGATCAGCTGTGACCTCCTGAAAATGGGAGCACGTTCTTGTTTAAGTTCTATATACAGCAAGCGCTGGTGAGATACAAAATACAAATGAGACAGCACCTGGTAAGTCATGTCTGTGCTTCCAATTTTGCTATCAAGGGATACACTATACTTCGGGAGGTTCACTGCTGCTTCGACACGTTTGACTGGCATACCAGTGTCCACTGCTATTTCCTCATTAGAGGGTCGCCTTTTAAGTTTACGGCGAAGTCGTTTTGTGCACTCCTTCACACGATAACTTGCCTCAACCATGTGAGCCTGGTAATCAGAATAAACCAGTTTAAGAAATATACCAGCTAAGAGAACCAGCATTGAGAAAATACAGGTTTCAAATACAAATTGGCATTCATTCCTACCGTCTGTAAGATCCATGCCTACTGTCTGGTAAGTTGAAGCTGTTAGAATAAATCCAAGGCATACCGTCGATCATCCGAGGACCAAGCAATCACATGAGCACGACACCGTCATTTGTTAACGAGGTTCACCGATATGGCTACATCCCCAGGGCCTGACTACGAGCGCTCCTTCCCGTGACACTGTCACAATACCGCACACCGGCCACCTGGGCGCCGGCACACGCCGCCGGCTCCCCTTTGCATGCCTGTGCTATTATGTTGGTATAGGTTACATCGTGTGTCTATCCCCGCTATATATGAGAGGCCTAGGATACAAGTGTCCTATTAAGACAGGACTCCATATCCTATCTAAACACAATACAACTCAGAGTCTAACTGTAACCTATGTTGTACACAATATTCGACACAACTCTAACAAACTCCACCTTGGCGAATATTCTCCACCACCTTGAATTCGTCCTTGCGTCAAACTTTCATGTATATTGGACTTGAGCTTATCCCATGAGTACCGCTGCTACTCCAAAGACTCCATATGACTCCACCTGCAACTTGTAGTCCCTTCTTTTCTTGACCACAGTCAACATTCGAGCAAAATTAAGTTCCTTATTACTCTAGTTTGCGCTCCAACTTCCAGAGTATTCATCCACGGCATCACACACTGATCACTGACCTACGTGAAAATGAACAACTCACATATTGGATGTCACACGTAAGAGCTACCTGAACCCAACATCACTGCTCCTTTCTTGACCGCTTGTCTAAAACTTGAAGGAATTTCACCATTGTTTGTAGTCATCCCGAGTCAAATTCGTAGTTGCCTCACCAATGTATGACCACCAGAGCCCTGGCCCGTCTCCATGCCCCGTGCGCGTCGCACGCCTCGCCGTTATTACCGCGTCGAGCCTCCGCTGTCCCGGTCGAGTCTCAAAGGGTCGTGAACCCGCACCACTCAACCCCTACTGCAGAGCACCACCGATCATCACCGATGACGAGTTTCACGCTTCCATCAGACCATTGGGCTCCAGTCCGAATTACGCGTCCCTCGCTTTTTCCCAGCTGAATAGGCTTCGATTCTCTGGATCCTTACACCGTAGCCCCTCAATCCAACTGCACCTTCAACATGACTCCATGGTAGATGATCAGTCCACCCGCGTGCCCTGTCGACTTCAAGCTCTCATGTGCACCGTCTTGAATCAACCCCGCGCCATAACCTTGTCGAAGCCACACAAGCCTTCAGGCCTGCGTCACGTGTTTCCACGCCCAGAAGTCGGTCACCATCAGCATCACGCTTCTATGTCGTCGTTGCCGATCTCAACCACCGTCTTCTGTACCAACCGACCTGCGTCGATCCGTCAGACTATCTAGTCCAACCAAGCCGAACTTCACCGACTGCATGACACGCTCGAGGCTCCCAAATCATCTTCCGCGAATTTCGATCCATCACCTAATAATTCCATCTTAGCTGACATGACTTCCTGCAACGCCTTCAAGCATCCTCATTGTGCCAACAAATCTTTCACCCTTGTCTGCCATAACCCAAGGTTTTTAGTTCCGTTGAACTTCTCCACCTCAAACCCGATGCCCGATGGCATCATGACGTTGTGAAAAATTAACCGAGCTTCCACTACAATGCCCGAAGTACACGAGCAAAACCTGATGAGGTACACCCCCATGTACTAGTAGCAATCCACCAAAATTTTGGCCTTCACGTGATCTGCTCCCTTGACTCAACTCTTGACGCTAGTGCTGCTCTTTTGTCAAATCCGTATGCAAGTAGTACTCCGATGGATATGTATCGCTTACTGATTTGCCTGCCTCCGCGTCATATACGAAGACTAAGTCTCCTACCTTTTTGTCCAAAACAAATCCGGCTAACTTGCTGCATCCGATTGCACCGAGAGAACCGCCGAACCTGCCGCTGCCTCCCACATACGCACGCCCGCGTTGGGCTCTGCCGGCCCGCCTCCAGCCGCCCCGTGCTGGACCGCACCTTGGCCCAACTGCGTTGCCGCACATGCTACTGCTGCAGTCTGCAGATCACCTGTCAATCTCGTCGGACTCCGAATCCAACCAAACGCTGCTCCACGCAATTGTGTTGCCGCGCCGTATTTTCCGATTCCATCGCCGACGCCTGATCCTTCTGCAGTATCTCCATCTCTTCTAGATTAACCAGACAATCACCTCGTAACCTAGCTCATGATACCACTTGTTAGAATAAATCCGAGGCATACCGTCGATCATCCAAGGACCAAGCAATCACATGAGCACGACACCGTCATTTGTTAACGAGGTTCACTGATATGGCTACATCCCCGGGGCCTGACTACGGGCGCTCCTCCCCGTGACACTGTCACAATACCACAAACCGGCCACCCGGGCGCCGGCACACGCCGCCGGCTCCCACTTGCGTTCCTGTGCTATTATGTTGGTATAGGTTACATTGTGTGTCTACCCCGCTATATATGAGAGGCCTAGGATACATGTGTCCTATTAAGACACGACTCCATATCTTATCTAAACACAATACAACTCAGAGTCCAACTGTAACCTATCTTGTACACAATATTCGACACAACTCCAACAGAAGCAAATGAACTGAGACGGTCTCAGAGAATCAAACATAAATCGTAGTTAACCGGAATCATCAATTAACAGAGAAAGTCAACAGGAGTAATATTGCAGTAATGTGCAATGTCTTTTCACTATATGAAAGGAAAGAAGACAACACTAACTACCAAAAGTACCAAAGACGTCTGACCCAAGTAATACCCGTAATCATCATATGAATCATTCTTTCTCCTGCTCCCATGACCTAGGCGACAGGCGGTAGCCAGTCTACCCTACTCCCCGGTGAGACCGAGGGGCCCCTCTCCCTCTGTGCTCAAGCGCCGGGGGAGGGGGGGCAGGGACTCTAGGGCTTTGGTCCGGTGGTGTTACGAAGAAAAATAGGGTTTGTCTCCGATCGGAGATGACGAGACGATGGCATCATTGTCAGCATGGATAAGGTCTCTACGCCTCGCCATCATTCCAGCGATTCTTCTTTGTGGCATGTGGGAGAGTAGAACCAGATCTGCTTCTTTTGCTTTTCTTCTGCAGTTTTGTCTCGGTCGTGCTGTCCTGCGGAGTGGAGAACGTAGTTGTGCATCTCGGTCCTCCAGCTCCAGTTCTGACCGACAAAGATTGGCTAGCCTTGGCCTCAGCAGGGAGCGTGTGAGATTTGTGTTCCCCGACTCTATGGCCGGGGCCTGTGGCATTCTACAGGCCCTTTCCGGTGTGTTCTTCTCCGGGTCGGCGATTTGCTGCGCAGATCACGGCCGCCGGCGTCTTCTAGTCTACACCAACGACTTCCTGGCGTTGCTTATACAAGCTTGTGGGCTTCAACAAGTTTGCGCCATTGAGACAGAAGCCCAGAGGCGGCAACGAACTTTGCTTAAGGCGCACGGCCGATGGATGCAGGAGGAAGAATTGGCAACCCCAGGGACCTGGATGGATATTCCAATTTCTGTAAAGGTGTTTTTGTAAGGGTCTGCTCAACTTAATATGTGGCCTTTGGCCTTTCCGGAAAAAAAAAACTATCAACTGTACCATGTGTCTCATTGCACCAAGAAACTAGCATCAATGCGTTATGCTACAAAATTATCTCGCATATGCACATAGACTAGCAGTGTCACCAATTTGAATGGGTTCACTCGTACTGCAGAATCTCAGAAATTGTCTAACTTAATTCAGCTTGCACTCATGCATGATAGTAATATTAGGCACCAAGTCACAATCAGTATGACCACAGCAGCCAGCAGGTGGGTACACAGAATAGTGCAACAAACATAGAATAACTAAAAGGACAAGGATGGCCAACATACTGGTAAGCGAAATATCTGGGTTTGCTCAGAGACAGATTTTCGCATTGCTTGTTTGATCCACCAGTGAGAATATGTAGAGAACCGAAAACCCTTTGATGCATCAAACTTTTCAGCACCTCTTATAAGGCCCTGCATTCCTTCCTGTAATGAAGACCTAGAAATAAAATATCCATGCTAAATACAGCATAGAAGTAACCATACTTATTAACCACAACAGCTAAAGAAAAGTCCATGTACCTGAATAAGATCATAAAGCTCCAACCCTGGACCTTCAAATTCTCTGGCAATAGAGATTACAAGTCGCACATTAGATGTTACCATTCTGTTTTTGCAATGAATACCATGATCAAGACGTTTCCGCAAAGTGTTCTCATCAGTTCCAGCTGCAGCTGCCCACTGTGGGAACGTTGGTTGACCACCATTGTACTCTGCAAGCTCACCTTGAATTGCCTCCAGCTTCAAGAGATCCTGCACCAATTCAAGGTAATCTTGCATATTTAGCTCCAAAACTGGCTCTAAATGAAAAGAACAATACTACATCCATGTAAGCACTCCATCTCACTAGGATTTCGATTACTAGGTCCAGCAATATCTCGAGTACAAGCAACGCGGCATTGGTGTTCGTCGAGCTCTCGCCTAAACCCACGCCTCTCTCCTTTCCTCTCGGTTTCTGGCCAGCAGTTTCACCACCGCCACCTACTCTCCAGCGCACACACGCACTTAGTTCACCAGGTTGTGCACCAGTTCAGATGGTGCGTCGCTCCATTCAACGAGAACTTAAACAAGAGAATCGGCACTGCGGCAAAGAACTCATTGCTGGAGCACCTTCCCAGGGACCAGCAAATGAGCATCAGGTGAAGGCAACTGAGGTAATACTTGATAGTCCGGCTTTAGAACCTTGTGGAGCAAAGAAACCTGAAAACAGGAGAAACTTTGGTTGACGCTGGCAGGGCTAGCCAATAGGCCACTTCGCTGACGCTCTCGAGCACCTCGAAGGGACCAAAGAACTTGAAAACCAATTTGTAATTTGCTTGGGGAGCGACAGAGGCCTGAATATAGGGTTGGAGCTTCAAGAAGACCTCATCACCAACAGCAAAAAATCTATCAATGTGATGTTTGTTGGCCTGGCTCTTCATCCGCTGCTATGCGCACAAGAGGTGCTGACCAACCGAGTCCATAATGAGGAGGAAATGTTCAAGCCACTGCTGAAGATCAGGAATAACAATGGTGTCATCAGGACGAATGCTGAAGTGTCACAGATGATGCCCATAGATGACCTCAAAGGGGGTTTTGCCAATTGCAGGGTGCAATTGCTATTTTACCAGAATTCACAAAGAGGGAGCGACTGAGACCAACCAACGAGTTGGATGGGTACTGACACAACAACGGAGATAACCCTCCACCTGTTGATTTACACACTATGTTTGTCCATCTGATTAGAGGTGGCGAGGCAGGATCATACGTAGCAGGTGCGAGTGCATTGAAACAACTCTTTCCAAAAGGCAGTGGTAAAGATGCGATCACGTTCAGAGACAATAGGAGAGGTAGCATACAATTTGTAAATCATGTCGAGAAAGGCATCAGCGAGAGGTAGAGCAGTAAAAGGGTGATGCAAGGAAATAAAATGGCCGTATTTGGACAGCTTGTCAATAACAATCAGGATATAATCGAAACAACCCAAAGCTGGCAACCTTCAATGAAGTCCATAGTTGGGTCGTGCCCATGTACGTGAACCTATAGGGTCACGCACTTAAGGGGGCAGAAACCCACTCAGATGGGATCCGGGTGGACCATTCGGACTCAGGTTAGTCCACAAGGGCAAGGGGAAGACTGCCAACTCTGGCGAGGGCCCATCATCACACTCTGGCGGGGGTGGTTCAGCCCCTCGCCCTGCTGCTCCCGCACCGGCGCCCTGGACCGGCATGGTCCACGCTTGGCCCATGCCCTGGCGGCCCCGTGCTCCTGGTGCAGGCATCCTCATCCCGTGCCCCGGGAGCTCCACTCTGTTCCCCAGCATGGCAGTGCACCATGGGGTCCTCCACCGGCGCTCGGCTCGGCTCCACCTGTTGTCTGGCACACCTGCCGTGCTCCTGCCCACCCCCTCTATGGTGCGGTGGCTGGCGGATCCCCCAATGCCACCCCTCCGACTTGGGACCAGACAGCCCTCATCCACGCCTTGAACAATATGAGAGTGCAGCAAGGTCAGGCTTCCTCGCCAAGCACGGAGTGGTACCTCGATAATGGAGCTTCCACTCACATGGCGTCCTTGTCTGGTATACTCTCTTCCTGTCATCCTTGCTACTCTTCCCGCATTGTAGTTGGCAATCGTTCCTCGCTAGCAGTCACACACACTGGCTACCACAACATCCCGACAACAACCAACCAACGCCCTCTCCCTTCATAATGTTCTAGTCTCACCTAATCTAATAAAAAATTCATACCAGCCAAAGCCCCAGCTCATGGCAACCCCATTAATGTTGAATTTGATGATCATGGACTCTCTGTTAAGGATCAAAGAATGAAGCTGGTGACCCTCCTCCTGACGATCTTTACCCACTGGAACCCACGACCGAGCCTCAAGTCATCACACCCTCACCACCGTCTCCCGCAACACCTGGCATCGTCGACTCGGGCACCCTGTCGATGATACCCTCGATCAAAACCTCCGACGCTCATCTCTCGCCATCACCGAGAGCTCCTGCCCGACATGCCACGCATGTCAATTAGGGAAGAGTGTTAGGTTACCTTTTAGTTCATCGGATCATGTCTCTTATTTTCAGTTTCAGCTCTCCGGTTTTCAATACTACACACTGTTGCTTCGCGCCAATGGCATGTACACCAAATGGACATCAACAATGCGTTGCTACATAGACATCTCTCCGAGCGCGTCTACTTCCAACAGCCGTCCGCCTTCGTCGACGACACCCACCCCGACCATGTCTGCCTCCTCGACAAGTCTCTAGGCCTAAAATAAGCGCCACATGCCTGGTTTGCTCAGTTCGCCGCGTTCATCCGCAACATCGGCTCACAGTCAGATCCCTCGATGTTTGTCTTGCACAATAGCTCAGGAACCGCCTATCTTCTACTCTACGTCGACGACATATTCCTCGCTGCCTCTACTACAACTCTTCTTCACCATCTCCAATAACAGTTGTTCACCGAAATCTCGATGAAGGATGTCAGGCCACTACACTACTTCCTCGGCATTGCCATGACGAGAACCAAAGCCGGCTTCTTCCTGTCCCAGCACACCTACCGCCGAGGTGCTTCTGGACCATGCCAACATGCAGGACTGCAAGCATGTGTCCACGTCGGTCTGACACACAATCCAAGCTCTCGGCATCTGACGGCGCCCCAGTACAGACGCCTCCAAGTACCGCACCCTCCAATACACGACAATGAAGCGCCCCGACATAGCCTATGTCGTCCAGCAATGTTGCCTCGTCATGCACGACCCTCGCGCCGCTCACCTTGCTCTCGTGAAGCGGATCGTGCGCTATCTACGCGGGACAACCGCTCATGGTCTGCATCTACACCGCTCGGCATCCTTCGACCTGGTGGCCTACTTCGACGCGGACTGGACCGGCTGCCCGAACACACGACGATCCACCTTCGGCACGTCATGTTCCTCAGCGACTCCCTGGTATCCTGGTCCAGCAAACACCAGGCCACGGTCTGCCTTTCAAGCGCAGAGGCAGAATACCGCGTTGTCGCAAATACGGTGGCCGAGTGTTGCTGGCTCAGACAACTTCTCGGCAAACTTCACGTTCCCCTGCCCAACGCCACCTTCGTCTTCTGCGATAGCATTTCCTTGGTGTATATAGCTGCAAATCCCATCAATCACCGACGGTCGAAGCACGTCGAGTTCGACATACACTTCGTCCAGGAAGAGGTAGCCCTAGGCAAGCTCCGCGTGCTGCATGTCCTATGAAGCAGCAATTCGACAACGTCCTAACAATGGGTCTTCCAATGCTGGCGTTTCAGGATTTCCGGTCCAGCTTGTGCATCCGGCTACCGGATGGTTCAGCTGCGGCAGGGTGTTAGCAATCCTCCCTCCCTCCCTCTCTCACTCTCACTGTTGCACATGTACTATATATCTTGAATAGATGAGCAGCACCCAAGGTGCACTGTGTTCTCTCGTCACATGTCTCCAATCTTCAGTGTGTGCTTTCAGAGTTACAGTAGTGATTTCTTCACGATGGGCCAGACTAGAGCACAAAACGGTTTTTCCTCTCCAAGCTCAGTGTTGTTGATTCACCATGAGTATGGGAGTGGTGTTACAGTTGTATATATTAGCCGTGTAATAGTCCCCATTATATAAGGGATTTTCTGCATGTTGTATCACACATATATTTGTATACATACTGGCGTATGGCCTCATAGGAATACAAGTTGCTATTTCCCTAGCAACAAATCCAATAGTTCATACAAATTAATTGTAAAATGGTAGCCTCACCTGAATACCATTCGAGAGCTCAACCTCTTCCTTTGCTGTAAGAAGTTTTCGGCCAGTCATCTTCCACAAGGAACCTAAAGGATTCATGGTCGATGGACCCTTGGATCGCTTCTTCTTCGATGATGTTGCTAGTTTTGGGGAACTACGGACTATTGTAGCTGCCTTTATTGTTGCTCTTGTTCTCCGAGCTCTTCTCTCCAATTGACGTGCAGACTTAACAGCTATGTTATCAGCGTCCTGTGTATGATCTAGTTCTGCTTCATCACTCAGAACGCCATATGGTTCTAAGACCCCCGATAGAACACCATCACTATATTCATTTGCCCTGCTCGATAACATTTCTGTGCGAAGGATTTCTTTCGCCAAGTAATTTTCCACTTCCCCTTTTTTTCTGAACACGGGCTGGGAACTACTCTTCTGTACCATGTGAACAACTTCTTGGGCAGCTTCAGCTGCTGCTCTTGCAAGGGCAACTGCCTCTGCAGCTGCAGCAGTTACAACAGCCTCTTTGTTCAGAACTGTTTCTGATGCCAGAGTTGACTCAAAATTTCTCTGTTGAAATTTTTACAAAATAAACGAATGAAAAGCATGATCTGACATAACTAGTAAGAGTTGCTAATGCTACAAGTCCTATAATTAGTACCAGATTGCGGTATTTGAAAGTAAATTAACGATCCTGGCAGTGGAAGTAGCTACAGACGCATGCATACGTAATGTGAAATACTCCCTCCGTCCCATAATATAAGACGTTTTTACAAGCTAACATATCTTGCAAAAACGTCTTACATTGTGGGACGGAGGTAGTACGATCTACCTGTAGTGATATAATATGCTATTTCAAATCAAATTCCACCTAGAGTATCATTAGTCCATGTCCATCACATTTGTTGACCATAATAGGCCAACTGATTAGCTCCACTCAGAAACAACTTAGTGTAAGAGAACAACAACATTCGGCCAATCACGCCCACTCCTAGCTCAACCAAACCTTCTTTAGCAGTTGAATGTAAAACGCAATGCAAAAAATAACCGAGCAGACTACGTCACCTGGAGAACCGGCGCCGAGTCCGGAGACGAGTAAACGAGGTGGAGCGGCCCACCAGCCGCGTGGTCAGCATCGACGACTGCTGCAACAGCAGAAGTGACAGCGCACTGGACACGGAAGGGGCGGCGGCCGGAGCACCTGCCTGAGTTGGAGGATGAGGACGACGAGGAAGGGTGCCGGTACGCGTGGGTGGTGGAGAACGAAGACGGGGCCCACTTGAAGTGCGGCGCCAGACACGCCATTGTGGAGCCCGGGCTGATCGAGAGGCTCACCTCGGGTCGGTGATCTCCATTGGCGCGGTAGGGAGGAAGCGGGGGGACGGAGGTGGAGAGACAAGGCGACGGCGCGGATGGATTCTGGGATTTGTTTGGTCTCTCCGGATAAGGGCAAAGTGATCAGCTCGGCTGAGGCGCGCTCCACGATACACAGAGGCTGTCCAAACTTAGTTTCTGCAAAAAAGCAAACTCTAAATTATTATTATTATTGAAATTCCTAAAAAAATTCACAGGATTTTTTTTCTCGAATACACACGAGTGTGCATATCATATATTAAAGAAGAAGGTCAAAAGAATGCCTTCATCATAGTTACAAATGATTTAAGTAACTCTACTCTTCACGTCTATCCCACCTCGCTACCCGACTAAAGAAGGGGTTAACATCCCCTTTTAGTAGGCCTACCGATAACCACACTAAGCCCTCAAGCCTAATTTTACATAGCAACACCCTAGACGAGGGTTGGGCACCGTCAATGGCATCAGGATTTCAATGATGCAAAAGTACATCAGTTGTTCAATAAAACCATTTTTAAGGTATTTGGATCAAATTAATGTGTTCTTCAAATTAATCCAGTTTGTGAGCTAGTTCAAATTCATGTGTGCTTCAAATTAATTCAGTTTATGAGTTAGTTCAGATCTAGAGATCGGGGTACCTTACAATTGATACCAAAGACAACAAGTTCTAAAGATTCTGCGACACTGTCATGGTACTGGATGGCATGAACAAAGGCGAGCAGAAGCCATGGAGAAGTTCTCGGTCGAGGGTTGTAGCGTGTATGAACTTCTTCAAGTGGAGTTCACCAACGATTTGGACCATAAGTTCAGAGATCATGGTGAGTTACTTGTCACATCCATGGGCAGGTTATTAGAGACGAACACCGTCGTGCTCGACGGCCTCATCGCGACTTGATGTCGTTCGAGAGGAGGTAGCGCTTGACATCGAGCAAATCTGAACAAGGAGAGCTCGCCCTATGAAGATGGTTCTTCCTCATCGCGGAATGTTGGGAACGGTAGCGACAATGCTATGGTCGACACCCTTGCCTTCGACCACAACCACTGGGAAAGGCACATAATGTTTATGTCCCTCCTCCGGTTGGAGGTGTGCATGAATCAATTTTGTTCCCTTTTTCTCATTCGCATGAGCTCCCTGGTGCAAATACTGCTGATAATTCCACTTTTGGTTTGCGTCTAGATGTTCCTCCTTGCGATGGCACTAATCTGTGTCTCTGACAACCTTGATGTGAAGATCAATTCTGCCTCTGGAGCACACCTAGTTATTAGCGGATTTCACTTGATACAACACAGTTTCAAGGAGCACCATCATGTTGGTTGGAGTCTGCTTAGCACCGTCCGTCGCATGCGACATTGATGAGTCCAATTTATGTGATGATTTTGATAGTTATTTTGTGCCTACATGGTAGGCTTTATGGAATTTTACCGCATTTGCGCACCTCCTTTTGTTGATAACCCTCAAGTAACGCTTTTTGGACCATTTAGCACTTTATGGAAGGAATCCCAGGAAGTGGCAATGGAATCATGTATTTAATGTGATAATCACCTACCGTATAAGAATCAAGCAAGGAGGCCGAAAGGAGGAGCCGTCGTGGCCCTTCTAGAGCAAAATAAGGTGTTTCATATGAGCGTGGCCGCTCGTATGGGCGGTCGTATGAGGTGTCAGCGTCGTCGCCTCATCGACTACTTTCACCCCGTGAGATTGAGTCGGGGATCATACACCTAGAGACACCAGAAACTCGTCCAGAAGACAGACCCTAATCTTTGGAGGTCATCCGGAGGAGGGATTGGCAAGGAGAAGAGGGCCATCTTCATCACCAAGCATAAGGAGGGTACACCATCATTACCACTGTCATCGTCTTCAACATCATCACCATTGTCATCGTCATCACCATCCGCATTCTTATCATTGTGACAATAGGGACCCTGGTAGAGCATCATGTGTGTTACTTGTATCATTGACTCATGTTTGCCATCACCCTCATCATGATGTTTGTTGTCTTCATGTGTGAGTAGACCCATAGTTCTCGGGGATATGGATGAACCGCGGGGATATAGGATTTGAATTGTTATTTTGGATATGAGATCCTTTATTAAATGCTTAGTTTAATAACTTTGTGAATGTTGTGAAGGGAACCCACTCAACATTATTGCCTTATGGCCACAAAGTATATCACTATCGTTGTAAAGGGGTAGGACGTGAAGGTAATTCGAGGTGACAGTAAAGGCCCTTACTCCTAACATTTGTAATTGATAGAGAAATTATGGAGAACCCTTAGAGAGGTCGCACCCATGGGGTGTGACGCCCCGAGACCGTTGCGCCAGGTGTCTTTAAGTTATTCGCTGTTGTTGCCTTGTCATTTGCTTGCGTGTTGCATCTTGCCATGTCATCATGTGCATTGCATCATCATATTTTCCAAAACTTGCATCCGTCCCGGTCTCCCAGTTCTTTCCGTTGTCCGTTCTGAGTCCAGACACACTTGCACGCGCCCGCGGCACGTCTGAAATATTATTTTATAAGTGGCCAGAAAATGTTCTCGGAATGGGATGAAAGTTGGCATGCGGTGTTTTTTTGTTGTTAGTAGACCGCCTACCAAATTTCATCGCATTCGGAGTCCGTTTGACGCCCCAACGGATAACTATAGCAGCAATATAGTCGGTCAAATCGTCGGACGTTTTCGGTCTCCGGAAACAGTCGCCGGGCCTTTCTCTCTTCTCTTCTCTCAGCCTGAGGCCTTCTGCACAGTCCACTACCTACCGCCAGGCCCAACCTAACCTCTCTCGCCAGCCCGCGGCCCTCCTCGCGCGCGCGTCCGAAAAGCTGTCCCGGACCCGACCCGGACATTCGTCACCGTTGGGTCCGGATCATCCCCGAACATCTATAAAATATCTCCGTTTTATTATTTGGACTCCCTAGCCTATTTTTCTCGACCGCCCGATTTCGATCGGAGGGTCCAACCTCAATCCATTTTCATATATATAGACCAACCCCTACCAAATCAAGCCAACCCTAATTTCTAGGAGTTTTGTCCCGTGTCGCCGCCGCCACTCCACCAAATCCATCTTCCTCGGGATCCATCGCGAGCCAACCACCTCTCCACCTCGCTTTCCCCACCGGACCAATCCATCCCAGCCATCCCAATCCCCATGAAGATCCTTCTCGCCACCGCCCGCAACCTCCCCTCCTTGCTACGCGGGCTGCACAAGCACAGCAGCCGCTCGGGCACCAGACCCCGCTCCCGCCTAGATCGAGACCACCGCGAGTTTCCCCACACCGCGCGTCCTCTGACTCATCGTCGTCTTCGCATGCCACGCTGGAGCAGAGCTCATCCTGCCAACGCCCTCCGCCTCCCAGGAAAGCCCCGTCGCGCCCCCTTTTTACTTCTCTTCCTTCCTTTCCCCTGGTTCCCTTAACTCCCTCTCGTCTCTCTCTACAGGGACCCGCCATGGCCGCCCTTGGTGCTTCACGTCGCGTGGCCCTCCTTCCATGCCTCCTCTGCTTCTCCTTCGTCGGAACCGCGCCATCCTGCCGCTCGCCGGAGTCCCTCCGCCTCGTCCCGCTTGCCCGCGTCAGTCGCCGTGGCTCCCGTTGGACCTCCTCGTCGCCCGCGCGATTGCTGGACCCTGCATGCTCTGCATCCTGCCGGCGGCATCAAAGGGATGCCCCTGCATCGACCGCCCCTGCCTCGCCTCTACTACGAGCACCGCCGCGTCGTCTCCTGCCTCGCCAACAAGTCCCTGCGTCGCGTCCTTGCACCCGCCGGCCTCCCTATTTTCTGCTCCCTGAGACCGCCGCCGCTTCTTCCTGTACGATAGGAGGACGAGCACGTCGCTCGCAAACCTCCTCTGCCCGTTGACCGCACGTGGACCGCGCCCCTCCTCAAGGCCCAGCAACCGGCCTGCCAAGCCTCTTCCCCGACTAGGCTTGGCCCATGTGAGCAGCAGCCCTTCTCTCTATCGGGCCAGCCAGATTCGGCCTGTTTAGTTTTTTCCCCAGATCTGTGAATTAAGTTATTTTTTTCAGAGAACGCAGTTTTGCAGAAAAACCCTTGTCGTTCATGCATATCATAAACTCACTAACCGTGCATCGGATTAAAATAAATTATATATGAAATATGACTAGAATTTCATCTAGTTTCATAATATGCAACTTTCATCTATGTTTAAAATGTTTAACCTTGCTGTTTGTTCATTTTGCTCATATGCCATGTTAAAATGCTTTAATTCATAACTAAATAACCGTAGCTCCAAATTTAATAAACTTTATATGTAAATGGGGTAGAAAAATGCCTAGTTTAACATGGTTCACTTTCTTTGCATGTTTAGCAACCCTAAAATTGTGTTTAGGGCAAAACAGTACCAAATCCATTAATATGCACATGAGGAGTTTCCGAACTTGTTGCTTGTTGTTCCGGCCTCATTTAAACTTGCCTAGATAGGTAGTTTTCATATGCTTCACTTATTGCCATGCTAACCAACATTTAATATTGTTGAGTACATAAACGAGATCGAACTAAATAGTTGTCGTGGTGTTTCGTCAATATGCAATGGAGTTGCATATTGAGCTCCATTTAATTTGTAGGATTGCTTGTGCACTTTGCCATGCCATGCTTCATTAAACCGGACATGCATCATACTTGATTGTGCATCATGCCATGTTTATGTGGTGGTTGTTTACTATGTTGTTTGCTTCTTTCCGGTGTTGCTTCTTCGGGTTAGTTCCGATAACGTCGCGTTTGTGAGGATCCGTTCGACTACGTCCGTTTGCCTTCTTCATGGACTCGTTCTTCTTCCTTGCGGGATCTCAGGCAAGATGACCATACCCTTGAAATCACTTCTATCTTTGCTTGCTAGTTGTTCGCTCTATCGCTATGTCGCGCTACCTACCACTTGTTTATGATGCCTCCCATATTGCCATGTCAAGCCTCTAACCCACCTTCCTAGCAAACCGTTGTTTGGCTATGTTACCGCTTTTGCTTAGCCCCTCTTATAGTGTTGCTAGTTGCAAGTGAAGATGAAGTTTGTTCCATGTTGGGACATGGATATTGTTGGGTATCACAATATATATTATTTTAATTAATGCATCTATATACTTAGAAGAGGGTGGAAGGCTCGGCCTTATGCCTGGTGTTTTGTTCCACTCTTGCCACCCTAGTTTCCGTCATACCGGTGTTATGTTCCTTGATTTTGCGTTCCTAACGCGGTTGGGTGTTATGGGAACCCCTTGACAGTTCGCTTTGAATAAAACTCCTCCAGCAAGGCCCAACCTTGGTTTTACATTTGCCTAACAACCTATTACCCTTCCCTTGGGTCGGCCAACCCAAGGTTCATCCTTATTTTAACCCCCCGGGCCAGTGCTTCTCTAAGTGTTGGTCCGAACCGAGCCGCCTGCGGGGCCACCTCAGGGAAACTCGAGGGCTGGTTTTACTCGTAGCCTGTCTCATCCGGTGTTACCCTGAGAACGAGATACGTGCGACTCCTATCGGGATTGTCGGCACATCGGGTGGCTTTGCTGGTCTTGTTTTACCATTGTCAAAATGTCTTGTAACTGGGATTCCGAGTCTGATCGGGTCTTCCTGGGAGAAGGAATATCCTTCGTTGACCGTGAGAGCTTGTGATGGGCTAAGTTGGGACACCCCTGCAGGGTTTGAACTTTTGAAAGCCGTTCCCGCGGTTATGAGGCAGATGGGAATTTGTTAATATCCGGTTGTAGAAAACTTGACACTTACCTTAATTAAAATGCATCAACCGCGTGTGTAGCCGTGATGGTCTCTTCTCGGCGGAGTCCGGGAAGTGAACACGGTTCTTGTGTTATGGTTGTGCGTAAGTAGTTTCAGGATCACTTCTTGATCACTTCTAGCTTCTCGACCGTTGCGTTGCTTCTCTTCTTGCTCTTATTTGCGTATGTTAGCCACCAGATATGCTTAGTGCTTGCTGCAGCTCCACCTCACTACCCTTTCCTACCCATAAGTTTAAATAGTCTTGATCTCGCGGGTGTGAGATTGCTGAGTCCTCGGGATCACAGATACTTCCAAACAGTTGCAGGTGCCGATGATACCAGTGCAGATGACGCAACTGAGCTCAAGTGGGAGCTCGATGAAGATCTTGCTTGTTGTGTTGTGTCTTTTCCGGTTGATCAGTAGTGGAGCCCAGTTGGGACGATTGGGGATCTAGCAATTGTGGTTGTCTTCTTTTATTTTGGTCCCGTAGTCAGACCTTGATTGTATTCTGGATGATGTATGTTTAACTTGTATTTGTGTGAAGTGGCGATTGTAAGCCAACTCTTTATCCCTTTCTTATTTCAGTACATGGGATTGTGTGAAGATTACCCCTCTTGCGACAAACCTACCATGCGGCTATGCCTCTAAGTCGTGCCCCGACACATGGGAGATATAGCCGCATTGTGGGTGTTACATGGGTAAACCATTAATTATCATAGTTTTAACCCTATAGGGGAGACTATGGTGGTGGCTTGCGTGGCATGAAGTGTACTTCAACTAGAACGTGTTATGTACCCGGCTGGGCGACATGAAGGTAATTCGACGTGACAGTAAAAGCCTTTACTCCTAACAATTATAATTAATAGGGGAATTAAGGAGAACCCTTAGAGAGGTCATGTCCACTTGGTAAACCATTAATTATATTAGTTATAACCCTATAGGGGAGACTATGGTGGTCGCATGCGTGGCACGAAGTCTACTTCGAGTAGAACATGTTTTGTACCCGGCTCTGCCCAGCATAACCATCAAGAGTGGCTCAAGTATCCATACCATACTATGCCCATACATAGTATGCTTTAGAAACATACCATTGGGGATTCCAGACTCCCTGAGAACGCCTTACTCCTCTTCTATTCCATCAGTTACTCAAGCTAATGTTTTCTTATTACTTTTATGTTATTTACTTTAAAAGCTTGCTTCACAATTCAATCACAATTTATCTTTGCCCTCACTCTATTTGGAGTCTATTATTATTTGCAGGCACAAATAATAATTCATTACAAGAGGCAAAAGTCTAATTCATGTGCTCCATGTGGGATCGATACTCTTACTTTGAAAAGGCTACAACTAAATCCTGTGCACTTGTAGGCTATCAAGATTTTTCTAGCGCCGTTTGCCGGGGAGCTGAGCGCTTTTGGGATTTGTCTCAAGTCCTGAATTATTTTGTGGTTTTTGTAGGTTGCAAGCAACAATGGTCCTTCAAGAAAAAATTCCAGGTAGGTGTGAAACTAGTATCGGGACCAGTTCAAGGAGAGAACTTCATATCTATCGGTCCTGACCTATCCGATAAAGTATTTGATAAATCCTCGGTTACTTGAAATGATTAAAAAGAACACATTCTGAGGTGATGGAACTGAAAGTCCTTATAAACATATTAAAGAATTTGAATTTGCGACTGGCACCTTTCAGTTGCAGGATTTGACTAATGAAGAGATAAAGGCGAAATTGTTTCCTTATACTCTTAAAAAGGAAGCTGCCTAATGGCTATTGCAGCAGCTTGCAAGTACCTTGAGTAATTGGAAGTTATCATCTGTGTTCAATGCTTATTTTTATCCTCAAAGAAAACTATATAAGTAAACATGCATTAGATATTGCTTCTCAAGTTTCTTTTATGGGAACCGAGATTTCACAAGCCTGGAGTTTGCTTGACAGAATTCGGCACAATGCTGAGAGTTGGTACTTCTATTCAAAAGAGAAGACAAAGATTGATCCTGGTTATGATAGTATTAAATCCTTCTTTAGAGATAAGGAGATGAAAAATCTTCGTCATGATCTTAATATTGGAACTGACCCTGCTTTACGCATCTTGAAAGATTTTTCTGAGTTTTTGCAGTTAATAGGTGAAGGGTTTGAAGGAAATATACCCTAGAGGCAATAATAAAGTTGTTATTTATATTTCCTTATATCATGATAAATGTTTATTATTCATGCTAGAATTGTATTAACCAGAAACTTAGTACATGTGTGAATACATAGACAAACAGAGTGTCACTAGTACGCTTCTACTTGACTAGCTCGTTGAATCAATGATGGTTATGTTTCGTAACCATAGACATGAGTTTTCATTTGATTAACGAGATCACATTATTAGAGAATGATGTGATTGACTTGACCCCTCCGTTAGCTTAGCACGATGATCATTTAGTTTGTTGCTATTGCTTTCTCCATAACTTATACATGTTCCTATGACTATGAGATCATGCAACTCCCGAATACCGGAGGAACACTTAGTGTGCTATCAAACGTCACAATGTAACTAGGTGACTATAAAGATGCTCTACAGGTGTCCCCGATGGTGTTCGTTGAGTTGTCATAGATCGAGATTAGGATTTGTCGCTCCGAGTATCGGAGAGGTATCTCTAGGTCCTCTCGGTAATGCACATCACTATAAGCCTTGCAAGCAATGTGAATAATGAGTTAGTTATGGGATAATGCATTATTAAACGAGTAAAGAGACTTGCCGGTAACGAGATTGAACTAGGTATTGAAATACCGACGATCGAATCTCGGGCAAGTAACATACCAATGACAAAGGGAACAACGTATATCGTTATGCGATTTGACCGATAAAGATCTTCGTAGAATATGTGGGAGCCAATATGAACATCCAGGTTCCGCTATTGGTTATTGACCGGAGACGTGTCTCGGTCATGTCTACATAGTTCTCGAACCCGTAGGATCCACACTCTTAACGTTCGGTGACGATCGGTATTATGAGTTTATGTGTTTTGATGTACCGAAGATAGTTCAGAGTCCCGGATGTGATCACGGACATGACGAGGAGTCTCAAAATGGTCGAGACATAAGGATTGATATATTGGATGGCTATATTCGGATAACGGAAGTGTTCCGGGTGATTTCAGAGAAAACCGGAGTGTCGGGGGGTTACCGGAACCCCCCGGGGAACTAATGGGCCACATGGGCCTTAGTGGAGAGAGAGAGGGCCGGCCAAGGTAGGGACGCACGCCCCTCCCCCTCTAGTCCGAGTTGGACTAGGGAAGGGGGGCAGCGCCCCCCTTTTCTTCTCCCTTCTCCTCTCCTTCCTCCCCCCTTCCTCCTCCTAGTTGGACTAGGAAAGGGGGAGTCCTACTCCTACTAGGAGGAGGACTCCCCCCTCCTTGGTGCGCCCCAAGGGCTGGCCGGCCTCCCCCTTGCTCCTTTATATAAGGGGGCAGGGGCACCCTAGAACACACAAGTTGATCATTGATCCCTTAGCTGTGTGCGGTGCCCCTTCCACCATAATCCACCTCGGTCATATCGTCGTAGTGCTTAGGCGAATACCTGCGCTGGTAGCTTCATCATCACCATCATCACGTTGTCGTGCTGACCAAGCTCTCCCTCGACACTCAGCTGGATCGAGAGTTCGTGGGACGTCATCGAGCCGAATGTGTGCAGATCGCGGAGGTGCCATACTTTCGGTACTAGGATCGGTCTTATCGTGAAGACGTATGACTACATCAATCGCGTTGTCATAACACTTTCGCTTACGGTCTACGAGGGTACGTGGACAACACTCTTCCCCTCTCATTGCTATGCATCACCATGATAGATCTTGTATGTGCGTAGGAATTTTTTGAAATTACCGCGTTCCCCAACAGTGGCATCCGAGCCAGGTCTATGCGTAGATGTTATATGCACGAGTAGAACACAAATGAGTTGTGGGCGTGGGTATATACATATTGCTTGTCGTCACTAGTTGATTCTTGATTCAGCGGTATTGTTGGATGAAGCGGCCCAGACCGACATTACGCGTACGCTTACGCGAGACTGGTTCTACCGACGTGCTTCGCACACAGGTGGCTGGTGGGTGTCAGTTTCTCCAACTTTAGTTGAATTGGATTCAATGAACAGGGTTCTTTCTGAAGATCAAAAAGCAATCACTATACCGCATTGTGGTTTTTGATGCGTAGGTAAGAACGGTTCTTGCTCAATCCGTAGCAGCCACGTAAAACTTGCAACAACAAAGTAGAGGACGTCTAACTTGTTTTTGCAGGGCATGTTGTGATGTGATATGGTCAAGACATGATGCTAAATTTTATTGTATGAGATGATCATGTTTTGTAACACGGTTATCGGCAACTGGGAGGAGCCATATGGTTGTCGCTTTATTGTATGAAATGCAATCGCCATGTAATTGCTTAGCGATAGTCGTAGAAGCAATAGTTGGCGAGACGACAACGATGCTTCGATGAGATCAAGGTGTCAAGCCGGTGACGATGGTGATCATGACGGTGCTTTGGAGATGGAGATCAAATGCACAAGATGATGATGGCCATATCATATCACTTATATTGATTGCATGTGATGTTTATCCTTTATTCATCTTATTTTGCTTAGTCCGGCGGTAGCATTATAAGATGATATCTCACTAAATTTCAAGGTATAAGTGTTCTCCCTGAGTATGCACTGTTGCTACAGTTCGTCGTACCGAGACACCACATGATGATCGGGTGTGATAAGCTCTACGTTCACATACAACAGGTGCAAGCCAGTTTTGCACATGCAGAATACTTGGGTTAAACTTGATGAGCCTAGCATATGCAGATATGGCCTCGGAACACTGAGACCGAAAGCTTGAGCGTGAATCATATAGTAGATATGATCAACATAGTGATGTTCAGCATTGAAAACTACTCCATCTCACATGATGATCGGACATGGTTTAGTTGATATGGGTCACGTGATCACTTAGATGATTAGAGGGATGTCTATCTAAGTGGGAGTTCTTAAGTAATTTGATTAATTGAACTTTAATTTATCATGAACTTAGTACATGATAGTATTTTGCATGTCTATGTTGTTGTAGATAGATGGCCCCTGCTGTTGTTCCGTTGAATTTTAATGCGTTCCTAGAGAAATCTAAGTTGAAAGATGATGGTAGCAATTACACGGACTGGGTCCGTAACTTGAGGATTATCCTCATTGTTGCACAGAAGAATTACATCCTGTAAGCACCGCTAGGTGACAAACCCGCTGCAGGAGCAACGCCAGATGTTGTGAACACCTGGCAGAGCAAAGCTGATGACTACTCGATAGTTCAGTGTGCCATGCTTTACGGCTTAGAACCGGGACTTCAACGAAGTTTTGAACGTCATGGAGCATATGAGATGTTCTAGGAGTTGAAGTTAATATTTCAAGCAAATGCCCGGATTGAGAGATATGAAGTCTCCAATAAGTTCTACAGCTGCAAAATGGAGGAGAATAGTTCTGTCAGTGAACATATACTCAGAATGTCTGGGTACCACAACCACTTGACTCAACTGGGAGTTAATCTTCCTGATGATAGTGTCATTGACAGAGTTCTTCAATCACTGCCACCAAGCTACAAGAGCTTCATGATGAACTATAATATGCAAGGGATGGATAAGACGATTCCTGAGCTCTTCGCAATGCTAAAGGTTGCGAAGGTAGAAATCAAGAAGGAGCATCAAGTGTTTGTTGGAAATATGCCCTAGAGGCAATAATAAATTGATTATTATTATATTTCCTTGTTCATGATAATCGTTTATTATCCATGCTAGAATCGTATTGATAGGAACTCAGATACATGTGTGGATACATAGACAACACAATGTCCCTAGTAAGCCTCTAGTTGACTGGCTCGTTGATCAATAGATGGTTATGGTTTCCTGACCATGGACATTGGATGTCATTGATAACGGGATCACATCATTAGGAGAATGATGTGATGGACAAGACCCAATCCTAAGCCTAGCACAAAGATCGTGTAGTTCGTATGCTAAAGCTTTTCTAATGTCAAGTATCATTTCCTTAGACCATGAGATTGTGTAACTCCCGGATACCGTAGGAATGCTTTGGGTGTACCAAACGTCACAACGTAACTGGGTGACTATAAAGGTGCACTACAGGTATCTCCGAAAGTGTCTGTTGGGTTGGCACGAATCGAGACTGGGATTTGTCACTTCGTGTAAGCGGAGAGGTATCTCTGGGCCCACTCGGTAGGACATCATCATAATGTGCACAATGTGATCAAGGAGTTGATCACGGGATGATGTGTTATGGAACGAGTAAAGAGACTTGCCGGTAACGAGATTGAACAAGGTATAGGGATACCGACGATCGAATCTCGGGCAAGTACAATACCGCTAGACAAAGGGAATTGTATACGGGATTGTTTAAGTCCTTGACATCGTGGTTCATCCGATGAGATCATCGTGGAACATGTGGGAGCCAACATGGGTATCCAGATCCCGCTGTTGGTTATTGACCGGAGAACGTCTCGGTCATGTCTGCATGCTTCCCGAACCCGTAGGGTCTACACACTTAAGGTTCGGTGACGCTAGGGTTATAGAGATATTAGTACGCGGTAACCCGAAAGTTGTTAGAAGTCCCGGATGAGATCCCGGATGTCACGAGGAGTTCCAGAATGGTCCGGAGGTAAAGAATTATATATATGAAGTGCTATTTCGGCCATCGGGACAAGTTTCGGGGTCACCGGTATTGTACCGGGACCACCGGAAGGGTCCCGGGGGTCCACCGGGTGGGGCCACCTGCCCCGGGGGGCACATGGGCTGTAGGGGGTGCGCCTTGGCCTATATGGGCCAAGGGCACCAGCCCCAAGAGGCCCATGCGCCAAGAGAAGAGGGAAAGGAAGAGTCCTAAAGGGGGAAGGCACCTCCGAGGTGCCTTGGGGAGGAGGGACTCCTCCCTTGGCCACACCCTTCCTTGGAGGAAGGGCCAAGGCTGCGCCCCCCCTCTTCCTTGGCCCTATATATAGTGGGGGGAAGGGAGGGCAAACTAATCTAAGGCCTGGCGCCTCCCTCTCCCTCCCCTGACACATCTCCCTCCTCCCGCAGCGCTTAGCGAAGCCCTGTTGGAATCCCGCTACTTCCACCACCACGCCGTCGTGCTGCTGGATCTCCATTAACCTCTCCTCCCCCCTTGCTGGATCAAGAAGGAGGAGACGTCGCTGCTCCATACATGTGTTGAACGCGGAGGTGCCGTCCGTTCGGCGCTAGGATCATCGGTGATTTGAATCACGACGAGTACGACTCCATCAACCCCATTCTCTTGAACGCTTCCGCTTAGCAATCTACAAGGGTATGTAGATGCACTCTCCTTCCCCTCGTTGCTAGTCTCTCCATAGATAGATCTTGGTGACACGTAGGAAAATTTTGAATTTCTGCTACGTTCCCCAACAGTGGCATCATGAGCTAGGTCTATGCGTAGATTCTATGCACGAGTAGAACACAAAGAAGTTGTGGGCGTTGATTTTGTTCAATATGCTTGCCGTTACTAGTCTTATCTTGATTCGACGGTATTATGGGATGAAGCGGCCCGGACCAACCTTACACGTATGCTTACGTGAGACCGGTTCCACCGACTGACATGCACTAGTTGCATTAGGTGGCTAGCGGGTGTCTGTCTCTCCCACTTTAGTCGGATCGGATTCGATGAAAAGGGTCCTTATGAAGGGCAAATAGCAATTGGCATATCACGTTGTGGTTTTTGCATAGGTAAGAAATGTTCTTGCTAGAAACCCATAGCAGCCACGTAAAACATGCAAACAACAATTAGAGGACGTCTAACTTGTTTTTGCAGGGTATGCTATGTGATGTGATATGGCCAAAAGGATGTGATGAATGATATATGTGATGTATGAGATTGATCATGTTCTTGTAATAGGAATCACGACTTGCATGTCGATGAGTATGACAACCGGCAGGAGCCATAGGAGTTGTCTTAATTTATTTATGACCTACATGTCAACATAAATGTCATGTAATTACTTTACTTTATTGCTAACCGTTAGTTGTAGTAGTAGAAGTAATAGTTGACGAGACAACTTCAAGAAGACACGATGATGGAGATCATGATGATGGAGATCATGGTGTCATCCAGTGACAAGATGATCACGGAGCCCCGAAGATGGAGATCAAAAGGAGCAATATGATATTGGCCATATCATGTCACTATTTGATTGCATGTGATGTTTATCATGTTTATGCATCTTGTTTACTTAGAACGACGGTAGTAAATAAGATGATCCCTCATAATAATTTCAAGAAAGTGTTCCCGCTAACTGTGCACCGTTGCGACAGTTCGTCGTTTCGAAGCACCACGTGATGATCGGGTGTGATAGATTCTTACGTTCACATACAACGGGTGTAAGACAGATTTACACACGCAAAACACTTAGGTTGACTTGACGAGCCTAGCATGTACAGACATGGCCTCGGAACACAAGAGACCGAAAGGTCGAGCATGAGTCGTATGGTAGATACGATCAACATGAAGATGTTCACCGATGATGACTAGTCCGTCTCACGTGATGATCGGACACGGCCTAGTTGACTCGGATCATGTAATCACTTAGACGACTAGAGGGATGTCTATCTGAGTGGGAGTTCATAAGATGAACTTAATTATCCTGAACATAGTCAAAAAGGGGCTTCGCAAATTATGTCGTAGCTCGCGCTTTAGTTCTACTGTTTAGATATGTTCCTAGAGAAAAATTAGTTGAAAGTTGATAGTAGCAATTATGCGGACTAGGTCCGTAAACTGAGGATTGTCCTCATTGCTTCTTAGAAGGCTTATGTCCTTAATGCACCGCTCAGTGTGCTGAACCTCGAACGTTGTCTGTGGATGTTGCGAACATCTGACATACACGTTTTGATAACTATGTGATAGTTCAGTTAAACGGTTTAGAGTTGAGGCACCGAAGACGGTTTTGAAACGTCACGAAACATATGAGATGTTTCGAGGGCTGAAATTGGAATTTCAGGCTCGTGCCCACGTCAAGAGGTATAAGACCTCCGACGATTTTCTTAGCCTACAAACTAAGGAGAAAAGCTCAATTGTTGTGCTTGTGCTCAGATTGTCTGAGTACAACAATCGCTTGAATCGAGTGGGGGTTGATCTTCCAGATGAAATAGTGATGGTTCTCCGAAGTCATTACCACCAAGCTGCTAGAGCTTCATGATGAACTATAATATATCAGGGACATATATGATGATCCTTGAGATATTCGCGATGTTTGACACCACAAAAGTAGAAATCAAGAAGGAGCATCAATTGTTGATGGTTGGTGAAACCACTAGTTTCAAGAAGGGCAAGGGCACGAAGGGATACTTCATGAAACGGCAATTCAGCTGCTCCTCTAGTGAAGAAACCCAAGGTTGAACCCAAACCCGAGACTAAGTGCTTCTGTAATAAGGGGAACAGTCACTGGAGCAGAATTACCCTAGATACTTGGTAGATGAGAAGGCTGGCAAGGTCGATAGAAGTATATTGGATATACATTGTGTTGATGTGTACTTTACTAGTACTCCTAGTAGCACCAGGGTATTAGATACCGGTTCGGTTGCTAAGTGTTAGTAACTCGAAATAAAAGCTACGGAATAAACGGAGACTAGCTAAAGGTGAGATGACGATATGTGTTGGAAGTATTTTCAAGGTTGATCAAATATCGTACGCTCCCTCTACCATCGAGATTGGTGTTTGCGTTGAGCATAGACATGATTGGATTATGTCTATCGCAATACGGTTATTCATTTAAGGAGAATAATGGTTACTCTATTTATTTGAATAATACCTTCGATGGTCTTACACCTAAAATGAATGGTTTATTGAATCTCGATCGTAGTGATACACATGTTCATGCCAAAAGATAGTAGTGATAGTACCACCTACTTGTGGCACTGCCACGTAAGTCATATCGGTATAAAATGCATGAAGAAGCTCCATGTTGATGGATCTTTGGGCTCACTCGTTTTTGAAAAGTTTGAGACATGCGAACCATGTCTATTGGTGTATATGCATGAAGAAACTCCATGCAAATGGACCGTTTTGACTCACTTGATTTTGAATCACTTGAGACATGCAAATCATGCCACATGGGCAAGATGACTGAAAGCCTCGTTTTCAGTAAAGTGGAACTAGAAAGCAACTTGTTGGAAGTAATACATTTTGATGTGTGCAGTCCAATGAGTGCTGAGGCATGTAGTGGATATCATTATGTTCTTACTTCATAGATGATTTGAGTAGATGTTGAGTATATTTACTTGATGAATCACGAGTCTGAATTATTGAAAGGTTCAAGTAATTTTAGGGTGAAGTTGAAAGATCGTCGTGACAAGAGGATAGAAGATCTATGATATGGTCATAGAGATGAATATCTGAATTACGAGTTTGGCACAGAATTAAGACATTGTGGAAATTGTTTCACAACTAATACAGCCTGGAACACCATAGTGTGATGGTGTGTCCGAACATTATAACTGCACCCTATTGGATATGATGCATACCATGATGTCTCTTATCGAATTACCACGATAGTTTATGGGTTAGGCATTAGAGACAACCACATTCACTTTAAATAGGGCACCACGTAATTTCGATGAGATGACACCGTATGAACTATGGTTTAGAGAAACCTAAGTTGTCATTTCTTAAAAGTTTGGGGCTGCGACGCTTATGCGAAAAGGTTTCAGGCTGATAAGCTCGAACCCAAAGCGGATAAATGCATCTTCATAGGACACCCAAAACAGTTGGGTATACCTCCTGTCTCAGATCCGAAAGCAATAAGGGATTGTTTCAAGAATCGGGTCCTTTCTCGAGGAAAAGTTTCTCTCGAAAGAATTGAGTGGGGAATGGTGGAGACTTGATGAGGTTATTGAACCATCTCTTCAACTAGTGTGTGGCAGGGCACATGGAGTTGTTCCTGTGGCACCTACACCAATTGAAGTGGAAGCTTATGATAGTGATCATGAAACTTCAGATCAAGTCACTACCAAACCTCGTGGGATGACAAGGATGCGCACTTCTTCAGAGTGGTACGTGATCCTGTCTTGGAAGTCATGTTGCTAGACAACAATGAACCTACGAGCTATGGAGAAGCGATGGTGGGCCCGGATTCCGATAAATGGCTCGAGGCCATATAATCCGAGAGAGGATCCATATATGAAAACAAAGTGTAGACTTTGGAAGAACTACTTGATGGTCGTAAGGCTGTTGAGTACAGATGGATTTTAAAAGGAAGACAGACAATGATGGTAAGTGTCACCATTGAGAAAGCTCGACTTGTCGTTAAGATGTTTCCCGACAAGTTCAAGGAGTTGACTACGGTGAGACTTTCTCACTCGTAGCGATGCTAAGAGTTTGTTGGAATTATATTAGCGATTACTGCATTATTTATGAAATCTTGCAGATAGGATGTCAAAACATTGTTTCCTCGACGATTTTCTTGAGGAAAGGTTGTATGTGATACAAACGGAAGGTTTTGTCAATCCTGAAAGATGCTAATAAGTATGCAAAGCTCCAGGAATCCTTCTAAGGACTGGAGTAAGCATCTCGGAGTTGGAATGTATGCTTTGATGATGATCAAAGATTTTGGTGTATACAAAGTTTATGAGAAACTTGTATTTCCAAAGAAGTGAGTGGGAGCACTATAGAATTTCTGATGAATATATGTTGTTGACATATTGTTGATCAGAAATGACGTAGAATTTCTGGAAAGCATATAGGGTTGTTTGGAAAGTGTTTTTCAATGGAAAGCCTGGATTAAGCTACTTGAGCATTGAGCATCAAGATCTATAAGGATAGATCAAAACGCTTAATGGTACTTTCAAATGAGCACATTCCTTGACATGATCTTGAAGGTGTTCAAGATGGACCAGTCAAAGAAGGAGTTCTTTCCTGAGTTGTAAGGTATGAAGTTAAGACTTAAAGCTCGACCACGGCAGAATAGAGAGAAAGGACGAAGGTCGTCCCCTATGCTTAAGACATAGGCTCTACAGTATGCTATGCTGTGTACCGCACCTAAAGTGTGCCTTGCCATGAGTCAGTCAAGGGGTACAAGAGTGATCCAAGAATGGATCACAGTACAGCGGTCAAAGTTATCCTTAGTAACTAGTGGACTAAGGAATTTTCTCGGTTATGGAGGTGATAAATAGTTCGACGTAAAGAGTTACGACGATGCAAGCTTAACACCTATCCGGATAGCTCTGAGTAGAGATACCAGATACGTATAATGGAGCAACAATTTAGAATAACTCCAAGTAGAACAATTATTTGAAATGGCTCCAAATAGAGCGTGGTAGCTGCATCTAGGAGATGACATAAAGATTTGTAAAGCACACACGGATCTGAAAGGTTCAGACCCGTTGACTAAAACCTCTCTTACAAGCAACATGATCAAACCCATAACTCTTTGGGTGTTAGTCACATGGGGATGTGACCTTGAGTGTTAATCACATATCGATGTGAACTAGATTATTGACTCTAGTGCAAGTGGGAGACTGTTGGAAATATGCCCTAGAGGCAATAATAAATTGATTATTATTATATTTCCTTGTTCATGATAATCGTTTATTATCCATGCTAGAATTGTATTGATAGGAAACTCAGATACATGTGTGGATACATAGACAACACAATCTCCCTAGTAAGCCTCTAGTTGACTGGCTCGTTGATCAATAGATGGTTACGGTTTCCTGACCATGGACATTGGATGTCATTGATAACGGGATCACATCATTAGGAGAATGATGTGATGGACAAGACCCAATCCTAAGCCTAGCACAAAGATCGTGTAGTTCGTATCCTAAAGCTTTTCTAATGTCAAGTATCATTTCCTTAGACCATGAGATTGTGTAACTCCCGGATACTGTAGGAATGCTTTGGGTGTACCAAACGTCACAACGTAACTGGGTGACTATAAAGGTGCACTACAGGTATCTCCGAAAGTGTCTGTTGGGTTGGCACGAATCGAGACTGGGATTTGTCACTCCGTGTAAGCGGAGAGGTATCTCTGGGCCCACTCGGAAGGACATCATCATAATGTGCACAATGTGATCAAGGAGTTGATCACGGGATGATGTGTTACGGAACGAGTAAAGAGACTTGCCGGTAACGAGATTGAACAAGGTATAGGGATACCGACGATCGAATCTCGGGCAAGTACAATACCGCTAGACAAAGGGAATTGTATACGGGATTGATTAAGTCCTTGACATCGTGGTTCATCCGATGAGATCATCATGGAACATGTGGGAGCCAACATGGGTATCCAGATCCCGCTGTTGGTTATTGACCGGAGAACGTCTCGGTCATGTCTGCATGCTTCCCGAACCCGTAGGGTCTACACACTTAAGGTTCGGTGACGCTAGGGTTATAGAGATATTAGTATGCGGTAACCCAAAAGTTGTTCGGAGTCCCGGATGAGGACGTCACGAGGAGTTCCGGAATGGTCCGAAGGTAAAGAATTATATATAGGAAGTGCTATTTCGGCCATCGGGACAAGTTTCGGGGTCACCGGTATTGTACCGGGACCACCGGAAGGGTCCCGGGGGTCCACCGGGTGGGGCCACCTGCCCCGGGGGGGCACATGGGATGTAGGGGGTGCGCCTTGTCCTATATGGGCCAAGGGCACCAGCCCCAAGAAGCCCATGCGCCAAGAGAAGAGGGAAAGGAAGAGTCCTAAAGGGGGAAGGCACCTCCGAGGTGCCTTGGGGAGGAGGGACTCCTCCCTTGGCCGCACCCTTCCTTGGAGGAAGGGCCAAGGCTGCGCCCCCCTCTCCCTTGGCCCTATATATAGTGGGGGGAAGGGAGGGCAAACTAATCTAAGGCCTGGTGCCTCCCTCTCCCTCCTGGGACACATCTCCCTCCTCCCGCAGCGCTTAGCGAAGCCCTGTTGGAATCCCGCTACTTCCACCACCACGCCGTTGTGCTGCTGGATCTCCATTAACCTCTCCTCCCCCCTTGCTGGATCAATAAGGAGGAGACGTCGCTGCTCCGTACGTGTGTTGAACGCGGAGGTGCCGTCCGTTCGGCGCTAGGATCATCGGTGATTTGAATCACGACGAGTACGACTCCATCAACCCCGTTCTCTTGAACGCTTCCGCTTAGCGATCTACAAGGGTATGTAGATTCACTCTCCTTCCCCTTGTTGCTAGTCTCTCCATAGATAGATCTTGGTGACACGTAGGAAAATTTTGAATTTCTGCTACGTTCCCCAACAGTGTTGATGGTCAACAAGACCACAAGTTTCAAGAAAAAGGGTAAAGGGCAGAAGGGGAACTTCAAGAAGAATAGCAAGCCAGTTGCTGCTCAAATGAAGAAACCCAAGTCTGGACCTAAGCCTGAGACTGAGTGCTTCTACTGCAAAGGGAATGGTCACTGGAAGCGGAACTGCCCCAAGTATTTGGCGGAGAAAAAGGTGTGACGCCCCCGATTTGACCATACACTAATCATACACGCAAACGTGTACGATCAAGATCAGGGACTCACGGGAAGATATCACAACACAACTCTACAAATAAAATAAGTCATACAAGCATCATATTACAAGCCAGGGGCCTCGAGGACTCGAATACAAGAGGTCAATCATAGACGATTCAGCGGAAGCAACAATATCTGAGTACAGACATAAGTTAAACAAGTTTGCCTTAAGAAGGCTAGCACAAACTGGGATACAAATCAAAAGAGGCACATGCCTCCTGCATGGGATCCTCCTAAACTACTCCTGGTCATCGTCAGCGGCCTGCACATAGTAGTAGGCACCTCCCGAGTAGTAGCAGTCTTCATCGACAATGGCGTCTGGCTCCTGGACTCCATCGTCTGGTCGCAGTAATCGGGTATAGAAAGGGGGAAAAGGGGGAGCAAAGCAACCATGAGTACTCATCCAAAGTACTCGCAAGCAAGGAGCTACTCTACATATGCATGCATTGGTATCAAATGGAAAAGGGATAGCATATGTGGACTGATCTGCAGAATGCCGGAATAAGAGGGGGATAGCTAGTCCTATCGAAGACTACGCTTCTGATAACCTCCATCTTGCAGCATGAGGAGAGAGTAGATGGTAAGTTCACCAAGTATCATCGCATAGCATAATCCTAACCGATGATCCTCCCCTCGTCGCCCTGTGAGAGAGCGATCACCGGTTGTATCTGGCACTTGGAAGGGCGTGTTTTATTAAGTATCCGGTTCTAGTTGTCGTAAGGTCAAGGTACAACTCCAAGTCGTCCTATTACTGAAGATCACGACTATTCGAATAGATTAACTTCCCTGCAGGGGTGCACCACATTTCCCAACACGCCCGATCCCCTTTATCCGGACACACTTTTCTGGGTCATGCCCGGCCTTGGAAGATCAACACGTCGCAGCCCCACCTAGGCACAACAGAGAGGTCAGCACACCGGTCTAAATCCTATGCGCGCAGGGGTCTGGGCCCATCACCCATTGCACACCTGCATGTTGCGTGGGCGGCCGGAGAGCAGACCTAGCAACCTCCATTACAAAGGAAGTTACGTTACGCGGTCCAACCCGGCACGCGCAGCTCATTCGCTGACATCACGAAGGCTTCGGCTGATACCACGACGTCAAGTGCCCGTAACTATTCCCGCGTAGTTGGTTAGTGCATATAGGCCAGTAGCCAGACTCAGATCAAATACCCAGATCTCGTTAAGTGTGTTATTTTGAAGTAACCGCGAACGCCGACCAGGGCCAGGCCCACCTCTCACCTAGGTGGTCTCCGCCTGCCCTGTCGCTCCGCCTCAAAGTAACAGTCGGGGGCCATCGGGAACCTAGGCCCACCACTACCTGGGTGGAACCGCATGCCCCTTCAACCCCCAACATCGGAATCACTTGCGGGTACTCAACGAGCCGACCCGACTTTAGTCACCACCTGTATAGCATGTATATATGTATGTATATACCCGTGATCACCTCCCGAGTGATCACGAACCGATAGTATAGCATGGCAGACGGACAAGAATGTAGGGCCACTGATGATAATCTAGCATCCTATACTAAGCATTTAGGATTGCAGGTAAGGTATCAACAGTTGTAGCAACAATGACAGGCTATGCATCAGAATAGGATTAACGGAAAGCAGTAACATGCTACACTACTCTAATGCAAGCAGTAGAGAGAACAGTAGGCGATATCTGGTGATCAAAGGGGGGGCCTGCCTGGTTGCTCTGGCAAGAAGGGTTCGTCGATGATGTAGTCGAACACACGTACATCGGCAGCGGTCTCGGAGTCTACCGGAAATAAGTAACAGAGGGGGAACACAATAAATAACAGAGCAATCAAATGTACCACATAGCAAGAAGCGGCAATACGTTGTGCTAGGGTGGCCTAACGTAGGGACAAGTGATACCGGTGAAGGGGGAAAACATCCGGGAAATTATCCCCGGTGTTTCACGTTTTCGGACAGATGAATCAGAGGGGAAAAGTTGCGTGTTCGCTATGCTAGGGATGTGTGCCGGACGAACGGGCTACATATCCGGATTCGTCTCGTCGTTCTGAGCAACTTTCATGTACAAAGTTTTTCCATCCGAGCTACAGTTTATTTTATATTGATTTTTAAAAGATTTAAATTAATTTTTGCATTTATTTAATTAATTTAATTCAACATTATCCAGAACAGTGCATGCTGACGTCATTATGATACCAGCTTGACGTCAGCAGTCAACAGAGCGTTGAGTGGGTCAAACTGACGTGTGGGTCCCACATGTCATTGACTATTTAGTCTAATTAGGGTTTAACTAATATAATTACTATTTAGTTAATTAACACTAGTTAATTAGGTTAATTAAACATTAACTAATTAACTTAATTGATTTAATTAATTAATTAATTTATTGATATATTATTATTATTATCATTTTTTTATTCTTTTTTTTTCAAAACGTTCTCAGGGGCTGGGCCCCGCTGTCCAGTGGCCCATGGGGCCTAAGCGGATCGGGCGTAACGGGCGAAGGGCGTGTGGGCCCCCGACCACAGACATCAGGTGCGGCGGCGAGGCACGCTGGGCGCTGGGCGTTGGGCGCTGCCCAAATGGCACATCAAAAGACGCTTCAATTCCATCCACGAGCAAGTCAAGGAGGGAGACATATAGATTTGCAAGATACATACGGATCTGAGTGTTGCAGATCCGTTGACTAAGCCTCTCTCACGAGCAAAACATGATCAGCACCAAGACTCCATAGGTGTTAGAATCATTACAATCTAATCTAGATTATTGACTCTAGTGCAAGTGGGAGACTGAAGGAAATATGCCCTAGAGGCAATAATAAAGTTGTTATTTATATTTCCTTATATCATGATAAATGTTTATTATTCATGCTAGAATTGTATTAACCGGAAATTTAGTACATGTGTGAATACATAGACAAACAGAGTGTCACTAGTATGCCTCTACTTGACTAGCTAGTTGAATCAATGATGGTTATGTTTCCTAACCATAGACATGAGTTGTCATTTGATTAACGAGATCACATCATTATAGAATGATGTGATTGACTTGACCCATCCATTAGCTTAGCATGATGATTGTTTAGTTTGTTGCTATTGCTTTCTCCATAACTTATACATGTTCCTATGACTATGATATCATGCAACTCCCGAATACCAGAGGAACACTTAGTGTGCTATCAAACCTCACAACATAACTGGGTGACTATAAAGATGCTCTACAGGTGTCTCCGATGGTCTTTGTTGAGTTGGCATAGATTGAGATTAGGATTTGTCGCTCCGAGTATCAGAGAGGTATCTCTGGGCCCCCTCGGTAATGCACATCACTATAAGCCTTGCAAGCAATGTGACTAATGAGTTAGTTACGAGATAATGCATTACGAAACGAGTAAAGAGACTTGCCGATAATGAGATTGAACTAGGTATTGAGATACCGATGATCGAATCTCAGGCAAGTAACATACCAATGACAAAGGGAACAACGTATATCATTATGCGGTTTGACCGATAAAGATCTTCGTAGAATATGTGGGAGCCAATATGAACATCCATGTTCCGCTATTGGTTATTGACCAGAGATGTCCCGTAGGGTCCGCACGCTTGACGTTAGGTGACGATCAGTATTATGAGTTTATGTGTTTTGATGTACCGAAGATAGTTCAGAGTCCCGGATGTGATCACGGACATGACGAGGAGTCTCGAAATGGCCGAGACATAAAGATTGATATATTGGACGGCTATATTCGGACACCAGAAGTGTTCCGGGTGATTTCGGAGAAAACCGGAGTGCCGGAGGGTTACCGGACCCCCCGGTAACTAATGGGCCACATGGGCCTTAGTGGAGAGAGAGATGGCCGGCCAAGGTAGGGCCGCGTGCCCCTCCCCCTCTAGTCCGAATTGTACTAGGGAAGGGGGGGTGGCGCCTCCCTTTCCTTGTCCCTTCTGCTCTCCTTCCTTCCCCCTTCCTCCTCCTAGTTGGACTAGGAAAGGGGAAGTCCTACTCCTACTAGGAGGAGGACTCTTCCCCTCCTTGGCGCGCCCCAAGGGGCCGGCCGGCCTCCCCCTTGCTCCTTTATTTATGGGGGCAGGGGGCACCCTAGAACACACAAGTTGATCATTGATCCCTTAGCTGTGTGCGGTGCCCCCTCCACCATAATCCACCTCGGTCATACCGTCGTAGTGCTTAGGCGAAGCCTTGCGCTGGTAGCTTCATCATCACCGTCATCACGTTGTCGTGCTGGCGAAGCTCTCCCTCGACACTCAGCTGGATCGAGAGTTCGTGGGACGTCACCAAGGCGAATGTGTGCAGATCACGGAGGTGCCGTACTTTCGGTACTAGGATCGGTCGTATCGTGAAGATGTACGACTACATCAACCACGTCGTCATAACGCTTCCGCTTACGGTCTACGAGGGTACGTGGACAACACTCTTCCCCTCTCATTGCTATGCATCACCATGATAGATCTTGCATGTGCGTAGGATTTGTTTTTGAAATTACTGCGTTCCCCAATAGGGTTTATAAAGCATACTAGAGAATCCAAAGCAATTCACATGGTAGAATCCAAAGCAGTTCACATGGTAAAGCATACTATGGCATCTTTTGTTGAAGGAAGCAATTCACTGGATTGTGTGACCCTAGATCTCCAATTAATATTATTCCTTAAACTCTCTATGCAAAAAATTATGATGAAATTTCTCCATGTACCCTTGAGCCAACTAATGTGGTTATTAAGCTTGCAGATAAGACCGATAGAGTACCTTGTGGCATCATCAAGGATGTTAACATTATAATAGGCTCAATCATATATCCTATTGATATCTTTGTGCTAATGATTTCATAGGATAAATTTTGTCCTATTGTATTTGGAACCTCTTTTCTGAATGTTGAAGGGGCATATATTAAAACAAAACTATATCTATGAAGTGGGGTGCATAGATGATTAAATTCCCATTTTCTTATGTGACAATTTAACTGTATCAAAGAGAATCTCAAGATGAAGAAGAACTGAAATTAAATCAATGAGTTGAAACTTATCTTGAAACCCCAAATGACGAAGTTGAGAGGGTCCTGGTAAGGCCCGAGTCTCTATTTGAAGATGAAGAGAAGGAGGAAATTGAAATGATAATGGATGACGCCCCGATAGTTAGCCCTCGTTTGAATATAGTGTACGAGGTCCTTGAAAGGAAAGGAGATGAGGAACTTTCTCCTCCTATTCTTAAACTGTTACCCAAAGGACTAAGGTATGAGTTCATGGATTATACTGAAAGGTTCCTTATTATTGTTAGTGCTGACCTTTCAGGGAAAGAAAAAGAGAAGATATTGACCGTTCTAACCAGACACCGAAAGGCATTGGGGTACTCAATGAAAGATGTGAAGGTAATAGACCCATCTATCTATTCCCATGCTGCATATTAAAGAAGGATCCAGACCAGTAATTCAAAGTCAACGAAATTGCACCATTCTTCCAAGAACATGGTAAGAAAAGAGGTAATACTTCTTCTTGACGCTGGGGTAATTTACCCCATCTCTGATAGTAAGTGGGTGAGTCCGGTTCATTGCATTCCTAAGAAAAGAGGGGTCTCCTTAGTAACTAAAAAAAATAATGACCTAGTCCCTACTAGGGCTGTTATTGGATATGTAATGTTCCACTAGTACAACAAGGTGTGCTATACAAAAGGTTTTTAACTCCTTTCCAAGACGACATTTTGAACCGTCGTCAAGTGAGTGCGTGCGATAGGGGGGGCGTCCTTCCCACATGACTGAGAAACCGTCGGGGATATGGAGCCATGATGCAGAGGCCTTGCCAAATGTAATTATATGCGATGCAGCACACACTAAATTCTTTCACACATGTGGGATCAGTGATTAAACGTTTCTAATGATGCAGTGAAACCAAACGGTGTGTCGTAATGAACCGTTTGGGAAACAGTATGTAACGCACACGGGCCAACATATGAACTGTGTGCGATATGTACCCCATCGCACACGAATTTTCTGCGGAACTCGTCTGCCATGTAAGACTCCATCGCACATGTTTCTGAACAATTACCGTGTGCGATAATGTTCTATCACAAATGGTCTAGGAGCCCCTTCGCACACATACAAGTGCTGCAGACCGTCTGTGATTTGTTGTGTATCATCGACTGTTGTGGTAAGAGTGACGTGTGCTTTTCGTTTGGGATCCCACACGTTTCCTGAAAAGTTTTCGACTGGGATTGTATTTTACATTGGGCACGTTTACTCCGAGCTCTCGTGTGTGATAATGTGATATCACACACGGTTCCAGAGCCCCTACGCACACGTAGTAGTGCTGCAAATCGTCTGCAATATGCTGTGTATCACCGATGGTTCCGCTATGATTGACGTATGCTTTCTGATGTGAATCGCACACACTCATTTAGTTGAACCGTGTGCGGAGCAATTGCCAGGTTAAAGCAAAAATAGCCCATTTGAATCGGCATGCAAAAAGCAAATTCGCCACAATATGCAATTGAACAAACAGTGTCCATAGGAAGAACATTCATCAAATTTGGGAACAATTGCAATTGAAAAAATGGTAGATAAATTCCAATGATCTGTCGACATATATATGCATTACATAATTAATCATAGTGTACGAAATATGAAGACCTCATCAGATGGAAAACAATGGATCCATGCGTATATGTTTAACGGCTAACTCTTACTCATTGTTTCAGGAGAAGGCATGCTGAAATCTTCATTATCACTAGTGGGACCTGTGACGCCCCAAGACCGGTGCTTCATATGCCTTCCATGTTTTTCCGAGTTTCGTCATGTGATTTGTTTGGTTCCTTGCATTCATCTTTGCATCATGTGCATTGCATCATGTCATCTTGCACCCTCTTTTTAAAACTCAACTAAATAAATTGCATGGATCTTCGGTCCATTTAAACCGAGGGAATTCACATGGTGATTCTCTTTATAACATATCCTCCCAATATTAGGGAGCTATAATAAATATTCCATTAGTTTGGAATTAACAGGAACACACTTGCAGTATTCCCCATGCCTTTTCTACTTCAAGTTTGACTTTCAAATCTTGTCCGCAATTCTTATTACTTTTACCGAGGTTCCTCCAAAAATCCGAACATTTTTGGGCACTGCTAAATCCAAGTTCTAGTTCAAACCCATTTGAATTAAATTCAAATGAGTTCGAATTTACATCCTTCAATCTTGGCCTTTTCTATTTTTCTCGGAACAAACTCATTTTTATGAGTCCAGGAAAATTATCCGCGTGCGCAAATTCTTTCCCTAACCCCTCCCTCTTTCTTTTTCTTCTCCACATTTGTTTTCTGCTAAAGAAATAAGCAAGAGGGAGAGAGAGAGAGAGAGAGCCCAACCATGCCACTTGGGCCTCCTGCAGCCCACCAGCCAAGCCCAACAAGGCCCCGACCTAATCCCTAAATCGATCGATCCCTACTCCTCGTCTCCTCCAACAGCGCCGCCACCTCTCGTCCTTCTCGATCCCATCTCCATCTTCCTCTCCTTCTCGTTCGTCCGTCTCCTGGTGCCGGCCACGCCGCCAAGTTCAACTAGCGCCCTGCTGCCCCGTCATCCTCGTGCAGCCGCAAGGCAGCAGGAGCGCCACCTCCCATCGGCAACCACCTCCACCATCTCTCTTGCCCCGCCGCCTTCATCACAGCGCCGCCACCTTCCCCACTCCAGAGTGGCCGCCAGCCACCAGAGCCTCCCAGCAGGCGAGCCCCTTCGTTGTCGGGCCTCCTCTGCTTCTCCTCGTGTGCGAGCTGCACCGTGCCGAGCCACCCGGTGCCCTGCTCCGAACCTCGACCTCGTCGAGCTACCGTCGACCTCCTCCTTCGTGCGCCTCTGTGCCCGCGAGCGCTGGGACGTCAGCCTCCTCTCGCGCCCGAGGGATCCCCGAGCACCTCGCCGCTCTCTGCTGCATGTCGTCGCCAAGACTGTGCGCCGTAGCGCCCGGAGATGGTCGAATCTGCTCTGGCCAGTCGTCTTGCGCCTCCACCGGTTTCCCCATCCCCGGTGCTGCCTGTAGCCATGCCAAGCCGCCGATGTTGCCTCTGCTTTGCCCGCTGTCCTGCTTGTCGGCGCAAAGTTCGTCTTTAAACGCCTCTATACCCCTGCTTCTCCATGGGCTTGTGTTCGTCGTCGCTGTCAGCCGAGGCCCCTTGTGTTGCTTTGTTTGGACCGTCAAGACCGACAAGATCGACTACAAGATCGACTATGTGGACGCAAGACCCATACCCAGTCCGTCAAGTATCTACTCCGGGATATTTCTCCAAGTACCACGACAACCATTGACATGTACCCCTACACCGCAACGAAACGCCGAGTTCCTCTCCGAACGTGTGTACCCCTACCGTCGACCTCGTGGACGTCAACTTCCTCGCCGCGACCCCGATCCTCTACGGAGTGTGTATGACTACGGCCCATGTACCACTACTTCCACGATGAAATGAGTACAACTACCGTCGACATGCATTTCACCAAGTACCACTACCATCGACCCCGAAGGGCTTGGAGTCATCAAGTACCTCTTCGAATGAACGTGAACGACTACCGTTGCAAGAACAAGACTATCAGATACCCCCTCGGATCAGCAAGTTCAACTACCGTCATCGTAAACTTCTTCCCGAACGTGAACCACTACTTCCCTCAACGAACTCAAACCGCTCCGTAAATGCACCTTTGGAAGGTATACCGCGGAGAACGACCGCCCGTGGATGAATGCATATGTTGCATGAGATGCTCGTGGTTGCACCGTGTCCTAGTTGTTCTTTGCGAGTTCCGCGTTGCCTTGCCGTCGGCATGTGGGAACCCAGTTTCCGGGAGCACCCCATCATCTTTCATGACACTCACACCCACTTCCTTTTGCACCGGTATCTCCGTGAGCTTCTGGAGCCGATATGGTGCCGTGGCATCATTTTCGGATTCATCACCGTGGCACCCTTTCTTTCCACCACGGTGACAAAATGCCCCATATCTTATAACATGCCAACATTTTCATAAATATTGCATAAAACTTGCACATGCCATCCGCATCATGATAATAACCTTTAAAATGTTTAAAATTGTTGTTTACTTTAAATTGCTAAATGCACATGAGGGTTTACCGAAATTGTTGTTTGATGTTTTTGGCTCATTTAAATTGCCTAACTGTGTATTTTACTCATGTTTCACCTCTTGCCATGTTAACAACATTTAATTTTGTTGAGTAATTTAAATGGGAGAGAACTAAATAATTAAATGTGGTGTTTCTTCAATATGCAACTCTTTGCATATTGACCTCCACTTAATTTGTAGTTTTGTTTGATGCTCTTTGCCATGCCATGCATATTTAAACCGGACATGCATCATACTTGGGTGCGCTTCATGCCATGTTTATGTGGTGGTTGTTTACTATGTTGCTTGCTTCTTTCCGGGTTGCCTCTCTCGTTAGCTTCGGTTTCATTCCAGAGTTGTGAGGATTCGTTCGACTACATCCGTTTGTCTTCTTCATGGACTCGTTCTTCTTCCTTGCGGGATCTCAGGCAAGATGACCATACCCTCGAAATCACTTCTATCTTTGCTTGCTAGTTGTTCACTCTATCGCTTTGTCGCGCTACCTACCGCTTGCTATATCATGCCCCCATATTGCCATGTCAAGCCTCTAACCCCACCTTCCTAGCAAACCGTTGTTTGGCTATGTTACCGCTTTTGCTCAGCCCTTCTTATAGCGTTGCTAATTGCAGGTGAAGTTGAAGTTTGTTCCATGTTGGAACATGGATATGTTGGGATATCATTATTATATCTTATTTACTTTAATGCATCTATATACTTGGTAAAGGGTGGAAGGCTCGGCATTATTCCTGGTGTTTTGTTCCACTCTTGCCGCCCTAGTTTCCATCATACTGGTGTTATGTTCCTTGATTTTGGTGTTCCTTACGCGGTTGGGTGTTATGGGAACCCCTTGACAGTTCACTTTGAATAAAACTCCTCCAGCAAGGCCCAACCTTGGTTTTAACATTTGACACCTAAGCCTTTTTCCCTTGGGTTCTGCGGACTCAAGGGTCATCATTATTTTAAACCCCCGGGCCAGTGCTCCTCCGAGTGTTGGTCCAAACTGGGCGACGTCTGGCGCCCCCTGGGCAACCAGGGTTTATGCCAACCCGACGTCTGGCCCATCCGGTGTGCCCTGAGAACGAGATACGTGCGACTCCTATCGAGATTTTTCGGCACATCGGGCGGCTTTGCTGGTCTTGTTTTACCATTGTCGAAATGTCTTGTAACCGGGATTCCGAGACTGATCGGGTCTTCTAGGGAGAAGGAATATCCTTCATTGACCGTGAGAGCTTGTGATGGGCTAAGTTGGGACGCCCCTACAGGGTATAAACTTTCGAGAGCCATGTCCGCGGTTATGTGACAGATGGGAATTTGTTAATATCCGGTTGTAGAGAACTTGACACTTAACTTAATTAAAATGAATCAACCGCGTGTGTAACCATGATGGTCTCTTTCCGGCGGAGTCCGGGAAGTGAACACGGTCTTGTGTTATGCTTGAGCGTAAGTAGTTTCAGGATCACTTCTAACTTCTTGACCGCTGCGTTGCTTCTCTTCTCGCTCTTATTTGCGTATGTTAGCCACCCATATTTGCTTAGCGCTTGCTGTAGCTCCACCTCACTACCCTATCCTACCCATAAGCTTAAATGGTTTTGATCTCGCGGGTGTGAGATTGCTGAGTCCTCGTGACTCACAGATACTTCCAAACAGTTGTAGGTGCTGATGATACCAGTGCAGGTGACGCAACCCAGCTCAGATGGGAGCTCAATGAAGTCCTTGATCGTTGTTTTGTTTCGTTTCCTTTTGATCAGTAGTGGAGCCCAGTTGGGACGATCGGGGATCTAGCATTTGGGGTTGTCTTTCTTTATTTTGGTTCCATAATTGGACCTTTGTTTGTACCTTGGATGATGTATGATCTATTTATGTATTGGTGTGAAGTGGCGATTGTAAGCCGACTCTTTATCCCTTACTTATTCAGTACATGGGATGTGTAAAGATTACCCCTCTTGTGACATGCCTACCACGCGGCTATGCCTCTAAGTCGGCCCCGACACGTGGGAGATATAGCCGCATTGTGGCTGTTACAGGACCGATGCAGTGATTCAGGAACAAGTCGCGGATAAATCTTCGAACCATCAACAATTTACCAGTGGGGAGCGGTTCAGGGGTCCTCGGTTCTAAGATGAGCTGCGGTATTTTTAAGATCAGAATGTGCCATATGAGTGGAGTAGAAGATATTAATTAAGATAGACTTACTGGTACTAATTCACGAGCATATTCCCAACTATCAGCAGCTTTGCAGATGGAGATCATGTGTCTGCAAACATAGTATACAAAAAGGTTGGTCCCTGCTTGTTGCTGAGGACACTGAAATTTTTTGTACAGAATTAGTCTTGTATTTGTCCTGTTAGGAACAACCTAACTGGTATTAGATGTATTTTTTTATTTGGACATAAATAGAAAGAGGTTTATTTAGAAGCTTGAACATTTGACTAGCATAAGAAAAGGTATTTGCAGACTATTGGATACATTTTCCAAAAATAACAGATTTTGGTGTGTTACCGGAGAAATGATCTCGTGCTGTAGAGGTAGTTCCCTCCTGAACAGGTTCCCTGGTTTAGTTTTCCACAATGTGAGCACACTGCAAATGAAGATGAATTTTGACGACATCAGTTATTGAACCAGATATGAATGCAAATTAATTTCAACATCATAGAGTTCAATACCTATCCATGAATTGCTGAAGCTGCGTCAGATCCTTAGCGTTTGTTGACTCTCTGAGAGAATCCATGTAGTAAATTGTGTTCTTGTTTGGAACAACGAATACCAATATCAAGTGATTGCTACATATTAAGAAAGCCATGAACTTACGAATTATGTCGAAATCTGAAAGACAATTAGTGTATGCATGGTTGTTTATTTGACTTACCGTTCATGATATGGCCAGAGAAATATTCTGCATGAGACGTGTTTTCGAAGATACGGGTGACCATGTTAATGGCCCACTCCCATTTATACTTACCATGTAATGTTGTGCCATTTGCTAATGCAGGATCTATGAAATACACACTCTCTCTTTTTCTTCTCCGCGTGTTCAATCCCCTGAGAGGAATAAAATGCAGTTAGCTGTTTATCATTTACAACCTTGTATGGAGAAGTTGATCAGAATTTGTTAAGTACTTACAAAATCAGGCATCTAAAAAGAGTGGCATCGAGCTCGTTGAAGTTGAAGAAGAGATGTAAGTCCTCGATACTCACACTAATGGAACCAACATTGTGTCGGAAATGATCTCTATTGTAGTAGACTAGCAGAACATGATGACCTGCTAACATTTGATCCATGCAATTTTTATGTAACTCGCGGCAACTGGAGCTGCACTCATCAAAGTATTCGCCAACAAGAAATGGCTGGCCATGGATGTAATTGCGTGCTTCAAGTACGTATGCTTTATTTTTAGCAAGCAGCAAAGCTATTTCTTCACCATCCATGTCAGCAGAAATAATATTACTCTCTGATTCGAACAACTTGCTGTTAATTTGCTTCTAGGCGATGAGTGCTTTAAATAAGAGGCAATCTTCTCTTTCCTCTTCGCTCTCGAGGCGCACTTCCTCATAGGTGTAGCCTTTTTGCCCGCTTCCTTCTTGGTAATTGAAGCACTTCTGGTCCAAGGTATGGTTGGTTGAAAGGTAGATTACCGAGCAGATGGTAAAGCTTCGATGGACTGCTTAGTAGAAAGTTTAGCTATGCCGTACTGCTGAGCTAGTGGTGCTGCTGTGACGGACTGCTGGGCTGTAGGAGCAGAGGCATCTGCTGACCATGCATTGAAGCTATGTAGGGTTTTTGCGCAGGTGGTGCCAACTTGTCAGTGTGCTGAGGAGGCCATGCCAACGCGTTGGTTTGCTGAGCAGGAAGTGCTGACGCATTGGTATGCTGATCACGCGATGCGGACCGACGGACTGATGAGCAGTTGGTTCTGGACCTACAGACTGCTTAGCAGGCGGTTCCGAAGCATCAGAGTGCTTAGCAGTCCGTTCCACCAGGTTGGTCTGCTAAGCATGTGCTGCAGCTGGGTCTCCCCCCGCTGCTTCAGTGACCGGCATCTGAACCGGTGGTGCGTCTTCATCAGTTGTAGGCCTTGCCACTGGCTGCTCTGGGGCGGACAATGACATGGCCTGTATGGCACAAAGTCGGGCGGGCTGATCACATGTTGATGCACCAGCCATCGGATTACAAGTATTAGGTTCTTTGGGGGAAGCACACGCGATATGATGTGGTAAGGAGAGCGTCACCGGTTGAGGGGCGACATTGGTTGCTCTTGGCAGGGCTTCAGGGATCTCATCCATGAAATCTATTTCCTTTTGTGGCCACTGGATGTGATGTAACAATGTTTCTCCCAAGGTCCTTTGCTCATTAATGTCTCCTCAGACATTCTTCAGGGCAAATTCATTGAATCCGGGCTTTACTTCAGTCACGTAGCACTTCACACAGCCCGACTTCAATGGCACATTGTCCAACAAGAGGCCCTCTTCCAAGAAGGGTGGGCAAACCAAGGCTGTTGCACATTTTAATGTACCTTCATAATGTGTAAGCACGCCCTTCAGTCCGTTTTTCATTCCAGATAGATCAGATATAGCATCATCATGAGCAGCTGCAGTCTTAGTGTCACTGGGGTTAGCTGATGCACATCTACTCTTGTGCGGTGTTGTCACACAATAACCAGCATCCTCCATGCCCACTTCCCCTCCCATCTGCTGGCTATCTGTCAGTGTTAGAGTCTTTTGCATCATCATTGACTCCTCAATTTCCTTTCAAACAGACGGATACATGTCCTTCCTCAACCTTTCATACAATTCATTCTGCTTCATTTCACTCCTCGCTTTTTCATGTTGAGCCTCTCTTCTTTGCTTAGTGTGAAAGCCCTCTTGTGCGGGACATTAACACCTATACACTAATGCAGGATACTGCTAACGCGACACTACGATCAGAGACCCTTTGACGAAACTGCGTACGATGCATTAATCACAAAAGGTGGTGTAAAAAACCGTCAAAAAGGTGCAGAACGTTAGCGATGGCGGAGCCATCAAACACGGTTCAGATTTTAGTTGCGTGTGCGATGCAGGGCACATGGTTAATCCATTCGAACTGTTTGCGACAAGGCAGACCAACAGAAACGGGCAACCATATCAGTGTGTGTGTGTGTGATATACGGCATACGGTTCACTCGGATGAACTGTTTTCGATTAGGGAACACAACAGAAATGGTTCAACTTAACAAGATGTGTGTCATATGCGACATACAGTTCACATGGGTGAACTATTTGCGATGAGCCAAAAAGAACACAAATGAGTCATGTAAACAAGATGTGTGTGATACGTGGCAAACAACCAACTCGGATGAACTGTTTGTGATGAGAAATTACAACACAGACAGTTAATACAGTTATTTCGTGTGCGATTCTGTGTGTACAAAAAACCTTGAAAAATGCAAACCAGTTTCTTGCGGTGGCTAGGAGTATCGCACATGACGTGTCTGCGAGTACTCATGTGCGATGATTAGTAAGTTACACATACGTTTCCTTATGTTAACATGTGTGTGAATTTGCAATATGGTCAGTTAATATGCAAATGCCTTCTGGACATCGGGCACACACTTAAACTCAATGAACTGTGTACGATACTAATACTTTCCATGAAAATTTAAGAACTTGGGTAAAAGCATTTTAGTAACATATATATAGTGGTTACACTATTCGACAAAAGGAGGATCTTCGTAACACAGTTTTGACAATCATATGGTCCATATCTACATACTTAACGTAGTAACAACTATCACATTTTAAGAGGCTAAGGGCCAACAACCATATGGTCCATATCTACATATTTAACATAGTAACAGCTAGCACATTTTAAGAGGCTGAGGGCCAACAACCACAACTATCCACTGGAAGTAGCTTCATCACGGCGACTCGGCATCTCGTTAATGAAAAGGAAGAGCCCTCCTGTGCCTTGGTAGAGCATGAGTAGAACAGTGTCTCCAATTTTCCAATATGGATGCATTGCCATGACAAGCGAGAACTTGTTAATTTGAATGGTTCCATTTTTGCAGGAAATCTAGTACCTTGCAATCACTTTGGCATTATTAGCAGGCACAAGTGTAATTCGACCACGCCAGGAAATCGATCCAGGAACTGCTACAGCGAGCAATTTCTGTTGACATGTAGAATAAAAACCAATTGTAACATATCGTTGAAGATACATATAGTTTATGAGCATCAACATTAAAATAAGACTTTTTAATAGTGTTTTGTGCACACAATTGGTCTTGTTCAATGTGTGCATCATAGTATAATTAATCCCATCCAAAATCCAGTGTTCATATGCTGTTCTATCTCTGTCAGATTATCAACAAAGTTTATGACACGCTTCAAGTCCTTCCAGTGAAATTTGGTACGCTTAGTAACATACAAACTGTTCACTATGCATCCAACATATCCTGCTTAAAAGGTGGAAAAGTATTATTTATTCAGAACATGGCAGAAGAATATATAGTGCACATAAATTGGTAAATATAATTTGTTACTACCTAGGAACAGAGTCAGAAAATGAAATGACAATTGGTTGCTTAAATAGTGATCAATTAGTCAGAACAAATACCCTGATTTTGCTAAGTAATATGACAGCATGGAGAAAGTTGAAAGGACACTAACTGCGATCAGACTTTGATCGGCTGATGACGTTGGGGAGGTAAACATCCATGTTAATTAGACCTAGCTGTGGTACACGCACTAGAATTTTATTGCCAGCTTTCAGTTCATAACACTTAGAAAATTTTCTCCAAAGGTCCGCATTAAAATAGGAGTGACCATCTTTATCAAGTTTTACGCTAACCGTCATTATAAATCCATGCTGCATTGTCAATGTGACATCCTGGGAGTCATCAACAAAGTAAAGCCCAAGATTTCCTTCTACTCCTATTCTTGCAAAGCAAGGGATGTACTGCTTGAAATGAAAATTAAGATCAGAAATTAGATATATTGAATAACAGAGGAAGATGCAAATATGGGAGTAACTGATAGAACAGATCATTATATAGAAGAAAGCAAAGTACAAAAATGTAGAATTAAAAATAGATAATGTAACAAAGATTTGATGCAAATATATAGATAATGTAGAAATAGACAGTATATGTTCACAAATTTAGTCCATGCCGACCGTGGTAGGTTGAGAGTGAACATACCGAGCGCTCCCTGAAGTCATCCGGAATGGTGAGATAGAACTTCATTTCTGACTGGCCGCAACCACACTTGCCCCATTTGTGCTTGCACTATGGACACATGAATGAACACCCATGAATCAACTAGAACAAAAATGATTCCACGACGGTTTCTGTCGGTTGATTAACATCAACGCACGGACTGCGATAAGAGATGAGTGAATATTTCACTAAGTTGATTACCTTCTCCATGAAAAAATCCCTGGCCCAATCACGTAGAAAACCCCAGTCGACCAGAGTCTCGAATGTCGGTGCAGATAGGCGGGGGAAAGCGGTAGGGGCGAAATCCCGTGCCTTTTGGAGCGCGACCTACGCTCGCTGACAACAACCATCAAGCTTAGGGTGGCCGCCGCGATAGAAGTTGATGAGGTGTAGAGTTACGGAGGAGTCCACGGCGAGTGGGGGGGTTGAAGTGGGTGAGGGTTTTCTTTTTTCCTTTTGCATGTGTGAGTGAGGGAGTCCTGGATTAGGGGGTGTCCGGGTAGCCGGACTATACCTTCAGCTGGACTCCAGGACTATGAAGATACAAGATTGAAGACTTCGTCCCATGTCTGGATGGGACTTTCCTTGGCGTGGAAGGCAAGCTTGGCGATGCGGATATTTAGATCTCCTACCATTGTAACCGACTTTGTGTAACCCTACCCTCTCCGGTGTCTATATAAACCAGAGGGTTTTAGTCCGTAGGACAACTTCATCATACAACAACCATACCATAGGCTAGCTTTTAGGGTTTAGCCTCCTTGATCTCGTGGTAGATCTACTCTTGTACTACCCATATCATCAATATTAATCAAGCAGGACGTAGGGTTTTACCTCCATCAAGAGGGCCCGAACCTGGGTAAAACATCGTGTTCCTTGCCTCCTGTTACCATCCGGCCTAGACGCTCAGTTCGGGACCCCCTACCCGAGATCCGCCGGTTTTGACACCGACATTGGTGCTTTCATTGAGAGTTCCTCTGTGCCGTCGCAATCAGGAAGGATGCCTCTTCCCGTCTTTAAAGACGGCGCCGTTACTAAGGGAGCCTTGGCTGTCGGCCAAACTCTCCGGCTAGGCGATTTTCTCATGACCGCCTGTTCGGCCGTTGCGCCGACGGTGACCTCTCGGGTCATCAAAAGCAATCTTCACGTCAGCTCGGAACTCGTCGAGCAGTTAGATCCAATGGAGCTCTCTTCCGTAAACGAGCTCTTGGATCGCATCGCCGCCTTGGGGGTCACTACGGATTATGACCAGGTTGGGCTTAAACCCGATCTAAGAGAAATTAATTCTCCCCAAGTCACCCATCACGTTGCCGTGGTAGAGGAACAGTGCGGCAACTCTTCATCTATCTTAAGGACTAACTACGTCCGGATTCCCGATCCCTCCAAGCCGGATACCCGCGGAGGGGAGGATGTAACTCAAGACCTGAACTTAGAATCAGGCAACGGGCTAGATTCACCGGACAACATCCAAGAATCCAAACTTCAGAGTTTGGAAACTCCTTGGCCTCTGAGTCTTAGATTGGGTGAAGTTCTGGATTTAATTCCACCCACCCACCCGAACATAAGCGATCTATCCCAAATCAGGCAAAAGCCCGAAGAAACAATACATCATTACTGGGCAAGGTTCCTCCTGGTTATGAACATGATAAAGGACTGCCGCGAGGAAGACGCAATATCAATCTTTTCCAATAATTGCACGGACAAGGGAATCCTCAACGCCATAGGTCGTCGTGATATTACACGCTTCTCTGACTTGGCGTCCATAGTACAAAAGTACTGTGTGATGGAAAGCGCCCGGAAAACCGAAACTAAATTTTGGGACAATCCGGCCCTGAATAGAAACCTCGTCCGAAATAAAAGGGTGCATCATCATCAGACACCCGGGTTAAAAACCAAAAAACCAAAACCCTCTACAGGGCATGGAACCGTACTAGAGGGATGGCTTAATGGACCCTGTAAAATTCATAGTACAGAGGACGCCACACCAACTCATAGCCTTAGAGCATGTTGGATACTCTGGCAGGTGGCCAAAAGGGGCGAAGATCTCCTAATTCCGGAGGCCGCAGAAAACCACCTCAGGGACTCCAGTATAGTCTTAACAGTCTTCGAGACTTTCGCATCCTCGCCGAAGTCTATCAAGTAGCAACAATAAACCCATGGAGTGACACGGCTATTACTTTTAATGCCAGTGATGAACCTAAAATCCAAACAGCTTGAGCACCAGCCGCATTAGTACTCAGTCCTATAGTGGACGGCTTTCGCCTCACCAAGGTACTCATGGACGGAGGCAGCGGATTGAACCTCATTTATGAGGAAACCCTTCAAAAAATGGAAATAGATTGGAACCGCATTGAGCGAAGCAGCACAACCTTTAGAGGAATAATCCCCAGTCGGGAAGCACAATGTGCAGGAAAAATCACACTAGATGTGGTGTTCGGCACACCGGATAATTATAGGTCCGAAGAGGTCACATTCCAAGTGGCCCCGTTCAGTAGCGGATACCACGCTCTGCTGGGGCGGGAAGCGTTTACAATATTCCAAGCAATACCCCATTACGGGTACATGAAGCTCAAGATGCCCGGGCCGAACGGAATAATCACTCTCGCTAGTGATCCGGACATAGCACTCCACGCCGAAAACAAGACAGCCGCATTGGCCCTTGAGGCACTGTCCGAAGCCCTAGCGGCTGAGGAACTGACTACGCTGCGCTCCATGATAAACATGGACGATGTGATACTCGATAAAAGATCCAAGTCCACCTCCTTTAAACCAGCGGATGAAATAGTCAAATTCCAGGTCCATCCAACAGACCCCAATAAAACAGCTTCCATCGGGGCACGATTAAACCCCGATGTAGATGCCGCACCGCAAGAATTCCTACGGGAGAACTGGGGCATTTTTGCCTGGCACCCTTCAAATATGCCAGGAATCCCACGCAGGCTGGTCGAACACAGCTTAAATATCCTAAAAGGATTCAAACCTGTCAAACAAGCCCTTCGGCGTTTCTCTGAGCCCAAGAGATAGGCAATGGGAGAGGAGCTAGCCAAACTATTGGAGGCCGGATTCATTAGAGATATAAAACATCCGGACTGGCTAGCAAACTTGGTGATGGTACCAAAGAAGGACAAATCCTGGCACCTGCGCGTTGACTTCAAAGACCTTAACAAGGCTTGCCCAAAGGATCCCTTCCCCCTCCCCCGCATCGATCAAATTATCGATGCCACTGCAGGACACGATTCGTTGTGTTTCCTCGACGCATACTCCGGTTACTATCAAATCAAGATGGCCGAGTCAGACCAAGCCGCAACGGCATTCATCACCCCATACGGCCCATTCTGCTTCAACACAATACCTTTCGGGCTCAAAAACGCCGACGCAACATATCAGTGCATGATTCAGACATGTCTGGCAAACCAGATCGGCAAAACAATAGAGGCATACGTGGATGATGTGGTCGTAAAAACAAGACATGTCGAATCTCTAGTAGACGACTTGAGGCTTACATTTGACAACCTCCGAGCATATGACATCAAGCTAAATCCGGAAAAAATGCGTTTTCGGCGTTCCAGCCGGAAAGCTCTTGGGCTTCATTGTATCCGGTAGAGGAATCGAAGCAAATCCAGCCAAGATCCGAGCTTTGTCATAATTGGATATCCCAAAGGACCTCAAACAAATACAAAAATTAACCGGATGCATGGCGGCTCTAAGCCGCTTTATCTCCCGGTTGGGAGAAAAGGCGCTACCCCTCTATCGCCTCCTTCGGTGCACCGAACACTTTGAGTGGACGGATGCCGCCACGGCCGGACTCGAGGAAATAAAATCCATATTGGCAACAAACCCCGTCCTGGCCGCGCCAAACATCGGTGAACCAATGCTATTGTACATCGCAGGAACCCATCAAGTTGTCAGCGCAGTACTCGTCGTCGAGCGGGAAACAGACGGACACAAATCCCCCCTTCAAAAGCCGGTTTACTATGTGTCCACTGTCCTCACCCCATGCAAATCACGGTACCCACATTATCAAAAGACTGCATATGCGGTATTCATGGCATCCCGGAAGCTACGACACTACTTTCAAGAGTGTTCAATCACAGTAGCATCGGAAGTACCACTCAACGATATTATAAACAACCATGACGCAACGGGCCGGATTGCAAAATGGGCCATCGAGCTCCTCCCGTTCGACATAACTTATAGGCCACGGCGAGCTATCAAGTCGCAAGTTTTGGCCGACTTCGTCGCAGAATGGACGGAGGCCGAACTCCCTAAAGAGTACGACACATATTCAAACTGGATCATGCACTTCGACGGTTCCAAAATGTTGGCCGGACTAGGGGCCGGCGTCGTTTTGACGTCCCCCACAGGAGACACAGTTCAATATGTACTCCAGATTATGTACACGGACTCCAACAATGCAGCCGAATATGAGGCCCTTTTACATGGTCTCCGGATGGCAGTATCCATGGGCATTCAATGCCTAAAGGTGCGCGGGGATTCGAACCTCGCGATATCCCAAATAAATGGAGACTTCGATGCCAAGGATCCAAAAATGGCAGCTTACCGCAATGCCATCCTCAAAATGTCAGCTCGGTTTGAGGGGCTCGAATTTCACCATATAGCCCGAGAAAACAATCAGGCGACAGACGTCCTGGCACGCATCGGCGCAAAACGCGATGCGGTGCCCCCCAACATCTTCCTGGAAAGGCTGTTCAAGCCATCCGTAGTATGGGAAGGGGAACATGGCAATATTAGCCCGGACCCAACCGCACCGTCCGATGCCGAACAATCTAACATAATCGGAGGCTCTGCCAATGAAATCACAACCTCAGCCCACGTAGTAATGGCCGTTATCGCCCCGTGGACAGAACCATTCCTAGCCTACCTTACTAGGCAGGAACTCCCAGAGGACCAAAACGAGGCACGCTGTATAGTGCGGCGATCTAAAGCCTATAAAGTCCATGAGGGAGAACTTTATAAGAAAAGCACTACCGGAGTCCTTCAAAGGTGCATCTCCGAAGAGGAAGAGCGGAACCTGCTGGCTGAAATTCATGCCGGACTCGGTGGCCATCACGCCGCAGCTTGGTCCCTTGCAAGCAAGGCTTTCCGTACAGGCTTTTATTGGCCGACGGCCCGGGCGGATGCTCAGGACTTGGTCCAACGATGCGCCGGTTGCCAGCTTTTTGCAAACCAAAGCCATATGCCACCCACCGCCCTCCAAACTATCCCCATCACTTGGCCTTTCGTGGTCTGGGGGATTGACTTGGTGGGACCCCTTAAAGGCGGAACCCACAAGAAAAAATACTTACTGGTCATGGTGGATAAGTTCACCAAATGGATAGAAGCCAAGCCTGTTAAGACGGCCGAATCCGGACCTGTGATAGACTTTATATCCAGGGTCGTACACCGTTATGGCGTCCCCCACAGCATCATCGCCGATAACGGCACGAACTTTACGGCCGATGAGGTAAAACTCTGGTGCAAAAACATGGGCATCAAGCTCGATTATGCTTCCGTCTATCACCCACAAACTAATGGTCAGGTCAAACGTGCAAATGGTCTCATCATGAGAGGCATCAAACCCAGATTAGTGAGGTCCCTCAAGGAATCTAACACGCACTGGGTAGAGGAGCTCGACTCCGTACTCTGGGGGCTGCGGACCACGCCGAATCGCACCACCGGATACACACCATATTTTATGGTGTACGGTGCAGAGGCAGTCTTGCCCTGCGACATAATTCATGACTCACCTCGATGCGCATGTACGAAGAAAGGGAAGCCGAGCTCGATCGGCAGGACGGTTTGGACGCCTTAGAGGAGGAGCGCGACGTGGCAAAAGCCCGTTCCGCATTCTATCAACAGCAGGCTCGAAGATATCAAAGCAGAGAAGTGCAGGCCAAAAACTACCTCGTTGGCGAATTAGTTCTACGCCTGCCGGACAAGAAAAAGGACAAGCTGAAGCCCAAGTGGGAAGGTCCCTTCATAATCGACCAAGTCCTGACTGCTGGAGCATACCGCCTGCGAGATGCATCGGATAACTGACTCGAGCCGAACCCATGGAATGCAGCCCGTCTCCGAAGATTCTACGCCTAGCGTCGGACTCCGTGTTTGTCTCCATCCTCTGTCCATTTTTTACATTTTCTACCTTACATTTCTCTCCTTCCCCTCTTTTCTTTTATAGCCCTTAAAGGCTCCTCAAGTGACGTGCTACTCGCGCTCATTAAACCTGGGGGCTTCTTTAACAGAAGCTTATTTATACGGGCTTCACGCTCACCACATGTAACGCCCCAAGACCGAAGCTTCAGTTGCCTTCCAGGGTTCCCGGGTTTCTCTGTGTGTTTTATTTTTACTTGCTCCTTTTATGTTTGCTTTGCATCATGTCATCATGTCATAAATCTTTTGCATCTCATCTAAATAAATGGCATGGATCTTTGATCCATTTAAACCGAGGGAATTCACTTGGTGATTCTCTTTATAACATATCCTCCCGTTATTAGGGAGCTATTATAAATATTTCCATTCTTTTGAATTTACCCATGAACACACTTACAAATAATCACATGCCTTTTCTCGCTTCGAGTTTGGTCCCCAAACTTTGCCTTTATCCTTTCTCCATTTTCCGGAGTTCCACCAATATTCCGAACATTCTTGGACTCTCCAAAAATGTTTTCCTAATTCAAACTCATTTGAATCACATTCAAATGTGTTCGAATGCAATCCTTCCAAACGGTGCCAAATGTATTTTTCTTGGATCAAGCTCAGTTTTATGAGTCCAAGAAAATTGGCGCCCTGCTCAATTTCTTCTCCTATCTCTCTCTACATTTCTTATTCCTTGGTTTATTTGTTAAATCAGGAAATAAAGGAGTAAAATAGAATTAGAGGGAGAGAGAAGAGAGCCAGCCCAGCCAACCTCTTGGGTCTGTCCATCTAGACCGGCCCATTTGCGCAGCTAGCCCAGCCTACCTAACCCTCTCTGATGGGCCGGCCTCCCTGGCCCAAGGAGTCCCGCAGCCCACTGCTAACCCCCTAGCCGATCGCAACCACCCTCTCCATCTCTTGTTCCCTCCTCCTCCCGTCCTTTTTCCTCGGCGCCGCGACCACACACGTATCGAGCACCAGAGAGAGACCCGCAGCCCAATCCCTCTCCCCTCGTTCGTCTCCTCCCTCATCTTCTCAGTGTGACCAAGGGGGGATCCCAATCCCCATGGCCATGTACCGCGCCGCCGCACGCCCATAGCCAGCGGCAGAGGAACGCCCGGGCCCGTTCTGCTACAAGCCGCGCCGCAGGCCATGCCTCGACCGGATCCTGCAGCCCCGCGCTGTCCATCTCGTGAACCACGCCGCCCCGTCAACCCACCTCGTCCTCGCGTCTCCCTTCCTCGTCCCTCACCCGAGCTCCTGGAGCCCGAGCCATCCTAGAGCGTCTCCTCCTTGCTGCTTCGCTTGTCGCCGAGCAGGAGCTCCGCCGCCTCAAGTCCTGGTCTGGCCGCCATCAGCAGCTCCCTCCCCGACCTCCGGCCTTGTCCAGGCCATCCCCGCCGTCGCATCTCCAGCCGCGTTGGCTCGTCCGCCTCTGCTCCGTACCACAAGGCCCTTTGCGTCCGTGGCTTCGCCTCCTCTTCTCGTCGCCTGTCCGCCGACGACCACCAGGAGCACTGCTACCTCCACCTTGGTGCTCTTCATCTGCCTCCTCCCCGTGCAAAAGCTCCTGTCTGAGCCGTCCCCTTCGTTCAACTTGGTTGCTGCCGCCGCTGCATTAATCTTCCCTGGTGCAGCTCATTTCCAATGAATGGCAGCCTAGATGGTTACCTCCACGCCAAGTACCATGACCCACAAGACGGAGAATGCCAAGCACCCCTTCGAACTATCAAGACCGCAGGACCACGCGGACGACTACCGCACTGGAACGTCAAGTACCTCTGCCGAAGACTCCCACCGAAGACACGTGTACGACTACTACATAAACGAGTACCAAACGAATCACCAAGACCTACGAAAACGACTTCGTGGACCGACAAGTACCACGATGTCCGTCGATCGCCAAGTACCCCTTCGGATACGCAAGTTCCTCGAAGGTCCACCGAGGCCTAGTACGACTATAGGACCGGAACAAAGTACCACGATGCCGTTGACATGTACCACTACACCGCACCAAAACGTCAAAACCGTCCCGGATATTGCCAAGTACCACTTCGGTTTCGGAATGCGACGAGTACCACAACTACCCTCGAGGACCTTGGTTCCATCAAGTTCGACTACTTCCACTACGGCATGAGTACAACTACTACCTCTACGAACATGGCGAGACCGTCTACTTCCGCTAAGAACTTGATCCGTCCCGAAAGGTCCCACCTTGAAGGTATAACCCCGAGACGACGCCCGTGAACGAACGAATGCATGTTGGATGAGATACACCCTTTGTCTGCATCGTGTCCGTATTGTCAGTCGTTTCCATGCCACTAACTCGTGGGACACCCAGTATCCGGGAGTGCCCCACCATCTGTTGCATGCATCCGCACACTTATCCTTTGCATCGGTTTCTCAATCGAGTTAACGAAACTGGAATGTTGCCGCGGCATCATTTCCGTTTCGTTGCCATGGCACCCCTTTCTTTCTACCACGGTGACAAATGCTCTCATCACCCTCATGTCAACATTCTCTTGAACTTGCATAACTTGAACATGACATCCGCATCATGATAACAACATTTAATATGTTTAAAATTGTTGTTGCACCTAATTGCTAAATGCATATGGGGATTTACCAGAATTGTTGTTTGATGGTTTCGGCCCCATTTAAATTGCTTAGATTGTGTAGTTTACTTTGCTTCACCTCTTGCCATGGTTAACAACATTTAATATTGTTGGGTACATAAACAAGATCGATCTAAATAAGTCATGTGGTGTTTTCTTCAATATGCAACTCCATTGCATATTGAGCTCCACTTAATTTGTAGGATTGCTTGTGCACTTTGCCATGCCATGTATCTTTAAACCGAACATGCATCATATTTAGTTGTGCATCATTCCATGTTTATGTGGTGGTTGTTTACTATGTTGTTTGCTTCTTTCCGGTGTTGCTTCTTCGGGTTGGTTCCGATAACGTCATGTTTGTGAGGAACCGTTCGACTACGCCCGTTTGTCCCCTTCATGGACTCGTTCTTCTTCCTTGCAGGATTTCAGGCAAGATGACCATACCCTCGAAATCACTTCTATCTTTGCTTTGCTAGATGCTCGCTCTTTTGCTATGCCTATGCTGCGATACCTACCACTTGCTTATCATGCCTCCCATATTGTTGAGCCAAGCCTCTAACCCACCTTGTCCTAGCAAACCATTGTTTGGCTATGTTACCGCTTTGCTCAACCCCTCTTATAGCGTTGTTAGTTGCAGGTGAAGATTGAAGTTTGTTCCTTGATGGAACATGGAGATGTTGTTCCTTGTTGGAACATGTTTACTTGTTGGGATATCACAATATATCTTATTTAATTAATGCATCTATATACTTGGTTAAGGGTGGAAGGCTCGGCCTTATGCCTGGTGTTTTGTTCCACTCTTGCCGCCCTAGTTTCCGTCATATCGGTGTTATGTTCCCGGATTTTGCGTTCCTTACGCGGTTGGGTTATAATGGGAACCCCTTGACAGTTCGCCTTGAATAAAACTCCTCCAGCAAGGCCCAACCTTGGTTTTACCATTTGCCACCTAGCCTTTTTCCCTTGGCAGTCGCACATCCCAAGGGTCATCTTATTTTAACCTCCCGGGCCAGTGCTTCTCTAAGTGTTGGTCCAACCCAAAGCACCGTGCAGGGCCATCCCTTGGCAACTTGGGTTACGTCGGCTCCTGTACGCTTAGCTTATCCGGTGTGCCCTGAGAACGAGATATGTGCAGCTCCTATCGGGATTTGTTGGCACAGCAGGTGGTCTTGCTGGACTTGTTTTACCATTGTCGAGGATGTCTTGTAGAACCGGGATACCGAGTCTGATCGGAATGTCCCGGGAGGAGGTCTATTCCTTCGTTGACCATGAGAGCTTGTCATGGGCTAAGTTGGGACACCCCTGCAGGGTTTTGAACTTTTGAAAGCCATGCCCGCAGTTATGGACATATGGGAATTTGTTAATGTCCGGTTGTAGAAAACTTGAAGTTGACCTTAATTAAAATACATCAACCGCGTGTGTAACCATGACGGTCTCTTCTCTGTGGAGTCCGAGAAGTGAACACGGTGTTGGAGTTATGCTTGACGTAGGTTGTCTAGGATCACTTCATGATCATACTTTTATCGACCGTGCTTTGCCTTCTCTTCTCGCTCTCATTTGCGTATGTTAGCCACCATATATGCTAGTCACTTGCTGCAGCTCCACCTCATACCTTTATCTTACCCATAAGCTTAAATAGTCTTGATCGCGAGGGTGTAAGATTGCTGAGTCCCCGTGACTCACAGATACTTCCAAAACCAGCTTGCAGGTGCCGTTGAACCATGCAGGTGACGCAACCAAGCTCAAGGAGGACCTCGATGAAGATCTTGTCCTTTGTGTTGTTTCGTTCTAGTTGATCAGTAGTGGTGCCCAGTTGGGGTCGATCAGGGAGCATGTCGCATTTGGGGCTCTTCTTTTATTTTGGGTTCCGTAGTCGGACCTTGATTGTATTTGGATGATGTAATGCTTTATTCATGTATTTGTGTGAAGTGGCGATTATAAGCCAACTATGTATCTCTTTCCCTTATGTACTACATGGGTTGTGTGAAGATTATCTCACTTGCGACATTGCTTTCAATGCGGTTATGCCTCTAAGTCGTGCTTCGACACGTGGGAGATATAGCCGCATCGAGGGCATTACAAGTTGGTAATCAGAGCCATCCCCAACCTTAGGAGCCCCCACTGCTTGATCTTTTTAGCAGTCGTTGTCGAGTCTAGAAAAATGTTTTGAGTCATTTAGGAATTATATATCAGAGAGTTTAGGAATTCTTTTACTCCCCAGTCCCTTCATCGCTCTGGTAAGGCATCCTGACATAGAGTTTTGACTCTTCTCTTCTCAAATTTCACTAATTTTTTTTTAGGATCACGCGGGTATCTTGGAATCGTTCCGATCGATTTGTGACGAGAACATTGTTCTTGGTGCCTCCTGACATTTAGGGGTTGTGGCAATGTCCCGGGGAGTTGAGCTCCGAGGTGTTGTCGTCACAATTTTATCGTTGCAGTTCTGGAATACCTAAGTTTAGTTTCGCCGACATCGAAAATCTCTTTTATGCAGTTGTTGGTGAGATAACCTCGACGCCACCCAGTACTGGGGCGGGATTTCGGGAGTATTGCCATAACTTGTATAACGGATGCTTTTCGAAGGTTGAGGTAGACGATTTCCAAAGGTTTCTTGGTTATGTGTTGAAGGATGGATACAGCTGGATGTAGGATTTGCTAGTTTTGGGTGAGATATTATGCTTCCCCTGTATCCCCAACACCTGATTGCATAACCGGAAAGTTTCGGGAGTTTATAAGTGGGAATTCAAGTAGCTCTTAGGAAATCTTTCCGACAGATGTATGATATGAAATTGGGGTTCGACGTCTAGTGGTCCGCCTATTCACGGTCGGTTTTACAGTGGTCTTGTTGTGTCTTAAAGAGTCCTTGGCTATGCCGACTCGGGGACGCTTCATATGTCATGTGCACTTCCTTGTACATGATGGTGCTGTACGATCGAGCCCGTGCAGGCCCCACCACGAAAACTTCAGACGAAATCTCTATCATATGTTTGTTCCGGCTTATTCTGCAAGCCAATCCTTTGTTTTTTGTTTTGAGTTGTGGTATTCGAGTTGCTTCGAAGTCAAATGTTGATTCCATCCCTTGTCTAAGTGGTGTTCTCATATTCCTATGTGAATACTAATCCTTCTTGATCATCGAGTTTGTCATGTCAATCCTTTTCAACCGGCGTGTTTTCTCTTCAAGTGGATCCGATCATTTCAACATCAGTAAGATCAATTATCATTTTTTCTCAACAGTGTTCATTTCATCCATTCCAAATTGTCTTTTTTTCCCACCCTCCCTCCCTTTGTTTCTTCAAGGACTCAGATTTCTTCATCAAGTATCCATTTTATTGATGGGAAGTCTCTCCATGTTTTCCGTCAATGTTCTTATCTGGTGATTCTCATGAAGATTCTAATGGAGCTTCAAGTTCATCATCCTTTGTTCTTTTTCTTCTTCGGTGGATTCAAGCCAAGCCTTGTGGATCATATCCTTTTTCCTCGTTTCAAATACCTTTTCTTACCGGTGCACCTCTTTATCATTAACCTCTCACTATTCATTTGTTCCGGAGTGCTCAAGATATCTCGAAGATTCGTGTTTTCCACTCTACATTCATTCAAGATCTTTCGAGGTTATTATCTCATTCAAGTCATTTAATTCAACTGGTGCAACCTCTCTTTTTAATCTTTTCAACGGTGTTTCTTTTGAGTGGGCCCTAACCCACAGGTCTTTTCCCAGGATCTTACCTGACTCTTCTTATTTTCCCGTAGCTATCCTAAATTCTTTTTGAAGTTTGACGTAAGAATGAGTTATCGTCAGTCAAATGCCTTCTCCAAGATCGTTTTCAAATTCTTTTCATTGTTGGCTCTACCTCTTCGCTTTTCATTCTCCCGGAGTATCTCAACAATTCTTGGTGGTGTTTCTCCTCGTCATTCTCGGATTTTGAAGACCGAAGAAGAGTTTCTTTTAAATATTGCCCCATTCTCTGCCATCCTCTCATAATTGTTTTTGGTTGTGAGATTTTTTCACCCATCCGGAGCAATTCAAGATTCTGTTCAGTTTGATTATCCGGAGCCCATCATCTAAGATTTATTCATTCCAGCTTTCAGCTATCATACTCTCAATCTTACCGGTGCATCATTCAATATTCTCTAATCAGTTCGTGATCCCTTCGTTCACTTGTATCTAAATTCCCTCAGGTATCTTTGCTCATTTTCCAATTCCTCCTGCTGATGTGTTCGTTTTTCTTCATTCATTTTCAATTCTTACGGTGGTTCATTCAAGAGTTCTCTTCTTGGGTTATCAAATCTTTTATTCGTTGTTTCAATCCCACCAGTGGTTCCATAAATACCTTCTCAAGTTTACGCTATATCTCTCATCAATCCTTTCCAACCGGAATAAGTAATATGCCAAATCCGTTGGTTGTCATCAATGTAATTGGTGAAGGATGAGCATAATGTAATTCTTATTCTTGTTTCATCAAGTAAATTCAATTCTTTATTCCGGAGGTCCATCAAAATTCTCGGTTTCAATTGTTTCATCTTCTCTTTTTCCCGGAGTTCCAACCTTTACAATTTTTTCACCACGGAGTTTCATCTAAATCGGTACAAGGATTCACCTTGTGTTTTCAACTTCTCTTTCTTTCCGTTTGATCATTCTTTGTTTAACGGAGTTCTTCATGAAGGTTCTACATGATGGTTCATTAAGAATTTAATTCCTTCTTGAAGTGTTCATCAACATTCTTTTCAGAGGAGCTCATGCTTTCTTCATCTTGCAATCCGGAGTGCAATTCTTTCTACAGTATCATTGGAGGTGGTATTATGTCATTCTTGATAATTTGAGCTCATGTTTCATGATTCACATGTTGTTAAGAATGAGGTATTTTAAACCCATCACCTTCTTCCTTGGAGTTATCTTGGGTTATGCTTCACCTAAAGCCTTCCCTAAGGATTGTTGCTATCTATGGTGCTCATAAATGACCCAAGTTCTTTCATTTATCCCCCCGGTGAGATAAGTTTCTCGTCTCCTTGTTCATATCAATCCAATCTTTTGTTTTCGTTAGTGGCAGAATTTCACCTCATAATTTCGAGATGTTTTCCATAAGCCCACAACAAGCTTACTCTTTTCGTTGTTGGTTTTTCCAACAACTCCGTTCGAACCTTCTCCTAAGGATGCCTTTTCAAGCTCTTTTGTGACAAAAGTTGGCATTTTCTTCTCCATTCTTTTATTTCAATTATCTATCTTCTATTTCTTCCTTCCGGAGGCTTTGTGATGTTCCTCTCTTCAACCCATCTTCTTGTTTTGTCAGGATCGTGTTCTTTTCATGCTTATCCTTTTAACCGGGGTGTGAGGTCCTCTGCTCAAGTTCTTTTCTACTTATCTATTCTTGCTTCTCTTTTCTACCGGAGTGCTATCCGAATTTGTTCTTCCTTGTTCATATTTTCTAACAGAGTGTTCTCAACTTTGTTCATCTCTGTTTTTTTTCTTTCTTTCAATTTATTCAACCTTTCAAGGTTCGTGGTTTCACTCGTTTGTCAAAGAAGCAACTTAGTTTTACTTCTTCTCTTCCTCTTCCTTTTCCCTCCGGTGCCATCCTGGATCTCGGGACGAGATCCTCTCGTAGTGGTGGAGTGTTGTAATGCCCCAAGACCGGAGCTTCAGTTGCCTTCCAGGGTTCCCTGGTTTCTCTGTGTGTTTTATTTTTACTTGCTCCTTTTATGTTTGCTTTGCATCATGTCATCATGTCATAAATCTTTTGCATCTCATCTAAATAAATGGCATGGATCTTTGATCCATTTAAACCGAGGGAGTTCACTTGGTGATTCTCTTTATAACATATCCTCCCATTATTAGGGAGCTATTATAAATATTTCCATTCTTTTGAATTTACCCATGAACACACTTACAAATAATCACATGCCTTTTCTCGCTTCGAGTTTGGTCCCCAAACTTTGCCTTTATCCTTTCTCCATTTTCCGGAGTTCCACCAATATTCCGAACATTCTTGGACTCTCCAAAAATGTTTTCCTAATTCAAACTCATTTGAATCACATTCAAATGTGTTCGAATGCAATCCTTCCAAATGGTGCCAAATGTATTTTTCTTGGATCAAGCTCATTTTTATGAGTCCAAGAAAATTGGCGCCCTGCTCAATTTCTTCTCCTATCTCTCTCTACATTTCTTATTCCTCGTTTTATTTGTTAAATCAGGAAATAAAGGAGTAAAATAGAATTAGAGGGAGAGAGAAGAGAGCCAGCCCAGCCAACCTCTTGGGTCTGTCCATCTAGACCGGCCCATTTGCGCAGCTAGCCCAGCCTACCTAACCCTCTCTGATGGGCCGGCCTCCCTGGCCCAAGGAGTCCCGCAGCCCACTGCTAACCCTAGCCAATCGCAACCACCCTCTCCATCTCTTGTTCCCTCCTCCTCCCGTCCTTTTTCCTCGGCGCCACCACCACACACGTATCGAGCACCAGAGAGAGACCCGCAGCCCGATCCCTCTCCCCTCGTTCGTCTCCTCCCTCATCTTCTCAGTGCGACCAAGGGGGATCCCAATCCCCATGGCCATGTACCGCGCCGCCGCATGCCCATAGCCAGCGCCATAGGAACGCCCGTGCCTGTTCTGCTACAAGCCGCGCCGCAGGCCATGCCTCGACCGGATCCTGCAGCCCCGCGCTGTCCATCTCGTGAACCACGCCGCCCCGTCAACCCACCTCATCCTCGCGTCTCCCTTCCTCGTCCCTCACCCGAGCTCCTGGAGCCCGAGCCATCCCGGAGCGTCTCCTCCTTGCTGCTTCGCTTGTCGCCGAGCAGGAGCTCCGCCGCCTCAAGTCCTGGTCTGGCCGCCATCAGCAGCTCCCTCCCCGACCTCCGGCCTTGTCCAGGCCATCCCCGCCGTCGCATCTCCAGCCGCCTTGGCTCGTCCGCCTCTGCTCCGCACCACACGACCCTCTGCGTCCGTGGCTTCGCCTCCTCTTCTCGTCGCCTGTCCGCTGACGACCACCAGGAGCACTGCTGCCTCCACCTAGGTGCTCTTCGTCCGCCTCCTCCCCATGCAAAAGCTCCTGTCTGAGCCGCCCCCTTCGTTCAACTTGGTTGCTGCCGCCGCTTCATTAATCTTCCCTGGTGCAGCTCATTTCCAATGAATGGCAGCCCAGATGGTTACTTCCACGCCAAGTACCACGACCCACAAGACGGAGAATGCCAAGCACCCCTTCGAACTATCAAGACCGCAGGACCACGCGGACGACTACCGCATCGAAACGTCAAGTACCTCTGCCGAAGACTCCCACCGAAGACACGTGTACGACTACTACATAAATGAGTACCGAACGAATCACCAAGACCTACGAAAACGACTTCGTGGACCGACAAGTACCACGATGTCCGTCGATCGCCAAGTACCCCTTCGGATACGCAAGTTCCTCGAAGGTCCACCGAGGCCTAGTACGACTATAGGACCGGAACAAAGTACCACGATGCCGTTGACATGTACCACTACACCGCACCAAAACGTCAAAACCGTCCCGGATATTGCCAAGTACCACTTCGGTTTCGGAATGCGACGAGTACCACAACTACCCTCGAGGACCTTGGTTCCATCAAGTTCGACTACTTCCACTACGGCATGAGTACAACTACTACCTCTACGAACATGGCGAGACCGTCTACTTCCGCTAAGAACTTGATCCGTCCCGAAAGGTCCCACCTTGAAGGTATAACCCCGAGACGACGCCCGTGAACGAACGAATGCATGTTGGATGAGATACACCCTTTGTCTGCATCGTGTCCGTATTGTCAGTCGTTTCCATGCCACTAACTCGTGGGACACCCAGTATCCGGGAGTGCCCCACCATCTGTTGCATGCATCCGCACACTTATCCTTTGCATCGGTTTCTCAATCGAGTTAACGAAACTGGAATGTTGCCGCGGCATCATTTCCGTTTCGTTGCCATGGCACCCCTTTCTTTCTACCACGGTGACAAATGCTCTCATCACCCTCATGTCAACATTCTCTTGAACTTGCATAACTTGAACATGACATCCGCATCATGATAACAACATTTAATATGTTTAAAATTGTTGTTGCACCAAATTGCTAAATGCATACGGGGATTTACCAGAATTGTTGTTTGATGGTTTCGGCCCCATTTAAATTGCTTAGATTGTGTAGTTTACTTTGCTTCACCTCTTGCCATGGTTAATAACATTTAATATTATTGGGTACATAAACAAGATCGATCTAAATAAGTCAAGTGGTGTTTTCTTCAATATGCAACTCCGTTGCATATTGAGCTCCACTTAATTTGTAGGATTGCTTGTGCACTTTGCCATGCCATGTATCTTTAAACCAAACATGCATCATATTTAGTTGTGCATCATTCCATGTTTATGTGGTGGTTGTTTACTATGTTGTTTGCTTCTTTCCGGTGTTGCTTCTTCGGGTTGGTTCTGATAATGTCGTGTTTGTGAGGAACCGTTCGACTACGCCCGTTTGTCCCCTTCATGGACTCGTTCTTCTTCCTTGCGGGATTTCAGGCAAGATGACCATACCCTCGAAATCACTTCTATCTTTGCTTTGCTAGATGCTCGCTCTTTTGCTATGCCTATGCTGCGATACCTACCACTTGCTTATCATGCCTCCCATATTGTTGAGCCAAGCCTCTAACCCACCTTGTCCTAGCAAACCGTTGTTTGGCTATGTTACCGCTTTGCTCAACCCCTCTTATAGCGTTGTTAGTTGCAGGTGAAGATTGAAGTTTGTTCCTTGATGGAACATGGAGATGTTGTTCCTTGTTGGAACATGTTTACTTGTTGGGATATCACAATATATCTTATTTAATTAATGCATCTATATACTTGGTTAAGGGTGGAAGGCTCGGCCTTATGCCTGGTGTTTTGTTCCACTCTTGCCGCCCTAGTTTCCGTCCTATCGGTGTTATGTTCCCAGATTTTGCGTTCCTTACGCGGTTGGGTTATAATGGGAACCCCTTGACAGTTCGCCTTGAATAAAACTCCTCCAGCAAGGCCCAACCTTGGTTTTACCATTTGCCACCTAGCCTTTTTCCCTTGGGAGTCGCGCATCCCAAGGGTCATCTTATTTTAACCCCCCCGGGCCAGTGCTTCTCTAAGTGTTGGTCCAACCCAGAGCACCGTGCTGGCAACTTGGGTTACGTCGGCTCTTGTATGCTTAGCTTATCCGGTGTGCCCTGAGAACGAGATATGTGCAGTTCCTATCGGGATTTGTCGGCACAGCGGGTGGTCTTGCTGGACTTGTTTTACCATTGTCGAGGATGTCTTGTAGAACCGGGATACCGAGTCTGATCGGAATGTCATGGGAGGAGGTCTATTCCTTCGTTGACCGTGAGAGCTTGTCATGGGCTAAGTTGGGACACCCTGCAGGGTTTTGAACTTTTGAAAGCCGTGCCCGCGGTTATGGGCAGATGGGAATTTGTTAATGTCCAGTTGTAGAAAACTTGAAGTTGACCTTAATTAAAATACATCAACCGCGTGTGTAACCGTGACGGTCTCTTCTCGGCGGAGTCCGAGAAGTGAACACGGTGTTGGAGTTATGCTTGACGTAGGTTGTCTAGGATCACTTCTTGATCATACTTTTATCGACCGTGCTTTGCCTTCTCTTCTCGCTCTCATTTGCGTATGTTAGCCACCATATATGCTAGTCGCTTGCTGCAGCTCCACCTCATACCTTTATCTTACCCATAAGCTTAAATAGTCTTGATCACGAGGGTGTAAGATTGCTGAGTCCCCGTGACTCACAGATACTTCCAAAAACAGCTTGCAGGTGCCGTTGAACCGTGCAGGTGACGCAACCAAGCTCAAGGAGGACCTCGATGAAGATCTTGTCCTTTGTGTTGTTTCGTTCTAGTTGATCAGTAGTGGTGCCCAGTTGGGGTCGATCGAGGACCGTGTCGCATTTGGGGCTCTTCTTTTATTTTGGGTTCCGTAGTCGGACCTTGATTGTATTTGGATGATGTAATGCTTTATTCATGTATTTGTGTGAAGTGGCGATTGTAAGCCAACTATGTATCTCTTTCCCTTATGTACTACATGGGTTGTGTGAAGATTATCTCACTTGCGACATTGCTTTCAATGCGGTTATGCCTCTAAGTCGTGCTTCAACACGTGGGAGATATAGCCGCATCGAGGGCGTTACACCACATGTGTCAAACTTCAGCATGTACCTTGTCTTCACCATTATATGCATCGATATGACTTAAGTTTTGGCCAAGCTGGGTTGCCTGGCTCCTGTGCTTACCCCTACGTTCCCGATTGTTCGGCTAGGTGGTAAAGGGAGCACCTCTGCGATTGTTACTGCCGGATCAGGCAGATGTGTACCTCAGACTGGGTGAAGCCGAAAGCTAGCGTTCTTAAGGGAATATTCGGTCGGTGAACTAAAAGATGACCTATTTTACTTATTTATATATATGCCCCCAGATGATTTTCCTGCGTTTGCAGTCCGGACATGCACTTTAGGGCATGCCTCCCAGAGAAAGGAACCCCTAACGGAACTATTCTCTCTGGAAGATGTTTCTTACTAACCATGTAATATAACATAACTAGTTGGGCACTTGTCTGATAAAGCACTAATGACCCCTACGCCTGGTCTCCATGCATACCCCGGTTGTTACATAACCGGTAGGGTATTCGGACACACTCCGGACTGTCAGGTCCTGAGGTTGAAGCGAAAAGGTCGGCAACGACAAACGATCTACAATCCGGCTAGAAGGCATTACACATGCCAATTAAAAATTACATAGTCACTCTGACTGATTGTATTCCTCTTCAATACCATCTAACAGGCTGTCTAACTTACAGTCCTGCTGGGAATACTTTGCGGCCAATTCTACTTGGCCGTATACTAAGCTTACAGGGATCTCCTTCCCGTCAGGCCCCACAGGTCCGACCTCGGCCATGTGGTTTGGGTCAGACTTCGTGTACCGCGTCTTCACCATGGCCTAGGCCTTCCTAGCGCCTTGTCGGCAGGCCGATATCTTCCACAACCGGAAGCGCCGCCGAGCCCCCTTAAGCTTCTCCGAAAGCTCTCCAAGGCCCTCGGGCATGGAGTGGGAAGGCCATAAGGCTTGGGCAACGCCTCGCATCGCCTGCCGAACTCGCTCGTGCAGTTGCGAGAGCTTGGGAAGAAGGTCACCCGTAGAACCGGGCATCTCCTCTGCAGGACGACCCGTTAGCATACCTACAGACATTACTCTGTTAGTCGACTTCCTCGCCGAACTCTTTTCTTTCAAAGATTCGCTTAAGCACTTACTAAATATGCCGCGTCGAAGCCGCTGATTCTCATTAGTAGAGTCCGACAGCTGGCCACGAACATCTTTAAGTTCAATGTCCAGCTTGGTGTTGGCATCCTGAAGATCATTCTTCTCCCGCCTCACCCTTGTCAACATACTCTCACCAGCCTTTAGCCGGCGCAAGAGTTGTTGCCTCTCCGGATCTAGTCCGGCGCCATCTGCAATATGATTTGTCAGATTTACACCCACGCCGCACTTCGCAAGATACTAATCTTTCGAAGTGTATCTTACCAGAGGGGGTCTCTTTGGGCTCCCCTGCCGCGGCTAGTGCGGCCTCCAGTTGGGCTTTGCACTCTTCCAGCTCCTCGGACAGTACGGTATTCTTCTCTGTAAGAACCTGCATAACAAATGATCCTTAAATTAGTTACTCTAACTGTTTCAAGTCTCGGGGGCTACTGGTATATATATATTTACCAAAATTTTCTTACCCGTATGTCTTTTACATATTGCTCCGTGGCTCTGGCTAAACCATTTTGAGCGGCACAGAGATACGCATCTCCCGAATTGAAGGCATCTAATGCCTCTTGGGAGAAACAAGCGTCGCGAAGAACTGTCTGGCGACGCCTGTGGTTCATGGCACTCTCGACCTCGGAATTGGTGGCAGACAGCCTGTCCGCATCCTCTGTCGGAGGAGCGTCCGGTGCGTGCCTTGTGTTTGCTTCCGCTTCCGGGCCAGGCGTTGGAGCCTAGCTGGTGGAGGCGTGATTGGCAACCTCTCCGGATGTAGTCCGATGAGGTCTCTTCGTCCTGAAGACAACACGAACGTTAATATGCCCTGAAGGAATAACACCAGGGAAAAAGAGGGTGCGCTATACCTTTGCGCCGGCGTCTCAGTCCGGACTACATTCCTTTTTACCCCATGGGGCCCTACGGCCCCTCGTTGGCTAGCCGCCGCAGGTTCGGCCTCCCGCCTCGGAAACCTCCCCTGCAAAACATGGTCGTTGTCAGGAAAACTGAAATGCGTGAGAATGGATTCCTTCTCAAGGGGATGAGACTCCGCTCTCTGTTACCTGGGAGGCCGGGATTAACCCTGGGTAATTAGCCGTAATGGCCACCAAGGTATTGTCCTTGCTTAGCTGATGAAACACCCCGTCAATCAGCTCCACCGATATGTCCGGATCCTCTTCGGAGTCCGGATCGAGGGACCGTTCTGGATCCTCGGGCTGTGGGGGACGGCTGTTTATATCCTTTACTTCCTGACGCAGTTCCTGCATTGAAATCAGAAGACTACATATTTAATCATGGGAATATAAAACGGATGGGCAAGCACAATTGTCCACTTACCCAACTCGGAGGGTTGTACATAGAAAATCTGCCCTACGGGTTGACGCGGAGGAATTCCTCCTCTTCTCCCTTGTACAAAGAGGATAAGATCTTTACTAGAGTGGCAGCTGAGGCTGGCCCCTTACGACCGTAACGGGTGGTGTCATCCTCCCCGTTAAAATCCCACATGGGGTGGCCTCTAATTGAAGCAGCTGCACCCCCCGCATAATGCATGCGGCCATGACTTCAATCATGGTTAGTCCGGAATGAGCCAATAGTCTTATCCGACCCATCAGGTGAAGGACGTCCCTGTCGCCTTCTCTCTAAGAGCTCCGCGGACGCCAGCTTAGGCGTTTATTTAAGGGAGCACTGTTGAATTCGAGGAGACCGGCCCGGATAGGATCCGGCAGGACATCATCTATATAAAACCATTCCGAAGGCCAGTCCTCGGATGCCTTCTTTGGGGTTCCGGATAGATATCCGGTCCCGGCAATACGCCACACTTCGGCTCCGCCCACTTGATATATAGACCCCTCTTAAGAGCGGGGCACCAGGCAGAATAACCTCTTCCACAGCGCGAAATGAGCCTCAACACCCAAGAATAGCTCGCAAAGGGCGACGAAGCCCGCGATATGCAATATAGAGGCAGGCGTGAGATTGTGCAGCTGGAGGCCGTAGAACTCCAGAAGCCCACGGAGAAATGGATGAATTGGAAATCCAAGTCCTCTTATTAGATAAGGGACGAGGCACACCCTCTCTCCTTTGGAGGGATTGGGGGTGCTCTCCGCTTGCTCTCCGCCATTATAGGTGGCGAGTCCGGCTCGGACCGGGACCATATAGGCCTGAGGGAGAAATCCCTTGGCCTGAAGCGACACTAGCTCACTGTGCGGGATGGAGCACCTCTCCCAGTCTCCAGGTTTAGGACTGGAAGGGCGAGAGGAGGAGCTGTGACGGCTGGCCATGTTGGAATGGACCTTTGCTGGAGGTGCTCTGATGATTACTCGCAGAGAGGAGAAGGTGTGGTTTGGATCTGAATCCCCATCCCATTAAATAGGCGGCTCATTTATGCGGCTAAGGGTGTGAATGTAAAAACACCCCGACTTTTCGCATTCGTTTAACACGTGGAAGACGGCCATTATTGGGCGTGGAAGCCAAGGTGCGCTACATTACAAAAATCAGACATTATTCAGCAGGTACACGGAATTTGGAGAAGAACCCGCCTTGCAATGCCGAAGACAATTTGCGCGCCGGACTCGTCATCATTGAAGCCTGGTTCGGGGGCTACTGAGGGAGTCCTGGATTAGGGGGTGTCCGGGTAGCCGGACTATACCTTCAGCCGGACTCCAGGACTATGAAGATACAAGATTGAAGACTTCGTCCCGTGTCCGGATGGGACTTTCCTTGGCGTGGAAGGCAAGCTTGGCGATGCAGATATTTAGATCTCCTACCATTGTAACCGACTTTGTGTAACCCTAACCCTCTCCGGTGTCTATATAAACCAAAGGGTTTTAGTCCGTAGGACAACTTCATCATACAACAACCATACCATAGGCTAGCTTTTAGGGTTTAGCCTCCTTGATCTCGTGGTAGATCTACTCTTGTACTACCCATATCATCAATATTAATCAAGCAGGACGTAGGGTTTTACCTCCATCAAGAGGGCCCGAACCTGGGTAAAACATCATGTTCCTTGCCTCTTGTTACCATCCGGACTAGACGCACAGTTCAGGACCCCCTACCCGAGATCCGCCAGTTTTGACACCGACAGTGAGTGAACACACACGGTTCACAGAAGCGACAGAGATGAATCTGTGCGATAGAATCACCGAGATTGAATGGGAATCCAAATTTCCTTCGTCCTTCGTCCATGATTTTTTTTCTACTATGACATAAACCTTGCTAATCATCGTGTTTAAATTTGGCACTTTTCTGGGTTCATTTATAATATTTAAGGGATTATGTGCATTTTGTAGGCATTAATGCACATAATTCAAATTCAAACAATCGGTGCTTGAAAAGGTGCACAAGAACATTTGGAAAAACCATACTCGTGGTATTTAGTAAATTCTCAAGCCTTTTACAAGGAATGGGCAAAGATTTCAAGGGAATGCGTGGCAATAGTCAAGCACAAATGCATCATTTACTGGGTTATCAACTATAGAAAAATGAAATATGTGCTTGAAAAACATGACGCCTGGCATGGTGCCATGCTATGGCCTCACCGTGCCCTGGTTAAAATCTGAGAAGGTTTGATTTATGTCGTCATGCACGCCATTCATAAATCGGACCATCACCGAGGAAGTTCCATGCTTCCAAAAGGAAATCACCAAGGTTGAAGGAGAATCCAAATTTCCATCCTAGTTTGTCATTTAGTTTTTTCCAACGATCAACATACCGCCTCAAATGCAATGTGTTGAAATTTGACATTTTTTTCGGACTCATTTACCATATTTAGGGGATTATGTGCATTTTAGAGGCATTAATTATGCACATAATTCAAATTTGAACAATCGATGCATGCAAAGGTGTACAAGAACAGTCTAGAAAACCATGCTCGTGCAATTTTGTACATTCTCATGCCTTTTACAAGGAATGGGCAGATATTTCAGGGAAATGTGTGGCAATAGTCAACCATAAACGCGTCATTTACTGGGTTAACAACTATACAAAAATGAAATACATTCTTGGAAAACATGACGCCTGGTGTGGTGCCATGGTATGGCCTCACTGCGCCCTGGTAAAAATTTGAGAATGTTTTCCTTATGTCATCATGCACGCCTTTCATAAATCGAACCATCACCGAGGAAGCTTCATGGTTTCGAGGGGGAAATCACCAAGATTGAAGGGGGATCCAAATTTCCTTTGTCCTTTGTCCATGAGTTTTTTCTACAATGAACATACACCCTGCAAATCACCATGTTCAAATTTGGCACTTTTCCAGGTTCATTTAGCATATTTAGGGGATTATGTGCATTTCCTAGGCATTAATGCACATAATTCAAGTTCAAACAAGCATGAAAGCGTGCACAAGAATGGCCTGGAAAACCATGCTCGTGCCATTTAGTAATTCTCATGCCTTTTACAAGGAATGGACAGATATTTCAATGAAATGTGTGGCAATAGTCAACCACAAACGTTTGTTTATTGGGTTTTCAACTATAGAAAAAATGAAATAAATGCTTGAAAAACATGACGCCTAGCATGGTGCCATGGTATGACCTCACCATGCCCTCGTAAATTTTTTAGAAGGTTTGGCTTATGTCGTCACACATGCTCTTCATAAATCGAACCATCACCGAGGAAGTTCCATGCTTTCGAGAGGGAAATCACCAAGATTGAAGGGGAATCCAAAAATCCATCCTAGTTTGTCATTTAATTTTTTTCCAACGATCAACATACCGCCTCAAATGCAACGTGTTCATATTTGACATTTTTCCAGACTCATTAACCATATTTAGGGGATTATGTGCATTTTCTAGGCATTAATGCACATAATTTAAATTCGAACAATCGATGCATGAAAAGGTGCACAAGAACGGTCTGGAAAACCATGCTCGTGCTATTTAGTAAATTCTCATGCCTTTTAGAAGGAATGGGCATATATTTCAAGGAAATGTGTGGCAATAGTCAACCATAAACGTGTCATTTACCGCGTTAACAACTATACAAAAAATGAAATACATGCTTGGAAAATATGACGCCTGGCGTGGTGCCATGGTATGGCCTCACCATGCCCTGGTAAAAATTGGAGAATGTTTTCCTTATGTCATCAGCATGCCTTTCATAAATCGAACTATCACCGAGGAAGTTTCATGGCTTCGAGGGGGAAAGCACCAAGATTGAAGTGGGATCCAAATTTCCTTTGTCATCTGTCCATGAATTTTTTTCTACGATGAACATACACCCTGCAAATCATCGTGTTCAAATTTGGCACTTTCCGGGTTCATTTACCATATTTAGGGGATTATGTGCATTTCCTAGGCATTAGTGCACATAATTAAAGTTCAAACAATCGGTGCATGGAAAGGTGGACAAGAACGGCCTGGAAAACCGTGCTTGTGCCGTTTGGTAAATTCTCATGCCTTTTACAAAGGAATGGACCGTAATTTTGATGAAATGTGTGGCAATAGTCAATCACAAATGTTTGTTTATTGGGGTTTCAACTATAAAAAAATGAAATAAATGCTTGAAAAACATGACGCCTGGCATGGTGCCATGGTATGACCACACCATGCCCTGGTAAAAATTTGAGAAGGTTTGGCTTATGTCGTCATGCATGCCCTTCATAAATCGAATCATCATTGAGGAAGTTCCATGCTTTCGAGAGGAAAATCACCAAGATTAAATGGAAAGCCAAATTTTCGTCCTAGTTTGTCATTCAGTTTTTTTCCAACGATCAACATACCACATCAAATGCAACGTGTTCAGATTTGACATTTTTCCGGGCTCATTTACCATATTTAGGGGATTATGTGCATTTTATAGGCATTAATGCACATAATTCAAATTTGAACAATCGGTGCATGAAAAGGTGCACAAGAATGGTCTGGAAAACCATGCTTATGCTATTTAGTAAATTCTCATGCCTTTTACAAGGAATGGGCAGATATTTCAAGGAAATGTGTGGCAATAGTCAACCATAAATGCGCCGTTTACTGGGTTAACAACTATACAAAAAAAATGAAATACATGCTTGGAAAACATTATGCCTGGTGTGGTGCCATGGTATGGCCTCACCGTGGCTTGGTAAAAATTGGAGAATGCTTTCCTTATGTCGTCATGCACACCTTTCATAAATCGAACCATCACCGAGGAAGTTTCATGGTTTCGAGGGGGAAATCACCAAGACTGAAGGGGGACCCAAATTTCCTTTGTCCTTTGTCCATGAGTTTTTTCTACGATGAACATACACCCTGCAAACCACCATGTTCAAATTTGGCACTTTCCGGGTTCATTTAACATAATTAGGGGATCATGTGCATTTCCTAGGCATCAATGCACATAATTCAAGTTCAAACAATCCGTGCATGAAAGGGTGCACAAGAACGGCTTGGAAAACCATGCTCGTGTCATTTAGTAAATTGTCATGCCTTTTACAAGGGATGGACAAATATTTCGAAGAAATGTGTGGCAATAGTCAACCACAAACGTTTGTTTATTGGGTTTTCAACTATAGAAAAAATGAAATAAATGCTTGAAAAACATGACGCTTGGCATGGTGCCATGGTATGACCTCACCATGCCTTGGTAAAAATTTGAGAAGGTTTGGCTTATGTCGTCATGCACGCCCTTCATAAGTCGAACCATCACCGAGGAAGTTCCATGCTTTCGAGAGGGAAATCACCAAGATTGAAGGGGAATCCAAATTTTCTTCATTCTTTGCCCTGGAGTTTTTTTCTACGACGAACATACACCATGCGAATCACCGTATTTAAATTTGGCATTTTTTCGGGCTCATTTACCATATTTAAGGGATCATGTGCATTTTCTAGGCATTTAGCGCATATAAATCCAATCCAGCTACAGCTGCATGGGTGTGATGTGAGGGACATGGATTGCCGTTCGATCGCGGCGCATCCTACGATGCACACGCGCGATCCTCGTGGCTGGGGTTATGGCCAATCATAACGCAACACAGAATAGGCTCAACGCACACTATTTCCAGAAGCGAAGGAGATGAGCTGTGTGCGATAATGAACGAGCAAAATTGTAAGGGAAGCCAAATTTCTATTGCCATTTGTCGTTGAGCTCTTGAATACCACCGCACTATACGGCTGCCCGGCCCCTCCATCCTAGAGCTCTCTCCAATCCTCATTCATGGCACTCCGGCGCACGGTAACTGGTAAGGAAGCGATGGCATCCCGCCGTGCTGCGTTCCTCGCCACCCACGACCGCACACATGGTAAGGAAGCAATGGCATCTCCCCACCGGCGGCCATACAGTTACATGGCCGGACTTTGAGGCTGCCATGGTCAAATGGGCGGTGGATCTAGAGGCGGCCAAAGCCGCACAGAAGCAGCAGAAAAGGCAGAAAGCAGTCAAGAAAAGAGAGTCCCGGCGCCGCAAGAAAGAAGAGGCCGCACGCCATGGTGAGGAGAGCTTGGCAGAGATCAAAGCACGGTGAGCTGCCACCTACAAGGTCGGGAAGGAGAACACCAGCGTCTGGCTAGCATGCCCCGATGGCAGCATGCGAGAAGTAGTTTAAGTTTGTAGTATTAGAGCAAATTACCAGTAGTACTTTAAGTTTGTAGTATTAACGTACAGTATCGTTAAGAGCATCCTTTGAGGGCTTTGAGCATTGATTAGCATGTGTGCCCGTGTGCGTTTTTTTGCGTTAATCATTAGAATATCACAAAACACATGGTTTCTATGTTGTACCCATCTGCGTTTTTTTCTGTTAATGATCCATAAGTCAGTTACCTGTGCGATTGACCAAAAAATATCAACTACACGTGTACATTTTTTTAGAGACGGGATCTGCCAATTTTTTATTTTCTCACACACGAGTATTTTATGCACTTCGTCCGTGTTGTGTGTTTCCCCCGCCCAAGTTTCAAGTTTCGTAGTGAAATTTTCATTAGGCGCACGGTTTCAGAATTTATTCCTCCAACCACATCCCCACCCATCAAATTTCCTCAGTATCTCCCCCCCGTGCCTCCCACTACCGACAGCTCAAACCGCCACCGACGCAACCACACCCTACAACCACATCTACCACTACAAAAAAAGACACATCCGTGACATTTTGGGCCGAAAGGAATTTTTTTCTATCATACATATGACACTTCTATGACGATAATTGTGACAAAACCCAGTATCATCATAGATGTGGTGGGCTCCTACTTCTATGACAAAAAATCATGACAGAAAATGGGCTTCTCATCCTGGGCGGGCCGGAGACGCAGCTGCATGACATTCTTTGGGCCATCCATGACGGAAAAAACCATGGTAGAAGTGAGGGGGAGGAAAATTTCAGGGAGTTCCCGGTTACGGTGGGAGGTCGGGGGCCGAGCGATGCGCGTTTCTCTCGTACACGTACGCGCGTGTGTGCGAGGCGTTGGCTCTAACTGAACCCGAGCAAGGCGTTGGGCTCTAACTGAACCCGAGCGATTGCACTGTAGGCTACGCGTTACTGAACCCGAGCGATCGATCGATGGCTGTTAACTGAACCCGACCGAGCGATTTCTTCGCTACTGCTACTAACTGAAGCTGATCGA
>NC_041386.1:308344401-308412643 GCF_002162155.2 Triticum dicoccoides
ACAGTAGACGGTGGAGGGGTGGTTGAACAGGACCCCGTAGTGTGGAGGGCTGGATGAACAGTAGACGGTGGAGGGGTGCCCGTGGAGGGGTGGTTGAACAGGACCCCGTGGTGTGGAGGGCTGGATGAACAGTAGACGGTGGAGGGGTGGTTGAACAGTAGTCGGTGGAGTAGCGCGCGGTGGAGGCTGGATGAACAGGAGCCCGTGGAGGCTGGATGAACAGGAGCCCGTGGAGGCTGGAGGAGGTCGACGGTGGAGATGAACAGTATCCCGCGGAGTCCCGTTTTGAGGTACGCCACACCCCTCCCGATGAACAGGACCCCCGTTTCGACCGTAGTGCTCCAACACAAGTCCGTTTTGTCCGTTTTGCGGTACGCCACACCCCTCCCGATCAACAGGACCCCCGTTTTGACCGTAGGAGGTCCGTTTCCTCCGTTATGCGGTACGCCAGACCCCTCCTGATGAACAGGATCCCGTTTTGAACGTGGCCGGTCGAACACAAGGCCGTTTCCTCCGTTTTGCGGTACGTCAGGCCTCGTTTCCATCGCCTGTTCCGTCCAAGCCCTCCTGATGAACACGACAGATTCCGTTGCCTCCCCATGAACACGACACATTCCATTGCCTCCCCATGAACACGACGACGCCGTTGTTTCTCCGTTCCGACCCAGCCATGTACACGAGCTCTGGCCATGCGTATGCACGAGTAGGCGTTCGAGACCCCACCCGTATGTACACTTACGTGGCTGTATTTTCTTTCTTGCACCCTGGCCGCTGTACGTACGTGTACATGCTACGTGCGCGCCTCTACTATGACACGTGCGTGCCTCTACATCGACCAGTATATATGTACGTACACGTTCGCGACCAGAATGAAAACATACGTATGCTTCGACCAGGTGGGTCCCGACTATCAGGCACTTCCTTGCCTACGAAGATGTAGCTGGTCGGTCCGAGCAGTCAGGGGGCAAATCATTTTTTTACCCGGACGCACTTCCTTGCGTGCGAAGATGTAGCTGGTGGGTCCCAGCAGTCTGGGGGAAACATTTTTTTTCATGAATTACAGTGCCTCGTCCGGTGGGTCCTAGCTGTCAGGTGGAGGAATCATTATTTTCCGCGTAATAAGGAGGCACTTCCTTGCTGCGGTCGTGGACCCATCTGTCAGCCTCTCCACGTACAGTCCACGTCCGATGGAAGTCGTTCCTTGACCACGTTGACCACGCCGCGCCGAGAGCACCAGGGCGGTGGACGATGGCGAGGCCTAGGAAGGGGACGACACGGAGGCAGGGAAGACTCGCTAGTTGTTTCCCAGGCGGAGGGGAGTACGATTGTACGAGGGTTTACTGGTTCGTCTGCCGTCGCCGGAGAATAACAGCAGGTGTGGGTGAGTAGAGGGATGGCTAGGCCAGCGATGGGAGTACGGTTGGGCGGTGAGGCCTGCACGGCAGCACAGCCGGCCGCGAGGAGGAGGGAGCAGGCAGTCCCGCCGGTGCTTGTTTGAGCGGCTGGAGCAGGAAGAGCAGAGATTGAAGAAGCACGACGGCCGTTGGATGGACATCCAACAGTCAGTGCTTGTGCGTCAACCTTTTTTTAGGTAAGCCTCAAATGTGTGGAAAACACCATACAACCCATCTGCCGTTATTTCTAATAATTTACAGCCCATTTGCTAATTCTTAAGGTTTTTTTGGAGCCCATATTCTTTTTGTTAGCATTACAGCCCATATTGTGGCAATGGTTAAAAAATTATACGAAATTTTGCATATTTCGGTGCGGTCCGAACTATTTTTAATCCTGAAATTTCGACCAACAAATTCTCCACGCATAAAAATTAATGTAATTTAAAATCTTGAAATGAAAAAAAAAAGATATTTGAAACTAATTGCCGGTTTGATGTGTTTTAAAAATGTACAACCCATTTCTCATTACTGATGGGCCATTTTCTCGGCCAGCCGAATGAAAGCTCTCCTCGTATTGAAAGATTTGCAGCCCAACAGGCCTGACAAAGCGACTTACTTGGCAAATCACAACAAAACTGGGCTGTGGCCGTGGACCCAGCTGTCAGCCTCTCCATGTACAGTACTCTTCCGATGGAAGTCGTTCCTTGACCACGTTGACCACGCCGCGTGGAGAGCACCACGGCGGTGGACGACGGCGAGGCCTAGGAAGAGGACGACGCGGCAGTGGAAGCCCGCACGGAGAGGACTACGAGGGTTCACTAGTTCGGCTGCGGTGTGAGGCTGCCGTCGCCGCAGGGCCTGGCCAGCGGTGGGAATAGTAGGGGGCAGTGAGGCCTCTGCGGCAGCACAGCCGGCCACGGGAGGCAGGAGCATGCGGCACGACCGGCACTGCTTTGGGCGGCTCGAGCAAGAAGACCAGAGGTTGAAGAAGCACTACGGCATTGGATGGACATCGTACGGTCACTGGAGCTAGAATCGTTCATATTGACTAAGTTGACAAAGCCCTTCATCCCCGTCAACTTAGTAGGCCCACAAGTCAGCCTCCCAGCAAGGTGGGTCCCAGCTAGCCGAGGGAGTATTCATTTTTTTGTGCGTAATAAGGAGGCACTTCCGGTGGGTCCGAGCTGATAGCGGGGGGAATTTTTTTCGCGAAATACGGTGGCCTGTCCGGTGGGTCCCAGTAGTTAGGGGGAAATGATTTTTTTCACAAAATACTGGTGGCCCGTCCGGTGGGTCCCTGCTGTCAGGTGGAGGAATAATTATTTTCCGCATAATAAGGAGGCACTTCCTTGCGGCTGCCGTGGACCCAGCTGTCAGCCTCTCCATGTACAGTACTCTTCCGATGGAAGTCGGTCGTTGACCATGTTGACTACGCTGTGCCGAGAGCACCAGGGTGGTGGACGATGGCGAGGACTAGGAAGGGGACGACTCGGAGCCGGGGAATATGCAGCAGTGGATGCCCACGCGAAGAGGAGTACGAGGGTTCACTGGTTCGGATGCGGTGTGAGGCTGCTGTCGCCGCAGAATAACAGGGGGTGTGGGTGAGTAGAGGGATGGCCTGGCCAGCGGTGGGAGTAGTAGGGGGCGGTGAGGCCTCCGCGACATCACAGCCGGCCACGGGAGGCAGGAGCATGCGGCACGACCGACGCTGGTTTGGGCAGCTGGAGCAAGAAGACCAGAGGTTGAAGAAGCACTACGGCCGTTGGATGAACATCGTACGGTAACAGGAGCTAGAATCGTTCATATTGACTAAGTTAACAAAGCCCTCCGTCCCTGTCAACTTGGTAGGCCCACAAGTCAGCCTCCCACTATGCTGGGTTCCAGCTGGCAGGGGGAATATTCATTTTTTTGTGCGTAATAAGGAGGCACTTCCTTGAGTGCGAAGATAGCTGGTGGGTCCGACATGTCAGTGGGGGGCACTTTATTTCGCGAAATACAGAGGCCCTTCCCGTGGGTCCCAGATGTCAGGTGGAGGAATCATTATTTTGCGCGTAATAAGGAGGCATTTCCTTGTGTGCGGCCGTGGACCCAGCTGTCAACCTCTCCATGCACAGTCTACTTCTGATGGTGTCATTCGTTGACCACGCCACGCCGAGCGCATCCAAGGTGGTGGACGACGGCAAGGCCCCGGACAGCAACGAGCCGAAGATGGGAAGACGTGGGAGTAGAGTCGCAGACAGAGAGGTGTACGAGGGTTAACTGGTTCTAGTGCGGTGTGGTTTGGCAGTCGGTGGAGAAGAACAGGAGGTGTGGAGGGGTGGAGGGATGGCCTGGCCAACGGTGGAGTAGCGCTTCATAGCGAAGCGTGCTAAGCAGAGCTGCTAGCAGCAGGAGGCGGGAGGTGGTCCCGGCGGCGCTGGAGGAAGAAGCCGAGAGATTGAAGATGGATGCCGGTCGTTGGATGTAAATCCAATGGCCAACATGTCAGAATCATTTGTTGATGAAATTGACAACGACTTGCATTGGCTTCGACCTATTGGCCCACATTTCAGCCTCCAAAAATGTGGCACGTATTCAACCCATTTTTTTAGAATTTACTGTCTTTTTTTGCGCGGTAGAATTTACAGTCAATTTGATCTTTTTTTTCAATTACAGCCATTAGCTGGGCTGGGTGAACAAATAATGTAGCATCCATGCGGCCCGTTTATTTTATTTCCTAAAAAATTACAGCCCATTTGCACTTTCTTGAAATACACGATTTTGCTGGGATGATTCTAATTATAATGTTGGGTTGGGCCAACAATGTTATCAAAAAATAAAAAGGGGCTGAGCATTTTGTTATAAATATATTTAAATAATAAGTGATATTATTACATTCGTCCTTAAATCTTACCAAGCTTTTGTACACAATCACTAGGATTTTCGTGCCAAAACAATCCAGGATTTTATTTGTTAAGAAATTATTTTTATAAGTTAATAAGATGTGGGATATTGTTTTCTTACATATGTAAGTATCTATTAAATATATGATGACAATAAAAATAATATATAATAACATATAATTTTTTTTTTTTTAGAAAAACAGGGAGCATCTCCCCGGTTCCATTGCTGAGAATGAAACCACAACATATTCTGATACAGCAGCTCAAAGAGCAGTTCGAAAGCAAAGGTAGAAAAAGCTACAAACTAGGGGGGGTGGATGAACAAGTTCTCTGAATAATACAAATCACCCGAGCGGTGCCAAAGGCAGAGCAGATAGAGCACTCAAATGACACAAGGAGGGTCCAGCGAAGCCTTCATGGTCTTCAGCCGAGGGGCCGTGTCAGCCTGCGGTGACCAGTAAGCAAGCGGAGACACCGGGCTGGAAGGCGTAGCATGGTGGATGTCCCTCTTTTTCGGTGCTAGGTGCCCATCATCTTCATTAGAGATCTTGAGACGAGCCCACGGGTCCATCCCCAAAGCAGGTCGAGCCTTATTCAGCCACAAATGATCGCCAACAGTTTCTGGAGGGATCTTGTTAGGGTTTCCACGGAGCTCATCAACTTGTCCTTGTCCGATCCGGAGGAGAGAATCGCCCAGTTCCTCACCATGTTCCTGATCAACCTCAAGACCTACGGAATGGAAATCCAGGAGGTGTTACTGAAAATCATTGCATTTCTATATTTTCAGAGGCACCAAAGGACAGCTGAGCTAACAGTGTTTAAAACTGAGCACTTTTTGGTACCAATCCAGAATCTGGCGACAAATTCGAAGGATGAGCCAATCTGACTAGAGAAATATTCCTCAATGTGGGCCCAGAGATGTTTAGCAACTATACATTCAAAAAATAGGTGAGAACAAGACTCTTGTTCCAAGCAGTAAACACAATCAAGGGGTTTGATGATGTGTCTCTTCCTAAGGTTATCCCTAGTCATCAATTTTTTTTGGAGAGAAGCCAGAGAAATACATGAATTTTAGGGGGAACTCTAAATTTCCAGACAGCAGGGATAAACACGGGCTGAACCCCTCTAAAGTTGATAACATGATAGAGGGAGCTGGAGGAATACTTCCCCTTATTGTCCAACTGCCAAATCAGGGCATTCGGCTCGGCAGCAAAGGTAATGCTTTTGGCAATTTCCTCCAACTGGAACCATTGTTCCATGAGACTATCACTAAAATTCCTTCTAAAAGAGAGTTTTAGGCATTGACCGTCCCAAACTTCATTGACACTTTTGTTAAGCTCATTGCGGACAGAATAAATAGGCCAAAATTGGACTGCTAGGGGGGATGTGCCAAACCAAGTATCTTCCCAGAACCTGGTTCTGCTCCCATCCCCTATGTTCCATCTGTAGCCAAATTTCACAGCATGCATAATAGATTTTAATCCTTTCCAGAATCTAGAGGTCTTAGGGTTGGAGGATGGGACAAAAATATTAGGTTTATTTCCTAGGTATTTATGGGCAATAAGAAGCTTCCAGGGTTTCATGTCTTCCTCATAGAATCTTTTAATCCAAGACCCTAGAAGACCGATGTTAATTTCTTGGAGGTTAGGTATGCCTAGGCCTCCAAAATCTTTTTTCATAGAGACTAGGGCCCAATTAGCAAGGTGTAGCTTCCTATTTCCCTCAAAATCATTCCACAAGCAATGAGACATCTGAGAATTGATGAGGTTCACTGCCCATTTAGGGAACTTGAAGAAGGAGAGGAGATACATTGGAATGCTAGCTAAACAGGCTTGTATGAGGATCAATCTACCTCTGTAAGAGAGAAGTTTGCCCCTCCACCCAGCAATCCTTTTAATGATTTTATCCAGAAGGGGTTGGATATCCTCTCTCCTCAGTTTATCATAGTGGAGAGGGATACCTAGGTACGTAATGGGGAAGTTACCTTTATTACAGACTAGAATAGAGAGGAAGTCAGCTAACTCCTGATCATCCATGTTGATAGGGATGAGTTCACTTTTAGAGTAGTTGATTCTCATGCATGAGACTTGTTCAAACCATGTTAGAACAGTTTTTAGATTGCTAGCATGTGTGGAGTCATTGTCTAAGAAAAGGATGGTATTATCTGCATATTGAAGGCAGATGATGCCACCAGGGTAGACCTGAGGACAGAGCCCTGCAATCAGACTATGATCAGCAGCCTTGCTCAGCATTTTAGTAAGAACGTCCACTACTAAATTAAACAAAAGCGGGGAGATGGGGTCACCTTGCCTAAGGCCTTTACCAGCAAGGAAAAAATCACTTTCACAGTTATTTAACTTGACCCCAACAGACCCCCCATGAGTAAGTTGTTGGATCCAACTCTCCTCTATGAAAGGCTTGGAAAAGATTTAAAAGATCATTTTTCACCAAGTCCCAAAAATGCTAGTAAAACAAGAAGGGAATCCCATCAGGACCAGGAGCCCCATCAGGATAAGAGCTAAAAATGGATTCCTTCACCTCTGTCTCCGAAAAAGGGGTTTCTAGCAGCTCATTTTCAACAGGAGAGACTTTTTCAGAAGCAGAGAAAAAATGTTTTGTAGAGAGAACCCAGAAGGGTTTTCTTTCTTAAACAGGTCTTTGTAGAAGTCACTAGCCACTTTCAGCATCTCATCTACTTTAGTAACAGGGCCATTAGGGCCATCAAGGGAGTGAATGAGGGTTTTCCTCCTCCTCTGGTTAGCTACTGCATGGAAGTAAGCAGTATTTCTATCACCCTCCTTAATATTCCTATCTCTAGACCTTTGTTTGGGTTTGATTTCTTCTTGAAGCCAAATTTTCTTGAGCTCCCCATGGACCAAGTTTAATCTATTAGTCTCAGCCTCAGAGAAGTCAGTGGTTTGTGCATTAATATCTAGAGAATCAAACTCAAGGAGGAGAAGCCTTTTGTATCTTCTAAGATTAGCTTCCTCATTAGAGTTCCACCCTTTGGTAGTTCTTCTAAATTTCCTGATTTTGATTTGCCAATTTTCTAGGGGGCAGCTTCTCCCAGTAGGCTCATTCCAGATTTTCCTGACTAGCTCAGTAAAATCTTCTCTAAGCAACCACCACTTTTTAAATTTAAAACTATTGCTCTTTGGAGCTTGGTTAAGACCAGAGTCCCAGAGCAAAGGAGTGTGGTCACTACCACATCTGGGCAGAGCTCTAGAACTAGAAAGGGGAAAGAAACTATCTAATTCTGTGTCACAGAAAATTCTGTCAATGGTGGACATAATCCTGGAGCAGCACTTCCAAAATATCTAGCAGAACTGTGGGTTTTCCTTCTGACAGGGTAATTCTCAACTTTATGGGTAACCATTTTGCAGATAAAACAACTCTTAGGCTTGTCACATTTGTCCAAATGATGCCCTGATTCCCCACAGTTGTAGCAGATCACCTCAGAGTATGCCATAAGGCCCGAAGCAGGGGCAGGAGCAGTTTTCTGGATGTCCCATCTCTTCTTTTGCTGATTCTTGCCTTGAGATTTCCCACTGATCTGAGAGTCAGAACCACCAGCAGATTGATCTTGGGTAATTACAGGAGCCTACCCATATTGTGCCCCCATTTGGGGCGGAGGTGGGCCGTACCACTGCCCAACCGGCGCTCCACCCAATTGTGATAGGGGAAATTCATCGGAGTTCCTGGTTCCTTCTCATCCTCCAGTCAGATGTTATCTCTCAGGAAGCAGAAATAACCACCAGACAGCTCAATTGAAGCAGATTGCAAGCCTAATTTCAATCTTCTGCAGGTTTGGGGGAGAGGTAAGGTAGGGGATCCACCTGCTCCGGCTCCGGTGGCGTGCTGGTGGGCAGGAGTCCATTCAAGCACTCCCATCTCGTAGCATAGCGTGGATCTCCTGAATTCAGTTCTCCTTTCGCCCATCGAACGAATGCGATCGACGAGTCACTAGGGTGGGGCATCCTGTGCTTCTCCGAGAAATCTCCTTCGAAGTAGACCTGCAGGGCTAGATTCAGCAGCTCCCAATCCACATGATACTTGCACATCCGAGCATACCTGCGCGAGTGAGAGAACAGATTCGGTCCCTCCTCGGCTCCCTCCCTCGCAGCTTCATCCTCTGCTTCCCTCCATTCGCACGTGCACTGGGTCCAGGAGAGAGCGTCGTCGCGGATCCGCATCGCCCTCTCCCTCCATCTCCTCCCTCGAGTCTCCCGTAGCACTGCCGGTGCGACAGAGTCGAGCGGCTGGAGCATCTGCGAGAAGGCTTTGTATACATGTGGGAGATGCATCTTGTACATTTGCATGTCTTCCACCCATTCCCCCGTGGATATGGCCGGCGACTCCATGGGGCGCGCGAGCGGACTTGTTGAGGGGGGCAGGCGCGCCCGGAGTCAGGAGGCAGGGGGTGGCGGCGAGATCTATGGCGGCGGCGAGGGTGGAGGTAGTGGCGGGGGCGGCGGCGAGGGTGGAGGTGGTGGCGGGGGCGAAGGGGATCGCGAGAGCAGTCATCTATTTGCCAATTATGTGAACTAAATAGTCAACATATAAAATAATTTAAATGTATATAATATAGTTAGAAGGGAAACATAAGTTGGACCTGGCGTTCCTATTCTTATATAGAAAAATAGAACAGACCTCTACGTTTTCTTCAAAAAAAATACATAAATTGTGCTGCCAAAAATAAAACCTCGGATGGGAGGTCCATAGGCCGGTCGATACATGACGGCCCTAAGAAAATACAAACAGGCCTATGGACCTCCCATCTGAGGACGTGGGCTGCGCATGTTAAAAATGAAAGCCTAGATGGGGCAGCCCAAAACCACGTCCAACACTTGCCAAAACTTCGTCCCTTGTTTTCTCTGTGTTTCGCACACTCGACATTGTGTGGGCATTTTGACTGTGCATCATATGAAGATGTGCTATGCATGAATGTTGATCAGCATGATGTTAACTGGCTGGTAGTTCTATTTTTGACCATGAATAAAACTTCCAACATGATGTTAACCCTGTTTTAAAAGGCCGTGTTAATATAAATGCTCTGCCTCTGAAAGTTGCAGTTTCTTATCTGAAACTGAACTTGCAGTTTCTTCTCTGAGAATCACATTGTCTGCACTTTTATACTCCTATAAAACTACATTTTTTAAGTGCTAAAAATAGATATCTAGAATTCATAAAATACTTCATATGCTCAATACTGCAAATCTGAAATTCAAAAGACATTCATATCTGAAAGTACTCTCAAAATACACAACACAAAACACAATTCACAACCTGCAAATACTGACAACCCTAAGCTCCTCCTGACAATTCACAACCTGCCCGACTATTGGGCTGGGGGGCAGCCCCCTCCTATTCCTAGGCGGCAGACAGTCGCCCCGTGAGACGATGTGAACGGGGAGGGAGACGATGGCGGGGAAGCGTCGTCGGGCCAACTGCTTTTCTCCTCTTGCAGTTGGGTTCGGTCGACGAAGACTCCACCGGTTCGCTCTGGCAAGACACCCTCACAAACGACACCCTGTAGATGCTTGATCCTTCAATCTCTGGTGGATGCTCCATATGGGATCGATACTCCCACCACCGCCCCCTCACGATTGGATTCGGTGAATCTGTTTGCTCCATGGCCCAGAGGAGCAGCTCTATGTACTCCGGCGCGACTCCCTCCGGGAATATCGTCGCCTTTTCGCTTTGTTGCAGATATTTGGCCATGGATGTCACCGTCGCCGCTAGTTGGTCCTTGTTGTCAAACCAAGACTGTATCTCCAACATCCTAGCTAGCTTCACAGGGTCGCCGTCTGCGATCCTCATGTATCGGTTGTACTCCTCCATCGATCTACTTCTCCATAGCACCTTCACTTGCCGGCGGTGGTTTTTGAATGGAAGAGGAGAGGAGCAGCGCTGGTTTTGGATTAGAACGGAGAGGATCGACGCTGGTTTTGGACTGGAACAGGAGAGGAGGGGCGGTGGTTTTGAAATGGAAGAGGAGAGGAGCGGCGCTGCATTTTGATTGGAACAAGAGAGGAGCGGCGGTGGTTTAAGAGGAGAAGAGCGAAAGAGCGGCGCTGGTCTTGGAAGTATTTTTTTGTTGTTTCGCGTATTTTGGGTCAAAGTTTGACCACGTACTGTATTTGACAAGCAAAATGTGAATGCATGTCACCAAAAATTGTATCGTTTGGTTCGTATCTGAATGTACTTTAAAATTATACTCCCTCCATTTTTGTATACAAGGCCACAAACTCATATTACAGGTACCAATGTAAAAATCAATGCTATGTTTAAGTCAATGTTGCAAGCTAGCTTGTCACCTTGATTGTCGTGTTAATTAATGTGGTTTTTCTCTCGCAAGCACAACAAGCCAACCCTCTTACTCCTCATTGGTTGATTAATGTTGGCAATGCAAGCTAACCTTCTCACCCCCGCATGCACACAAGGGATATTAATGTCCTCGGGTGCTAGTACGAGGCAAAGACCATCAATTTTGCCTCGATTAATGTTAGTGGCCTTGTATAGTTGCAAATTGTAATTTTGATAGTGGCCTTGTATACAACGTATAACATATATTTTATGTGCGAAAATCATGCTCAATTATGACCCAGAATAAAAGGGAGACTAGTTAATGTGGGGTCGCTTTCTTAATTGAAGGGTAAATTGATTTTGATTTTGATCCAGTTAGAGCGCGCCGGCCCTCTCGTCCAATCCTAAATCGCTGCCGCACGCTCCTCTCCCTCTTCTCCATTGCAAAACCACCTCCTCTCCTCTCCATCATCTCCATTCCAAAACCACCGTCTCGCCTCTCCCTCTTCTCTATTGCAAGACCACCGTTTCTCCTCCGTTTTCTAGACGCTTTGCTCCATGGCGCAGGCGCAATCCATGGATACAAAATTAGTATACTATATACTATTTAAAAGTCGAGGGCGGGGCTTTTCCTGTGCAGTAGGCGGCGGGGCAGTTCCGCCTAGTCGGTTCAACAGAGACGCGAGAAGACGAGGGAGTAGGCTGCTACAAACGTAGGGCTGTGTGATTTGACAACGAGTTACTGCTGGACAGGTGGGGCCCCATGATTTGACTTGCCATTAACATTTTAACTGCAGTGCTATGATCGGCGTGAGTCTTCCAGATTCTTGACCACCTCCATACAGGTGCCTCTCCCAATGCTCCACCATGTAGTAGAGGCTGGCTCTTGCATGAGAGCCCACTTCTCCACTTTTTCCTTGCCTCTCTTTCCTCCACATATGCAAAAATGCCATGTAAAGCATGCTATTGTACTTACTTTTACTTGCTCCTACAGGTGCTTAAGCTTGCCACATAAGCATAAAGTCTGATGTGCCAAGTTAATCAAGAAGAGAGAGACTAGTTTGGTGACCCAAGGAAGAAACGGTGCTAAGCGCGTGTACCTAGGTGAAATTAAATGAACCAAACTTAGCAACACCATTCCATTGGAAGAGGTCACTCCTTGGCAAATGCAATAAATACACGTGCTTAGCACCGTTTCTTCCTTGAGTACGAAGAAAGAGATAGAGAGGAGTAAAAAAATACACTTATAGCCAACCTTGTTGTAGTATGAGTGACTAAGTGATGACTATGTATGACATGCCAACATCAGATAGCCTAACGCACCGTGTTAAATCTCCAAGGGCGCGACCGCGCGAGCGACGCGACGGTCATGGTAGGCGCGACCATGATACGGGCTGCTGGCAGCCCTTGGATCTAAGATCAAACGGTCACATGCTAAGTTGCTGAAAATTTGCAGAATAACCCTCCAGGATAGGATATTCACCCATAGGTCTAGAATCACGCCATGCAACCGTTCGATCTCAGATCCAAGGGCTCTCGGAAGCCCGTATCATGGGATAATGGTAAGCAACTACCCTGCCGTTCGCACGCTAGCAGTTCGCTCCTACTCGTCCCCGCACGTCCTTCAATACTATGGCGGTTCGCTCCTAGTCGTCCCGTCCATTCACATTACGACAGTTCCACTAATCCTAACCCTCCTCCCAAATCCATGGCGTCCCAAATCTCCACGATCGACGGTGAGTACAAGGTTAGAACCATCACCGGCGATGAGTTTGATGTCATGTACACCCGTTCTTCCGCGACGATGAAAGGATGCCTTTCTCGCTTCAGACGCATGTTTGAAGACTCAGATGATGAGTGGGTCGCTGGGCTAGATGTTGAGTACACCACAGTCCTGGGACGAGAGAAGGATCTAAAGGACGAAGAGAGGAAGAAGCCCGCCGTGATCCAGGTTTGCGTGCATGACTTATGCTTGGTCTACCACATATGCCATGCCGATGTTGAGTGCCAGGATTTTAAGGACTTCCTGGAGAGCAAGCTAGTCAAATTCGTTACTGTAGACTTTGGTAATGATAAAGAAGTCCTGCATCGGATAGGCCTCGTTTTAGGCAACACCTTCGACCTCCAGAAGAATCGGCTGGTGTCCTCTCGTCAGCCTTCAATGCTGACCCTGGCAGGAGCCATGGTTCATCCTTCGTATGATAAACTGGAGAAACCTCATTACACATTTCATCGTCATGCATGGCAGCGGAATTTACTAGATATAGACCACATCCACTACGCTGCAATGGATGGCTACCTTTGCTTCAATATCTACAAGGGTTGGATGAAGAGCAACAGCCAAGTGTGCGGTTCAAGCAAAGAAGTATCGGCCAAGAGGAAGAGGGACAAGGACGAAGTCGAGGACGTGGACGAGGACTCCGAGTAAGGTGGCAGTGTCGTTTCTCATGGGGGCTCTAATGCAGCGTCTACCGGAATAGTTGCAAAGTTTAATTTCAGGTGTGCTTAATTTAATTTGAGGGGTGTGTTGTGCTGAGCCCCCAACAGAACTATGTTATGTTTCTTCTCGTTACTTTAACTCTTCAGTACGTACATACTAGTATTTCTTACATTTCATATTTTAGTTGGTTTAGTACTACCACTTGTTTCTTCACATTATATACGTACAATATATATGGCCAACATCATATAGCTAGCAGTTTAGTTGTCAAAGAATTTCAGGGTGCTTAGTTTTGTCAAAGAATTCCAGGATGCTTAGAGGGTGCTTGGATCCAAGGGATTTATTTTAGTCTGACTAAAAATAGTCTCTTTAAGAGGCTAAAGTTCCAAGCACCCCTGACTAAAGAGGGGCTAAAACTAGTCTTGAGACTAATTTTTTTAGTCAGGGGTACCCCTACTAAAATGTGGATTAGTCCTCTCTCTACTCATTTAACTCCTCTCCTTTAACACAGGCGAGTTATGGATTGGAGGGTTTGGAGGATAATAAATGCTCATTAACTTGATTTTAGCCTTTTTAGTATTTGGATCCAAGCATGGGTGAGGCTAGCATGTTTTAGTCCCACTACTTTTAGTCATGGGACTAAAACGTATCCAAGCACCCTCTTAGTTTTATTTGAGGGGTGGGTTGTGCTGGACACCATTATTGTGACTAGCCTTTTTAATAGTACTAGATGCATAATTTGGCGACGAGCGCTCTCTATATGTACCACCTTTTTTTTAATTTCAAGTTTTGCTCCATGGCAATCCATCGATACTACTACTGCTGTACAAAAGTATACATTTTTTAAAAGGCTAGAGGGCGGGGCAGTCTAGCTTGGTCGGTTTCACGAGAGGCGAGGGCCTTTGTGATTTGACGGCTCATTACTACTGGAAGGCGGGGCCTTGTGATTTGACTGCTTGTATAAATGCGCCGACGACCTGATCGAGGAGGAGCAAAGAACCGTGCGGTACACACAAGTTTTCCACTGGAGTAGTACTGCGATGGAGAAGCACGAAACACGGCAGCCCAGTGCCATATGGCAATAAAAATGATCTAATTTGCTAGTCATCTCATTGTTAGCATTGTTCTATTCATTCCCTCAAAAAAACATTGTTCTATTCATGCCTCGCAGAGAACGTGACACGTGCGGCGAAACACCCGAAGCAAAAGATGAAACACAGGAGCAAAAGAAGAAGGAAGATTATCACCCCAAATTATCTAATTCGCCGCGGAGTTGTAACTGCTTCTTCATCGCCTCCACGACCTCCATCTCCTTGCGCGTCTCCTCCGCCATCTTCATCATTGTGTCCACGACGCGACATTTCTCGACGCGAGCCTTCATCATATGTTCCACGACCATATTACGTACCTTGACAGCAGCCGGGTGCTCGATGCGGAGCTTCGCCAACTCTTCCTTCTGTTCCATGGTGAGGGCCTGCAACATCTTCATCGAGGAACTACTATTCTCATGCAGCTTCTTCCAGCCGGCATTCTTCTCCTTCAACAGGTCGATCTCGTGGCAGAGCTTCGCATTGTCCTCCCGAAGTCGCAGGATTTTGCCGGTCGCCATCTTCTTCGAGGCAATGCTCTTCTTCAGCAGCATCACCAAGCCGGCGGTCAACTCCCCCTGCTGATTGAGCTCAGCGGGCATGTTGTTGAGGCTCTCCTTCAGCAACTCCATCAAGCCTTGGATAAACTCCTTCTGCTTATTGAGCTGATCGGGCATGCCATCGAGGGATAACGACTCCAGCTCCGCCGGCTCGACATGTTCGCCTCCGCGGCTAGGGCGCTCCTGGGAGCCATGGCCTGCCCGTGAGAGATCTTTCGAGGTCTCTGCGTGGCGGTGAGCCCTCTTTTTTTTTCTGCAGCCTTGGTTGCCTCTCCCTTGTTATGAGTAGTTCTCGACCTAGAGCTCTGCTCACCGGCCATTCCAACAACGGATGAAAGGTAGAGTGATTTTTGGTTAGGTAGTTCCCCTTTTTATAACCTAAGTACTAGCACTAGTACTAATACCTGCATAGTGGGAACATGTTCAGGTTTGGTACGTACTACTAGTAGGTGTGAGCAGGCTTTCGAATGTGACGGGAACAAGGTAAAGATTAATTGATGGTTTTGGTTTCGAGGCTCGAAACGGTTCCCAATGAGTTTAGCGGAACATAAATTTCAAGTACTAGACTGCTCAAATGCGTAAATATTATGTTACTATAAACAATTGGCACAAAATACGAAGGAGACCAATGGAAGTACTACGAGCAACCCACGATTTAACTACTCGCATGCGCGCAGTGGAGTAATAATGTCTTTCTTCCGCCCTCATGTCCACTCAATTTGCATGCGCTGCATTAATTGACCATCAATGAAGTGAACGACTTTACATGCGTCAAATTATCACATGGGGTGGATTTTGGTACAAAATTGCGTCCGCCCGTGTACCCACGTGTGCGTGCGAGGAATGAGTGCGTGCATGGCATGCGTGCACATCTTCGCTTCGTGCATATACCGCCAGTATGGCTCAGGGAGGACGAGTACATTCTTCTGGAACCAGCAGCACGTCACTGTGATCAATCCACACAAGGAGGTCATGACAACGCCTACACATGTGCCACGTGGCTTAATGAACTGTAAGAGAGACACTGTGTAGCGTGCCATTGGTATTCTAATTTACGTGTTTTGCACATACTCGAAGTACTAGTAAGGTACACGTGCATTGCACGCATCAGATTTTGCAACCAAATTATGAATAAATACCACACTATAGCATGTAAGCTCTGAGTCATATATGCCTGATGTAGCCCTTCATTTGATTCTTATAGTTCATCTCATTCAAAATCAATTAGTTTTTATAAAAAAGCTAAGAACACGGGAATAGGAAAAACATGGGATTATAGTGGAATGTCATCTTGAATCCTACAGAATTGTACGAGTGTTTGATTGTGCATAGAAAAAACGCAGAATTCTTTCAAAGAGGTTTGAGTGGATGGGATGTTTCCTATGAAATCTAGTGCAAATGAATCATATGGAAAAATTCCTATGGTTTACCATCCTACGAATCAAACAACCAAGATAGGAAAAATTCCTAATGATTAGAATCCTCCAAAATTCCTTTGAGAATCCTTTGAATCAAAGAAGCCCTTAATCTATTTTATGATTCATGGAATTTTGCGTTGTAAAGCATAAAGTAAAAACAAATAATAGCAATTCAACTCGAAAAAAGTTTGGGCAGTTATGATACAGAAGATTCTAGAACAAAAGAGAACCACTGTTGTTTTGAGGTTTGTGCATTATGCTTAAGTTCAACCATGGAGTCTGCTAGATTGTACATGTGGCAAAATCCGGTGGGGGGCTAAAAGATGGTACGAGGGGCTGAGTGGAGGGAGACTATGAAGGAATGCACAAGTGCGAGATCGATATTTAGAGAGAGGGGGCGAACACGTGCGCTGATGCGCGCAGTGGCAGAGCCATGAAAAATAAATGAGCTAGGGGGCCAAGCATTACTAATCCTTTACGAGGAGGGTCAATTCATGAACTTAAACCATTTTTAGCAGCAATTGTCTAATGATCACATTCATATTAGCCTTGATATATAGTGATGCTAGGGGGGAGGGGTGCAGGGCCCTTACTGCCCCCTGTCTTCGCCATTGTGCACGCGTCTGAGAGATGAAGCGGAAGGCATGGATGATGAGAGGGGGACATTGGATACATAATTAATGTGGGTGTATTAGCTATATATGTTAATCCTATATAGAGAGGTATAGATTGATTGATGTGGACGTGGGAAAGAGGGTGAGACCTCACTGGATATATCGATTGATTGGTTTGTGTGGAAAACTATGAAAGATCTAGCTATATACACACATACATAGAGGAACATCGATCGTTGCGCATGCACGCGTGAGAGATAAAGAATGCCCGATATGATGGAGAGGGGGATGTGTGTTGGTGTGTGCCTTCATGGGAGACTGACCTGAAGAAAAAGATTGCATGCGTGCGATGGATAATGCCGACTGGTAGTGTGTGTGCATGCATGCACGAGAGAAAGTTAGTGGTACAATTATAAAGAGAAGACTACTGTGTGGGTGTAAAAGAATAGCTGAATAGGTGAGGTCACAATCAATGTAAAGTTGAATTCAGACATTTGAATAAGAGATCCTGATGTTTGAAACCCATGCATGCATGAATATAACGGAGCTCTGCGCGGTGTGGTTTGGAAATGAGCATGTTGTAATGTATACACATTGAACAAGGTCAGACTGATTTGAATTTGAGATACCGATGGCAGAAATCATTTGGCCATGTGGCATCCGTGGATGAACACACTATTCTAATTGGAGATGATGGGCGGATTTTGCATCACATATCTATATCTATACCCATATATATATATAACATTTTATATTGTGTGCGGGTAACTTTAACTTTGAAAGATGGTCGTTGGATGAGGCGAATCCGATGGTCCAAAGATGGCAAATTTGAGCACTACTGGCCGTTGGATATCATCTAGATTCCACCAGATTTCGCCACATGTATAATCTAGAAGACTCCATGGTTGAACTTAAGCATAATGCACAAACATCAAAACACAAGCACTTCTTATTTGTTCTAGAATCTTCCGTATCAGAATTGCCCAAATGTTTTTCTACATGATTTGCCATTATTTGTTTTTTACTTTATGTCTTACGACGCACAATTCCATGAATCTTAAAATAGATTAGCTTTCTTATAAAAACTAGATGATTTTTAATGAAATGAACTATAAGAATTAAACGAACATCTACATCATGCATATATGACTCAAAGCTTGCATGCTATAATGTGGTATTTATTCATAATTTGGTTGCCAAATCTCATGCGTGCAATGCACGTGTACCTTACTCTAGTCCAAATGGTGTTTGTGTGTGTGTGTGTTGTGCATGTTGAGGTGCAAATTGTCTTTTTTTGGGTACACGTTAAGCTTGTTCTTCCGAAATTTCAAGCCGCGCCTTGTTATGCCGAAAATTCAAGCTAGCGTCTTTGTCTATCGTGCTGCGAAACTCCCGCCTCTTCAACCCGCGCCTTGTTAGCCCGAAATATTTAAGATATATCTTTGTCTCGTTGTTCTCCGACAACTCCCTCCATCTCAACCCGCGCCTTGCTATACCGAAATTACAACGCGCGCGAAAACTCCCACCTCCTGTGAAATCCCGACACGCGAAATGCCCGTGGTACCCCTGAACCGAAAGAGCCGCCTCAAATCGTTGGGGGGTACTTTTGTAACTTACCCCACATTTCGGACAAGCGCATCTCTAAGCCGTGGTTCCCCACTGCCATCCCATCCGCCCACCCATTCGTACACCGAGGCCGCGAAAACCCACGACGAAACCCCACACCCTACTCCGTTCGCCACCCAGCCGGAGCCTCTTCCCTAACGACGTCGTCCACAACAACACCTCGACGTCCCTCATCCACCGTACCGGATGAGGATCCGTCGTCGATCTCATCGTCCCGCCGGTTCAGCCACCCCGTCCTCCACCTCCAAGGAGCTGCCCCGACGTTCCCCTTGTCCTTCGCGCCACCTCCATTCCCACACCGCCGTCTTCACCTGCACCACCGGAAGAGCATCATCATCACCATTTCCTCGGAAGAAGCTGCGGCCTAATCGGCGCCACCAAAGTGGTTGTACACTAATCGCCGCATTTTTTCTTGATTCGATCTCACGGTGCTGCCGGCGCTCGGTCCCGAGTCGACACGGCGCGGCTCCATCCACGGCGGCGTCCCGGCCACTTCCTCCATGGCGTCGCTCCCTCGGCGGCGACGTCCACATCGGTAGGACCTGCTGCTGCTTTAGCTCTCGCTCGCGCTGCTACTCTGCTCTTGCTCTCGGTCCCCTGCCTGGTCTGCTCTTGCTATTGCTCTTGCTCGCGCTGTTGCTCTTGCTCTTGCTCTTGCTTGCGATGCTGCTCCAATTTAGCTACACTTCACTCTGATGCCGCCGGGGTGAAGGAAGAACTAGCCGCAGCGGGGAGGGGGGCTCGCCGGAGAGGTACCCCACTATATATCTTAGGGTCCAGGATGGGGGCGGTGGTCGCCGGCGGTGGCGGGGCGTTGGCAGGGCGGTGGCGTGGGGATCGCTGGAGAAAAAGCTCGGCACGGGGGGCCTAGAGGGATGGCCGGGGCGGCGGCGGACTGGCGGTGGGGAGTGTTTTCGGGGCGGGCGGGGCGACGCACCACCGGCTGCGGGTGGCGGGGGGCTGCTGTTTGGCCGGCTCAGGGGGTGGAGGTTGAAGATGAACCGCAGGCCCTTGATTTTCTATCCAACGGCTGCAAAATCGACTGACCAGAGATGAAAAAGTCAGTCGACCGACGTGTAGCCTCACCTTGCTAGTGCGTTCAGTTTCGACAGCAAAATTCAGTTTCGACGGCAAAATTCAGTTTCGACAGTTAAGTTCAGTTTCGACAGTTAAGTTCAGTTTCGACAGTTAAATTCAGTTTCGACAGTTAAGTTCAGAGATGAGCGGCTGATGTATTTTACATCTAGCACTTTGTGTTTATGTATTTTATGTCATGTATTGGAGATGCTATTAGAATTCCACTCAGGTTAACATTGTTCGTTGTCTCTCTTGTCCTGCTTCAGCCTCAGCGTCGTACAACTCACCAGAGCTACTCCAACGACGAAACCCTCCATCACAACGGAGAAGTACCTCGGGCTCCATCTCCAGACGCCTATGATCTTCTTCCCCTCCTCCGACAACCAAGTCAGCCGGAGCATCCTCACCGGCCAACCCAATCACGCTGAGATCGACATGGCTTCGCCAAAGAGGTTGTACACTTGTTGCATCTCTTTTTTACTCTACATGTTATATATATTGTCCACTGAGCACTCGTAGTAACGGGAAATACGATTATTTTATCCTACTATATGACAAGCAGTGAGGTACCAGGCAACTTAGCTATTCGTGATGGACTCTCTTGAACACCATCATTATTTATCTCTGCGCGTTTGAGTTGTGCATTTGTCGATGGGCCTGGGAGTTGAGCTAGTATGGCAGTGGCCTAGGTCCAAAGTAATAGAAGTAGCACAAAAACATTTTTTAGTGTAGGATTTTCCTTGCTCAAGCCTGCCTACTAGAATCACGAGTGCTTGAAAGGAAAAGTGAATGAAAAACATCGGAATTGGAAAGTTTCCTATGGTACTACTTTTCATGAATTTGGTGCAAAGGAAAACTGTAGGATTTGTTCCTTTAGTGTCTCCTTGAAATAAAAACCGTAGGAATTCTAATTTCCACTTCTCCTCCTTTTCATATTCCTATTCATCAAGCACAAGACTAAGAGATAGTAGCACAATAACATTATAACCGTACATTTTCTTGTGGTTTGACTTAATCTCACCATGCTTTTTTGCATCCTGTGATCTTCCAATTGTTGTGAATCAAACACCCAGATCGGCCGAAATCCTGTGTTTTTAAATTCTCTGTTTTGCACGTGCATTCCTATCCTATTCCTGTCTATTTCCTATCCCTGCATTGTTAGAATCCTAAAATTCAAACAAGCCCTTACTCAATTACTTCTGTTACAGATATGTGTCAAAGAAAACCTTGTGTGGTTTGTCCTGCTCCTGCGGCGCTGTGTTCCACCCCAGCTCAGCTGCTCCAACGATGAAAGGGTTCACTACAGCAGGTATCCGCTCTCCAGACTGTCTTTCACCGCCTCAGATCTTCTTCCCCGCCATCGGCAGCCACGGCAACTGCATTACCATCATCAACTGAGCAGATGACCTTGAGGACTACACGGGTCCGCAAGAGAGGTCACACTCTTCCGTGTCTTCTTACGTTATGCGTCGCTTAATATGATGACATGCTACATTATTGCCGTTGACTTATTAGACTTTGAGTCAGGTCCAAACTAATGCTAAAACTTGAGTTTTTAAATGGTTGTGGGGTACATATTGGGGCAACAATCAATACTATCTGTCTACTATCTAGTTAATCTCTGGTGTCTACTATGAGTTTCATGTTGCGTGCAAACAAACATTAAAGGAGCCATTATCTGTATTTTTTAACTAAAGCTATTATCTGCCTGCTATCATTGGTTTTGGGTCTATCCACAATTTGCTACCATCACTCTGGATTTGTGCATGCACTCCTTACATAATCTCACTATGTTTTATTCCTATGCATGCCAGTTATTGTACACAATGGAACTGATCATGTAGAGCAAAAGAGACGAGCCTTGCGTGGCAATAAAATTTCATGCAGACGTCATTCCATGGTGGGTGCAAAGGCAGCCCCCCTCCAGCCATTTCGGATCATAATCAAGAGGAAGATAACTGTTATGAGGGGGATTCAGAAGGAGAAGACCACTCCTATTTACCCCATGAGGTCTTTGCTCTAACTTGGCATGCTGATGTTGGTAATATCATGCATATGGTGCCTTGCATTGCTTACTGTATACATTAAAGATGTCATCTGCTTAGTTTAGACATGCTTTGTGTCAATGCCATCTGTTTAGTTTCTTTATCGTATATGTGAATCATGCAATGCCATCTTGTCTAGCCAGGCATCATATATGTGAATTTTGTAATGCCATCCTAGTTAGCCATTCATCTTATATGTGAATTATATCATGCCATCATTTTTTTATTATGTGTTAAATTTGTCAACAATTTTAGTACATTAAATTACTCTTCCTGTGCATCAGCCATTTGGCACGGTCATGGAAAAATCTGGAGTGGAAACAAGGTCTTCAGAGCAGACAATGCTATCTGACGAAGCGCATGTCTTACTGGTTACCGATAACTCCTCAGAGGAGGATTCAGAGACAGATGAGCAGTCATATTTCCCCCTCCCCCGAGGTGCATGCCCTAACTTGGCAGGGTTATGTTGCTCATATCGTGCATATGGTATCTTGCATTGCTATGTCATTTGCTTACTTTAGACATGCTTTGTGTGAATGCCACCTGTTTAGTGTCTAATTACCATATATGTGAATTATGCAATGCCATCTTGTTGCAAGACATTATATATGTGAATTATGAAATGTTATCTTGTTGCAAGCCATTATGTATGTGAATTATGCAATGGCATGCTGTTTAGGCAAGTGTCATATATGTGAATTATATCATGCCGTCCTTTTTTGTATTTCTCATTGCTTTTGTCGACAATGTTTGTATATTCAACTGCTCTTCCTGTGCATCAGCCATTTGAATTGGTGATGGAGAAATCTGGAGTGAAAACAAGGTCTTCAGAGCAGACAATGCTACCTGCTGAAGCAGATATCTTGCTGGTTACAGATAGCTCTTCAGAGGAGGATTCAGAGGCAGATGACTAGTCCTATTATCCCCTGAGGTGTATGCTCAAACTTGGCAGGGTTATATTACTCATATAATGCATACGTTTTATTGCAATGCTTAGTTTTTACATGATATACACAATATTGAATGCCATCTCCTTAGTTGACACATCATATATGCGATTGCCCTCTGCTCACTTCCTTAGTATATAAATCATATATTTGAATTATGTCATGCCATGATGTTTACATAGACAGCATGTATCTGAATTATGGCATGCCAACCCATTTTCTAAAGACATAATATATTTATATCATCTCATCCTGTTTACATAGTCATCATATTTAAATTATGTCATTCTATCCGTGAATTATATCATGCCATCATGTTTCCATCGACGACATGTTTGTGATTTATGGCATGCCAACCACTTTAATAGACACATCGTATAGTTATATCATGTCATCCTGTTTACATAGTCATCATATTTTGAAGTATGTCATTCTATCCTGTTTAGTTAGCCATCATACATGTGAAATTGTGTCATGCTATCCTGTTTAATTAGCCATCATATATGTGAAATTATGTCCTGCTATTCTGTTTGCTTAGACAACATAAATGTGAATTATTTCATGCCATGTTTTCTTCCCTATTATCCATTGCACCTGTCTATCTTACAATGTCTGTACATTCAATTACTTTTCTTGTTTGTCAGTCATTTCAATTGGAGGGAGTGATGGCAGTATCTGTGGGAGTAAAAACACGGTCTTCAGAAAAGATCGTGCTACCTGTCGATGCAGATAGAACCACAGTTGTACTTGCCCAAGAACCAGCCCCACCACACATACCCCACACTCATGCAGATTGTACCCCTACCCAGTTGGACAGAGAACCAACTACACCCCTTCTAACCCCAACCCCAGCAGATAGACACCCAGTTCCCGTTGACATAGCACCGTCTCCACCACAGAGCACCCAAACACGAGCAGTTAGTAAGGCAACTGCTGTGCCCAAATCACGAGGACCACCACTCCGAACCCGAAGTCAACGTTTAAAGCAGAAGAAGAATTGTTCTCAGGTCAGGTTCCGTAGCTATGGTTCATACTACTTTGCTCTTGCATCACTGTATTTACTGATACCAACTAATTTCAAATTTTAAGGATGCAATTGAAACTCCAATGGCGCAACAGGTATGTTTTAAACCTGTTTCTTCAACGTGTTTGGCTATTTGCTGTTGTAACTTGCTCTATGTTGATTTCAGTTTCAATTGAATAAAAAGTTATGTTCTCATGCCATGCACATTACAAGTGTTGTTATTGCTGTGTAGTTTCCCACACTTATATTCTGTCTATGCTGCTTTGTCTTAAATAGATATTATTCGAACTGTATCTATCTTGATTTGGCAACATAAACTAGAATGATACAGACCATACAGTGACCATACTACATAGATATATGTTTGTTTCATGCTGTTATCCTGTCCACCTTACTACTGAACTGGTTTACCAAAATGAGTTTCATATACTACATTGTAAATCTGAGATGTGTTTGTTTGTTTCTCTTTTAGAACGCGGATAAAATATTGGAGAAGAGTACCCTGTTACGCAATGGTAAAGGAAGTAATGCAGATAAGGTTCAAGGTAGTGAGACATCCCTGTTGGTCTCCAAGAAAGCTGATAAAAACTATATTGAAGACACCGAGACAACCCCAAAGTCCTGTCTTGATGTAGTGTTCGAGTTACAGGCTACCACTGCTGGCACCAGCTCTTCGAACTCATTGCCTGAATCAGTTCAGCTTCTTGAGTCGCAACTTCAAGTTGAAAGACATCGATCAGATGTTATGCGATAGGAAGCCAAAGGACTGAGGAAGTCCCTGCAGAATTTAGATGCATACTTTCTGGTGCAACAGCAAGCGCTGGAGGACTTAAGCACCAAACAAGAGAAACTTAATAAGCTTGCGAAGTATCTTGCCAGCATTATGGGCACCCAGGATATTGTTTCTTGAGCTCTTCTGAAGTGGTTTCAGTTCTGGACTTGTTTTGCTGCGGCGTTTATATGCTGCTGTGTTTCCTATATTTGCACTAGTGACGAACTTTGATGCCCAGTGGATGTAATATGTGTAATAGCCGTGATAGCCTAGTGTAAGTTGCTTGCTTATTTATTTCCTTGTTGTCTTGTTTATTTGTTTGCTTGTAGTCAGTGCAGTTCTTTTTCTGCGGTTTGCTAGTGGCTGCAATAACCTATTTTTTAAAACTAGGCCACAATAACCATGGGCTAATATTTACTGTAGTGACACTGGGCCTCCTACGGGCCGTAGAAACAGTGGGCCCTCTACGGGCCATATAAACAGTGGGCCTTCTACGGGCCGTAGAAACAGTGGGCCTTCTACGGGCCGTAGAAACAATGGGCCTTCTACTGGCCGTATCATCAATGGGCCTTCTACGGGCCGTATCATCAATGGGCCTTATACAGGCTGTATGATCGATTGGCCAAACATGGGCCAAATAGACTGCATTCTAGCCGTAAACGGGCTAGAGTTGGAATCGCCCGTTCATGGGCCGACCATAACGGGCCATCGTTAATAGGCTGTATTTGATGACGCTATGAAAATGGCCCAACGTATTAACGGACCACAAACGGGCCGACTATAACCACGGGCCGAATTTGGCCCACAAGCAGAAAATGACAGTAACGGGACATAAGTAAACGAATGCTGGAAATGAGCCCAAGAATAAATGGGCTCTGAGAAGGCCGAAAGATAACATGGGCTAGAGACGGCCCAACGGAATAACGGGCCGTTAATGGGTATAAAGTGATACACTGTTCATTACAGGCCAGTTTCACCACGGGCCGTTAATGGGTGTAAAGTGATACACTGTTCATTACGGGCCAGTTTCATCACGGGCCGTTAATAGGCCAAGAGTTACATAGGGCCGCATATAGGCCGAAAGATGTCATGTGCCATACATGGGCCAGAAGTGAAAACGGGCTGGAATCATATTGGATGGCCCAGATGACGCTACTGGACCTAATTCGGATAGGGCATAACATGCCTTGGGTTAGCGGGCTGTAAATGGGCTATATGCGAACACGCCGTTAACAGGCTTTCCATGGGCCGGCTCGCCACCTTTTGACCAAGTCAAACGGGTCGGCCTTTTCACAGGAATGGGCCTCTGTTGGGCCGTGCCACGTGTCAATGTATCATAGGCGCCTTCTGTCCAATGAGTGGATGACATCTGTCCCCACGATGAGCCGACACGTGTTCCCTCCAGTCAATGATGATTTTACACATGGAAAATCCCCATTGGTCGGGGCTATTAACGGGTTATCGGATCCAAAACCCGACCCGATAGCTTAACGGTGTTCCGTTATGGTGGATGCCACGTGTCGGTCACCCTTGACGAAAGCACTTCTGTGACGCGCGATTTACCGTCATGGAAGTGGACACTTCCGTGATGATAATTTTGGTAATGTCATGGAACACTTCTATGACAACACATGTATGACTATCTTGATTCCGTCATAAATTTGTCATGGATGTACATGCATGACAAAAAACGCGACCTACTGTGACAAACACGTATCATCACGGAAGTGTATTTTTTTGTAGTGTACGTTCTACTCAGATCCAGTCAGGTAATCCACCGATCTCTATCACGTCCCTGGCCTGATTGCTTAAATGGCGCCTGCGAAACATCATGCCTCCAAATCCCCACCGCCAGGAGCTGATGGCGGTTCATGGCGTGATGGCCGTTGTGTGTGCTGACCCGGAGGAACACCTCGCCTCCGCCGCCACCGACATGGTGCAGGCTCTGGCCCAGATGAAGTGCCCCAGCGACTACCCCATGACTTAACAGGTAAGATCTCACTAGCTAAATCTTACCAATACCACTTGCAGCAGCTATGATTTGTACGGTTGATGTATTAAGCATTTTCTTGCCTTGTTTATTTCAGTACTGGACACTGTGTGATGTTCAAATATTAACTGTCCAACTCAATTTCACCAATACTAGCAACAAACTTACAATAAATGACCCAGGATATCACTAGAGATGCTGCCCATTTTCTATTTTTAGTGGATGCTAACCCTATTGTACTTAACATGTCTGTCCATGTACTTACGCAGGGTCATAACGGCCGATACTGTCATTTGCCATTGAGGTTAGCAGCATCCCATGTCTTACATATTTCACATCATTTGTGTAATTGCAGTTTAACTTCTACCATTTACTGGTTGCCTGTAGGTACACATGTCAGTGGCACTGTTCCATGCTTCGACCTGGACGAACACCTCGCCTTCGCTGACTTTGGGCGGGCTCTGGCCAAGATGAAGTGCCCCAGCAACTACCTCTCAAGACTTACTAAGTATGTACTCACCAGTTCAATCTTACCAATACCAGTTGCAATTAATGGTTATGTTCTGTACGGTCGATGTATTAAGCATGTTCTATTAAACATGCCTAACACGTTTTAGCTACTTTTCCTACCTTTTTATAGACAACTGGGCCATTGTCTGCTCTGGCAGCACCTGCCTTATGATGTTTAACTCTGCCAATTGCATTTTTATCAGTACCAATTTCAATGGCTATTAAGCCTGTTGCAACTAATAGTTGAATCCATTTTTAAATAGTTGCATTTCAATGGCTACAGACTTACAAAACATGACTTAGGATGCTGTTAAGTCTATTGCAATTAAGAGTCGTATCCATTTCTTGATCTTTCCCTTTGCTACCATGCTACTCTCCGCAATGAAGATATACTAGAGATGCTGCCCATTTGCTATTTTTGGTGGACGCTAACCCTATTTTACTTAACATGCCCGTCTGTGACGCCCCGAGACCGATGCGCCAGGTGTCTCCCAGTTATTCGCTGTTGTTGCCTTGTCATTTGCTTGCGTGTTTCATTTCATCATGTCATCATGTGCATTGCATCATCATGTTTTCAAAACTTGCATCTGTCCCGGTCTCCTCGTTCTCTCTGTTGTCCGTTCTGAGCTCAACCACACTCGCACGCGCCCACGGCATGTCCAAAATAGTATTTTATAAGTGGCTGAAAAATGTTCTCGGAATGGGTTGAAAGTTGGCATGCGGTGTTGTTATGTTGTCAGTAGGTCGACTGCTAAGTTTCATCGCATTCGGAGTTCGTTTGATGCCCCAATGGATAACTATTGCGGCAATGTAGCCGGTCTTTTCGTCCGACGTTTTCGGTCCCCGGAAACCACTGCCGGGTCTCTCTCTCTCTTCTCTTCTCTCAGCCTGAGGCCTTCTGCACAGTCCTCAACCTACCACCAGGCCCAACCTAACCTCTCTCGTCAGCCCGCGACCCTCCTCGCGTGCGTGTCCAAAAAGCTGTCCCAGACCCGACCCGGACAGTCATCACCGTTGGATCCAGATCATTCCCAAACATCTATAAAGCATCTCCGTTTTTTATTTGGACTCCCCTAAGTCATTTATTCTCGACCGTCCGATTTAATCGGAGGGTCCAAATGTAACCCTCTTTTTCCATATATAGACCCACTTGCCTAATCCCTAAAATCTAGGGCATTTGTCCCTTACCCCGCCGCCGCCGCATCCTCATCGGGATCCATCCCGAGCCAACCCGTGCCTCCTTCCTCCCTCATTTTCAGCACCACACCATCCCACCTCCTCCTCTCGATCCCCTCCTGCCAAGCCTCGCCGGATTGTGCTCCCACCGGCGACCAGCAGGGCGTCGAGCCCATCCGGATCCCGCTGCTGCTGCCGTTCCCTGCCATGGCGCCCGAGCACCTCAAATTTGTCACCGCGTCGCTCCCGCGAGCCTGCTCGCCGGCGACCTCAACCTCTAGGTCACCCCGATGTCCCGCTGCCTCGCTCCACCACCGGCCGCCTCGTCCCTCCAGGTCGCAGCGCGACCTTCCCCTTCCTCTGGTTCCCTTCTCTCTCTCACACACACACACACCCACACCCACACACACACACACACATCTCTCTCTCTCTCTCTCTCTCTCTCACAGGAGCTCTTCCGAGCAAGGGCGCCCCGCCCCAGCCGTCGATCGCGAGCCGCAGCTCGCTGGAGCAGCACCAGGCAGCAACCCCGCGCGCCATGGACCCTGCTCGACCTCGGGTTTCCCGTGCTTGCGCCGTCGTGCATCGTCGTTGCCGCCTCTCCGTTCACGCCACCGCGCCCAGGCTCCACTGTCCAAGTCCGCGGCCCCCTGCCCATGTCGCCACCGCTGTTGACCTGCTCTGTCAGTTGACCTCCTCGAGCACCCGCGTTGGCTAGGTCGCCTCATCTCCTCCAGCTCTCCCTCCGCCCCTGTCGGTGTACAAAAAGAGGGGTACACTTTTTGTACCCCTATAACTGTGCACGGGCAGTCTGAACCACGGGCACCACCACACCAAGCAAGGCAAGGGAGGTGAGCCAGGGTAAGACCGAAGCTCGAGAGAGCAAGAACGACGCCAAGGCCAAGACCACGAAGAGCAAAGGGGACGAAGTGGACTCCCCCGGCAAGATTCTTGCCGGGAGACAGTTCTAGCAGCCCCGGCAAGACCCTTTCCGCGGTGACTCGTCCCGCGCCTACGGAGCAAATCATCCTTGAGTCCACTGCCCCCAAAGGGCAAGGATTCGGGAGACATCCCTGTGGCGGCATGCAGATCTTTGTGAAGACATTCAAGATCAGATACACACTATAGAAGATGACGACCCTTGGCGGGATCCCAACCGAGGAAAACCACAAGGCCCCCGGCAAGCACCTTGCCGGGGATGACAGCAGGCGCCTCGGCAAAACCCATGCCGGGGCCCTGGCAAGGCTCTTGCCAAGGACATCCATAGGACCACCACCAGGCCCACGCCGACTAAACCTCCACCGCTGTTCGCATGCAGCTGCCGACCCAACCAGCTGGGCAGGCACCTGCGTGGCGGCATACAGATCTTCGTGAAGACCCACCATTGGGCCACCTCAGCTGCCTGCCTACCTACATGGCATCTCAGGCATCGCTGGCCAGGGCGCGTGTCGACACAAGAAGGAGCAGCGACGGACGAGACAGATCTCTCCCCCGTCCCCGATAAAGCAAGGACACCTAAGCAAGATGCATTAAATGCGCCTTGTCATGTAATGCGAGGGATAACCTCGCATCACTGTACCCTTTCCACCTCCTGTGTGCCACTGTGGCAACCCCTTTTTATATAAAAGGAGGCCCGAGGCGACCAGAGGAAGGATTCGGCTTTTTGGAGCTCCTCACGCCCCATAGCTAGCTCAAGAACACATATATACAATCCACCAAAGCAGGAGTAGGGTTTTACGCATCCTCGCGGCCCAAACCTGGATAAACGAACCGTGTGCTACCTGTTTGATCCGCTCTTCTCACGACCCCGCGCCCCGCTAACCACAGTAGGGATTCTTGTGATCCCATAGGTGTCGTTCCCACCGACAGCCCCTCTCTTTCTCTAACCTATCAACCTCTTGTTTGAAATTCTCCCCCGCCATGGCCTTGCAGCTCCCGCAGCCGCGCTGCTCTGTCCATAGCCGTTTTCGACAGATCCGACCTCCCCGTCGTGTCGCCCGCTGGATTCGCGCCGCCGGCCCCTCGCTGGAGTCGCGCCAAGTCCCCCCGCATCACGCCGCCGCGCCCCTGCTTCCCTGCTTCCCCTGTTTCAGACCAGCTACTCGCTCGATTCCGCGTAGTCAACGCTCGCAGCGCAGCGTCGAAGCCCAGCCGCTGCTAGATGCAGCAGCACTGCGGCCCAGCCTCCCCTCCAGCTGGGCTTGGCCCAATGTGAGCGCCGCCCAGACCCTCCTCTCTGTTGGGCTGACCAGTTTTGGCCCGTTTCATGTTTTTTTCTCCAGAACGATTTTCCTTTTATTCCAGGGACTTAACCGTTTTACAGAAAACCCCCTAAGCTTCATTCATTTAATAACTCACCAACCATGCATCACATGTAAAAACTTTATATATGAAATATGACTAGAATTTCATCTAGTTTAATAATATCTAACTTTCAATCATGATTGAAATGTTAAAATTCTGTTTGTGGTTATTTTGCTTAAATGCCATGTTAAAATGCTTTATTTCATAACTAAATAACCGTAGCTCCAATTTTAATAAACTTTATATGTAAATGGGGTAGAAAAATGCCTAGTTTAACATGGTGGCTTTACTTTGCATGTTTAATAACTCTAAAATTGTGTATAGGGCAGAACAGTACCAACTTTGAAATATGCATATGGGGATTTACCAGAATTGTTGTTCGTTGTTCTGACCTCATTTAAACTTGCCTAGATAGGTAGTTTTCATATGCTTCACCTCTTTCCATGCTAACCAACATTTAATATTGTTGGGTAAATAAATGAGAGAGAATTAAATAAGTCACGTGGTGTTTCGTCAATATGCAACTCGTTGTATATTGAGCTCTAATTAATTTGTAGTTTTGTTTGTTGCACTTTTCCATGCCATGCCTCATTAAATCGGACATGCATCATACTTGGTTGTGCATCATGCCATGCTTATGTGATGGTTGTTTACTATGTTGCTTGCTTCTTTCCGGGTTGACTCTCTCGTTATGCTTCGGTTTTGTTCCGGAGTTGTGAGGATCCGTTCGGATACATCCGTTCATCTACTTCTTGGATTCGTTCTTCTTCCTCGCGGGATCTCAGGCAAGTTGACCATACCCTCGAAATCACTTCTATCTTTGCTTGCTTAGTTGCTAGCTCTATTGCTATGCTGCAATACCTATCACTTGCTATATCATGCCGCCCATTTTGCCATGTCAGCCTCTAACCCACCTTTCTAGCAAACCGTTGTTTGGCTATGTTACCGCTTTGCTCAGCCCCTCTTATAGCGTTGCTAGTTGCAGGTGAAGATGAAGTTTGTTCCTTGTTGGAACATGGGTTTTGTTGGGATATCATTATTATATCTTGTTTATTGTAATGCATCTATATACTTGGTAAAGGGTGGAAGGCTCGGCCTTATGCCTGGTGTTTTGTTCCACTCTTGCCGCCCTAGTTTCCGTCATACCGGTGTTATGTTCCTTGATTTGGCGTTCCTTACGCGGTTGGGGGAATGGGACCCCCTTGACAGTTTGCTTCAAATAAAACTCCTCCAGCAAGGCCCAACCTTGGTTTTACCATTTGCCACCTAAGACTTTTTCCCTCGGGTTTCCGGAGCCCGAGGGTCATCTTTATTTTAAACCCCCAGGGCCAGTGCTCCTCTAAGTGTTGGTCCAAAACAGAGCCACTTGCAGCGCCACCTTGGGGAAACTTGAGGGTTGGTTTTAGTTGTACGTAGTGTTCATCCGGTGTGCCCTGAGAACGAGATATGTGCAGCTGCTATCGGGATTTTTCGGCACATCCGGGCGGCTTTGCTGGTCTTGTTTTACCATTGTCGAAATGTCTTGTAACCGGGATTCCGAGTCTGATCGGGTCTTCCTGGCAGAAGGAATATCCTTCGTTGACCGTGAGAGCTTGTGATGGGCTAAGTTGGGACACCCCTGCAGGGTTTTGAACTTTTGAAAGCCGTGCCCGCGGTTATAGGAAGATGGGAATTTGTTAATATCCGGTTGTAGAAAACCTGACACTTAACTTAATTGAATTGAATCAACAACGTGTGTAACCGTGATGGTCTCTTCTCGGCAGAGTCCGGGAAGTGAACACGGTTCTTGTGTTATGCTTGAACGTAAGTAGCTTCAGGATCACTTCTTGATCACTTCTTGCTTCTCGACCGTTGAGTTGCTTCTCTTCTGGCTCTTATTTGCGTATGTTAGCCACCATATATGCTTAGTGCTTGCTGCAACTCCACCTCACTACCCTTTCCTACCCATAAGCTTAAATAGTCTCGATCTCGCGGGTGTGAGATTGTTGAGTCCTCGTGACTCACAGATACTTCCAAACAGTTGCAGGTGCCGATGATACCAGTGTAGGTGACACAACCCAACTCAAGTGGGAGCTCGGTGAAGGCCGTGTTCGTTGTGTTGTTTCGTTTCCAGTTGATCAGTAGTGGAGCCCAGTCGGGGCGATCGGGGATCTAGCATTTGGGGTAGTCTTGTTTTGTTTCGGTTCCGTAGTCGGACCTTGATTGTATTCTGGATGATGTAATGCTATAATTATGTATTGTGTAAAGTGGCGATTGTAAGCCAACTCTTTATCCCTCTCTTATTCAGTACATGGGATGTGTAAAGATTACCCCTCTTGCGACATGCCTACTATGCGGTTATGCCTCTAAGTTGCTCCCGGGTGCGCATGAGTGAGGACAAAGTGCGAGAAAAGACTAGTATTGATCTGTGGGGCCAGTCTAGATCCCACCAGGAGTAATGACCACCGGCGGGTGTGTCCGGGGCATTACACCGTCCATGTACTTACGTAGGGTCATAACGGCCGATGCTGTTGTTTTCCATCGAGGTTAGCTGCATCCCATGTCTTATAGTATTTCACATAATTTGTGCAATTGCAGTTTAACTTCTACCATTTACTGGTTGCCTATAGTTAAACATGTTAGTGGCACTGATCCATGCTTCTACCCGGAGGAACAACTCGCCTCTGCCGCCGCTGACTTTGGGCGAGCTCTGGCCAAGATGAAGTGCCCCAGCAACTACCTCTCAGGACTTACCAAGTATGTACTCACTAGTTCAATCTTATCAATACTAGTTGCAATTAATGGCTATGTTTTGTACGGTCGATGTATTAAGAATGTTATAGTAAACACGCCTAATATGTTTTAGCTATTTCCCCTACATTTTTATAGACAACATGGCCATTATCTACTCTGGCAGCACCTGCCTTGTGATGTTTAACTATGCCAATTGCATTTTTATCAGTACCGTTTTCAATGGCCATTAAGCCTGTTGCAATTAATAGTTGTATCCATTTTTAAACACTTGTATTTCAATGGCTACAAACTTACAAAACATGAATTAGGATGCTGTTAAGCCTGTTGCAATTAACAATTATATCCATTTTTTAATCCGTGCCTTTGCTACCGTTCTACTCTTTCGCAATGAAGATATCACTACAGATGCTGCCATTTTATTACAATTTGCTATTTTCGGTGGATGTTAACCCTGTTGGAGTTAACACTAACTTTCCATGTACTTACACATGGCTACAATGGGCGATGTTGTTATTTGCCGTTGAGGTTAGCTGCATCCCATGTCTTATACACCATATATTCCTAAATATAAGTATTTTTAGAGATTCCAATATAGACTACATAAGGATCAAAATGAGTGAATCTAGATTCTAATCTAAACTATATCTATAATTCTGTATACATCTGTACGTAGTTCATTTTGAAATCTCTAAAAATACTTGTACTTACGAACGTAGGTAGTTGTATTTTACATCATTTATGCAATCTCAGTTTAGCTTCTAACATTTACTGGTTGCTTGTAGGTACATATATGAGCGGTAATGATCCACGCTTCGACCCCTTTTGCGTATGGGGCAATGAGATATTCATGAATAAGCGTCAAGTGAGGAAACTAAGAAAGATTGTTAGGCGAAAGAAACATGTGATTGGAATTAAGCTTTTTATTTACACTTTGTCCAAGACAACAGTGAACTTTAGGATGGTAAGTAATGTGTTGCCTTTTCCCCTGCGCACAACAAGTTACTCGATTAGACCTCAGTATCTGATATTTTCTCTTTTCAGTGGTTTCCGAAGCTATTTATTGATGATTACCTTGCAAACTACATGACTGGAGTGGAGGCCACTAAAGTTAAAGTATATAATTCATGCTACCATGATAATGCTCTAGAAGGTGGTGAAGGATGGGCGGGCGATCGTCACAAGGTGTTGGACAAAAGTGGTTCGTGCCTATGGCATGCAGGAAGGCACATTATGGGCATTCCGCTTCTTCAACACCATCAGCAGTCAAAATGATTTACACTTGTCTCTTCACCTTTACCGCCTTTAAATATTGTGGTTCATCATAGTTAATTGCTGTCTAATCCTGTAATTACTGAACATATTGTACTAGCAATTTTATTTATGGATTCGTTGTTGAACCAATGTGCTGAGAATTTGAATTGCGCATTTCATATTTCAAAATTTCCAATTTGAATAATAAATTACATGAAAAAAATAAAAATATACAGGAGCTAATAAAATAATGTGCACACGGTTAGAAAGAAAACAACACATGCGGTGAAAAAAGAGAACATACGGTTCTTTGACGTGAAATGTTTGCGATGCCCGGCAGACGCACACACGGTTTCATATCATATGCGTGTGTGATTCATGGTAATATGACAAACGTTTCAAACCAGTGTGCGTGTGTGATAGGTATACCAATCGTACACAGTTATGAAAATGGACACGTTGGCGTTAGTAGAGGTACCGCACACATTTTACATTCTTGAACCGTGTGCGATAACGTACCTATCACAAACATATCGGCAGATTAAATTTTGATGTCCACCTTTTTCACACGACTATAGCGGCGTAATCGTTTGGGATGTCTCTCTGGTTAGAAACGTAACATCATGATGTAACGTGTGGGACTGGGACGGCTTCTCATACGTTTATTCTATGGCGATCGTTAGTAGCCCCTTGCCCATCCCCGATGGTTTCTGGGTCGTGTGGGAAGGACCCCCTATCGCCCACACTCACTTGGCGACGGTTCCAAATGCCGTCACGGAAAGGAGTTAAAAACCGTTTGTATAGCACCGACGCGTACCAGTGATACCCCTTGCACGGCCAGGGGGCTCTCGTGTTTCCAGAGCACCGGACATAATGTCACATGGCCCTGAGTTCCTGTAGAATCTTCCAGGGATCTCGGAAGCCTTTAACATCACACAATACAATTTTTCGTTATGTGAGTTTTCAAAGTAATAAGTTCCATCATCACACCTCCTTGCACATGCCCGCAAGTAGTCTCTAGCGTGTTCACCCCTGATTTCACTAAAGGCCGGTTTCCCACCCGCAGCTATTGCTTCTTTGTCCTCCTGGTCCCATATTGGTTTCATGCCGTAGTATCCCGCCACACCCATACAGTGGGTGTGTGTGTTCCTCTTCTGAAGTTCCGATTGCTTGGCACTCTTCGTAGCAAACTCCGTAGTTGCCCTGACCCTTTTGAATTCTGCCCAGTATGCCTTTGTAATTTGGGGGTATGCGGGGATTGGGTCCTTGACTTCACTCAAGTACTTCTTGTACAGCGCATGCTTCCAGTTTCTCCAAGAATCCCTAGCCTTCTTCAGTGCAGCGTGTTCCACCTTCATTCTCCACTGCTCTGGAACGTTGAAGTGATCCATGATCTCCCGGACTATCCTTTGTCGTGTTTCTATGTCAGCCTTCCGAATCCCTAGCAGATAAATGTTGAGCCTTGCCCTGCCACCAAATCCACACACACTCTTGAACTTCGTGCATTCTTTATCTGGTTTAGTTGGAGCGCCAGACTTGAAATCGATCTCAGTTACTTCATATACACCTTTAGGCTGGTGTGTGGGCTTCCTTGGAGCGTTCTTCGTGTCCTGGACAGAAGGGTAATTGCTGCGGCTCTATCCCATTCTAGATTACTTGATCCCTCACCATCTGCTAAAGACCTAGGGTTGTCAAAATCAGATGAAGATACATCGCCTGAAGCATGAGTACTGTCGCTGCTACTCAGCATCTACAGAGAACACATGCAAAATTCAGGAAAGGAGGATAAACATAAAGCTAACAACTTGGTATCAAGCTGTCTAAATATGTCACGCTATAATTTAGAAAATGTTCGGCTTATTTGTTAAGTTTGTGTGACTCGGGCACCTGCGATATGTAAATTGATAGTAACTTATTGGAACAAATACAACTTATATGTACTAGTTAGGAAGGTAGATAATGAACATATATATGCTCTCCGTTATTTTATAGCCAATTTGGGAACATACGGAACGAAATAGGAAGAGGGATTGCGAGGAAATATGCCTCACCGTGATGGAGAGCAGTAACTAACATGTTTCTTAATGCAAAACCGGAAGGACCACAAGAGAGGCGAGGGTTACAGGATCAATATGCTCGAGGGTGGCTGGCGAGCAAACGAAGACGGCGAGGTGTGGGTAGTCGTGTGTTGGTAACAACAGTGGAGGTAGGGTTGACGCCGAAGAGCGGGCACACGGCCGGGTTGAGCATGCCAGCGCCGGAGAGGGTTCTTCTGCGGATCTAGGGGAGGGGGAGATGGCGATGGAGATTGGGAGGAATAATTGAGTAAAACGTAGGCGGACGGTGGGAGGGTGTTGGTGAACTAGGTGAAGGGTGAAAAAATATCACCGGTCACTGCGTGGAATGGCCTATGCAAACAGTAGCCTCTAAGCGCTCGTATGCACAAACAACATAATTTCATTTGAAATGAAGACGTGCTAATTTTGAAATGAAGACATGAGTTCATCGTTTCGCCTCTAATTTTTTTCCCACGGTAAGCAATCACCATTTGTCGGTGCAACAAACCCCGTGTCTGTTGCCCAGACTGTGCACATGCCTAAGATCAAGATTGCAACATCCAAGACCAGGCCAAGCCAAAGAGACCAGCTCTTTGGAAATAAAGATGGCGGATCAACAAGACCAAGTCAAGCCATGAGAAGCAAGATGCCACCAAGGGGAAACCTCCCTTGCCGGGCAGGCGAGCCTGGCAAGGTCGAGGTAGCCCCGAAGAACAAGTCTCCAGACTCCCCCGGTAGACTTGCTGATGCTGAGCATCCTAGGGACATCACCACGTCAAGAGTCCGTTCGGTGAGTGACACGTGTGACATCTACTTCACATACACAAAGGTGAATCATCTCCTTTACACGTGCTCACTTGACCCCTTTGAGGATGGTATACTACTTGACACTTCTCCCGTGTGCATGCATAGGTATTGTCGGAGCTTCACGGATGTCGAGGAGGAGTGCAAGTGCCAAGGAATAACTACACCATTCGCGAGGGAAGCCTGGAAGCAAAGACGGAAGAAGACGGAGCTGCTGAAGCTACAACGGCCGGACATCTGGGCCAGAGGCCGGACATCCGGCGCCTGGGCAGCCGCACCAGAGCTGCCCCAATAGCCGACCAGTCGCAAGCCAGCTCGAGGCCCCGAACATCCAGCCCAGCCCGGGGCCCTTCCCTCGAAAATCCGGATAGCAGCTATCCAGAGAAGAACAGATTTGGCCCCGCCAGGCCGGACATTCGGTGAGAGCCCCGGACATCTGGCGCCCCGCGAATGGCCGGACATCCGGCCCCTAGCCCGGACATCCGGCACCTGCTTGCGCGCAAAGTCGGGCCAAAGGCCCATGTATCCCTCTTTCCCACTTACCCCTTCGTGGCTTAGACTATATATAGACCCCCTCCTCCTAGTTAGGGTTAGCAAAGGATTAGCTCATTTGAGAGAAAGATCTTTGCTCATCCACTTGGTTACTTCTCCATTGGAGTTCACGACCTCTTCGGAGAAGATCCCGCAAGCGGATTCAAGACCCCCCATGGGAAGAACCCCTCAAGACCTCCTCATGGAGATGAACTTTACCTTGTATCTTTCCTTTTGTTGCTCATGTACCTCGTGGATTTTATGTGTTTGACTATCTAGTGGATGTGTGATTGGACTTCTTCTTGAGTGTTTCCCCTTGTGATTTCTCTCTGTTCTTCCCCACGTTCTTCGAGGGATCCACTCCAATCGTGAAAGATTGGCCTACACTGGGTTAGCCGTGTATCATATGGTATCATGAGCCATGTTGATGTAGGGTGGAAACCCTTGGGCTGATCTTTCACGATTGGAGCGAATCCTACGCAGAACACAAGAGGGGAACGAGGGGAATCACAAGACAAAACACTCAAACCAACATGATTCGGTCACACATATGCTAGATTCTCAAAACACAAAGGGATACACGATCCAAATCCAACAAAGGACGATACATAGGGTCACTAGTTCTTCTCCTTGAGGAGGTCTTGAGGTCTTCCCGTTAGGGGTCTTGAATCCAAGTGGATCTTCTCTGAGGAGGTGACGGTCTCTATCGGTGGAGTAGATCCAGATGGATGAGCGAGGCTCTATCTCACATATTAGCTATCACAATGCTGACTCTAATTAGGAGGAGGAGGTCAATTTATAGTCTTAGTGCAAATGGGGGCGAAGCGAAGGGGTACATGGGCCTCGAGCCCAAAACTGTGTGCAGACAGGTACCAGACGTCCGATGGGTACTAATGATGCCGTGTACCTAGGGTAGGGCAATAGACCTGATCGGAGAACCCCTCCCAAGGACACTGCCCCACAGTCAAAGGACAGCAAGTTCAAACCGACTGGAATCACATGAGTGCATGCTCACTCGACCAATACCTCCACTCGGATACCCCAATTCCATTCGACCAAGCATACCATCACTCGACAGTATAAGAAACCACTCGAAGTATAGAAGGCCTAAAGCTGCCCCGGGTAGCAACGGTCAGGCATTCACTCCGTAGTATTAATGATCAGTTATATGACTTTATTGCTGGCGTTATCAGTAATGCCCTGTCTTAACGTACATTGAACCCTGTGTAACGTGGGATGGCAGGGGTCCTGGCACACTCCATATAAGCCGCCCCCCTCCTCTGGCACAAGGGTTCGCACCCCGTGTAACTTCACGCATAATCCAATCGACCGAGCCTCCAGGCACCGAGACGTAGGGTTGTTACTTCCACCGCGAAGGGCCTGAACTCGTACATCTTGCATGCACAACCTCACCGTAGCTAGGATCTTGCCTTTACATTCCTACCCGCTACTTTACTGTCAGACTTAGAACCACGACAGGTACCGGCCGTCTGATGGCTCACGAGCGTCCGAACATCCAGAAGTCACCGGACTTCCGCTAATTCGACTCAGTTGAGGTGGCACTGGATTTCTGGAGATGGCCAGTCGTCCGGTCGGCGATTGTCCGGTCGCTTCGGACATCCACTGATTTGTCTCTGGTGTGGTGGTGCCAGTCTTCTGGTGGAGGCCGGACGTCCACTCGCTGGGAGGTGTGGTCGATCGTCCAATCATGGATGGACGTCCGCTCACTGTAGCTTGCGTTGGCTGGGACATGGGTAGGCCGAGGGTTCAGGTGTCGGACGTCCGGTCCCGACTGCTCGTCCGGTGGCTAGAGCTTCTTTGGCAGCTCTATTTCTTGTCCATCATCCTTGGTATCCTCGCCATCTTTTCTGTTGGATGTAGCTGCTCCATGGCCTTCCTCCAAGTACCTGATCACACATAGTGTTTCCACTTGAGGTAGTAGCCATGTCTCATGTATAGAAAGTGGTAGTTTGGAGAGGAGCGAGTTCACCTTATCTTCGATAGCCTTTGCTCGGGCCCTTGTCATTGGTCCAAGTGGTGTCGTAGGAGACGTAGGTAGGTCCATGGGGATGACCTTGGGATGCTCCACATCATCTTCCCCCCTTGGGAATATCCAACCTCGGATTGAAATCTTCATCACCGTGGTAGGGCGAGAGATCCGTGACGTTGAAGACGTTGTTCACGTTATACTTGTCGTGCGGGAAGTCGATCTTGTAAGCGTTGTTATTGTAGCGTGCTAGCACCTTGAAGGGTCCATCGGCTCGTGGTAGAAGTTTGGACTTGCGTTCGTTGGAGAAGCGATCCTTGCGAAGGTGTAGCCACACGAGATCTCCAATGCTGAATATCATGGGTTGCTTGTTGACGTTGAGCTTGGTCGCGAGTCGTTGTACTTGGCGCTCGATGGTGTGCCTTGTATCTTCATGAATATTTTTGAGATAGTCGACTCGTGCACTCACGTCCATGTTGATGCACTCTTGAAGTGGTAGAGGAAGAATGTCCAATGGGGACAACGGGTTGAAACCATTGACAACCTCAAAGGGGGACTTGCCGGTAGTCGAATGTCCTGCGCGGTTGTAGGCTTACTTGGTGATGGGTAGGCAGTATTCCCACTCCTTGATGTTCCTCTTGATCAATACACGGAGTAGAGTGGAGTGTGTTTGGTTCCTCACTTCCGTTTGGCCGTCGATTGGAGGATGGTATGCCGAAGAGAACAATAGCTTGATTCTGAGCTTGGCGCATAAGGTCTTCTAAAAGTAACTCAAGAACTTGACATCGCGGTCCGAGACAATCGTCTTTGGCACTCCAGTAGGCGCAAGATTTCCTTACAAAACAGATTTGCAACATGTGAAGCATCGTCTATCTTGTTGCATGGTATGAAATGTGCCATTTTAGAGAATCGGTCCACAACAACAAACACGGAATCATTTCCATTTCTAGTTATAGGTAAACCAAGCACAAAATCCATGCTAATATCCTCCCATGGGTGATATGGAATTGGAAGGGCCATATAAAGGCCATGAGGTTGAGCTTTAGACTTAGCTTTGCGACATGTAGAGCATCTGTTAGTGAAGCGTGAGACGCCGCGAAACATCTTGGGCCAAAAATAGTTCTTGGAGAGCGTAGAAAATGTCTTGTCGTGTCCAAAGTGTCCCATTAGTCCTCCTCCATGAGATTCTTGCAAAAGTACCAAACGAAGAGAAGACTCGAGGATGCAAAGTTTGTTAGCTCTCATAAGGTAATCATCTTTGATGTAATAGCGTTCCCAAGATGTATGCGTCAAACACTTGGTGTCGGCATCCTGGGAACGGGGGTCCCCAGACTTGCCTGCCTGCGGCCCATGACGTGGCCTCGTACAACCCATCTTCACCAGCAAAACACTCAAGACCCTCACGAGGGGCCAAGCCAGGTGAGGCGGATGACGCAAGACCTCCTTGGGGGCGGCCTCACCAGGCTGGCTCACGAGGGGCGGAGAGATCAAGGCAAGGTGTGCCTCACGAGGTTCCCATGACGCAAGCCATGACGACCAGGGCCAGGCGGGCGCCAGCGCGCGAAGTGTCCTCGTTTCCTCTTTGGTGCTACAAAGGCAAGCGCAGGCGCGGTGTCCTGAGGAGTCAAGCAAAGGTTTCCATAACGGTGCAGCAAGACCAAGACCAGCAGGACGGGGGGACAGAGCTCACCGTGGAGCACAAGACGGTGTCATCACCAGAGCCTTTGGCAGGCGAAGACCATCTTTTGTCAGGATAACTTGTAGTAGCTGTCCCCCTTCAAATTGGCCGTTGTGGGATCCCTTCCCGCCTAATATTTGGGAAGAGGACCCGGGCCCCTATATATAGGACTAGCCACCATCATAGGGGGATCAAATCATCTTGGACCGGATCCATTCCACCAATATCCATTCCACCAAGGTGGCCACACAAACTCGCCAAGCACAAGAGCACCTCTCCTCAGGAGGTTGTTCTTCCCTCGTAACTATTCATCCTCAGCCCAAGAGGCAATCCACCACACCACACTGGAGTAGGGTATTACACCACATCGGTGGCCCGAACCAGTATAAATCTTGTGTCCCTTTGTTCTGCAAGTTCGGCGTGCTGTGCATTGAGATCGCGGTGAGGGTGAGTGCTTGGGGGAGGAAAGATCTTCGTGCGCACCCCAGTGTTCGAACCTCAAGGGTTTTGCCAGAACCGGAAATCCGAAATTTGGCGCGCCAAGTATGGGGTGCGCCGAAGCTCTGCCTCTCCGCTTGCTTCGTCCTGCTCCATGGCAGACGCCACCCCTCAGGTTAAGCCAGCGGGTGCCTGCGGAGGCGCTGCGGGCGTCCGGGCCTTCACCCACACCTTGCGGCAGGTGCGGTGTCCGCGCAAGTTCAAGCCAGAGATGCCAGCCCGCTACGACGGCGTAGCAGATCCTGCGGCCTTCCTACAAGCGTATGAGAAGGCCGTCCTCGAAGCCGGAGGCGACGAGCAGGTCATGGCCAACTAGTTTCCCCTGGCCTAGGCCGGCATGCCATGCGCCTGGCTACTCAGCTTGCCAGGATCTTCAGTGACCTCCTGGGAAGGAGCTGCACGATCTCTTTGTCGCACGCTTCGCGGCACCGAAGCCCCTCGCCGTCGTGTCCCTCCTCGATGGCTCGCAAGCACCACCCTCGGACCGTCACACCAAGCCATTCTTTTGCCAGATTGGCACCGCCTCCGCACGGCAAGGAGCTCCCCTGAGTTGGGCGGCACCCAAGGCCGACCTTACCTTCGACACGGGGGATCACCGCGCCACCACCATCGGCTCGGGCGTGCTCCCAATGCTGTGCACGCCCACCATCTGCAGCGTAGCTATCACCAAGACCCTCATCGATGGCGGCGCCGATCTCAACGTGCTCTCCGTGGAGGCTTTCAACCTTCTTCATGTACCACTCCAACGGCTCCAACCCAGCAAGGCCTTCTCCGGTGTCAGCGGTGGCTCCACCAGCCCCTTGGGGGCAAATCCGCCTTCCTGTGACCTTCGACACCCGCGATAACTACCGCACTGAGCTGATTGACTTCAACATCGCCCGCATCGGACTCCTTTACAACCCATCCTCGGATACCCAGCTCTGGGTCAGTTCATGGCGGCGACCCATCTGGCCTACAACCTCATGAAGATGCCCGGGAGCAAGGACGTCCTTACCGTAGTTGGAGATACCAAGGAGGCTCTAGCGGCGCTCAAGTGCACCCTCAAAACGGTCGCGGTGGCACAACCGGCCAACGAGGCCACCCCAGGGGCTAAGGAGGCCGCGCCCGCAAAGAAGAAGCAGTTGTTCACTCAAGATCGGGCCGAAACCAAGCAGGTGCCAGTCGAGGAAGATGGGTCTTGAGGAGCCACCTTCACCATAGGCGCCAATCTCGACCCAAGTCAAGAGGAGGCACTGCTGAGGTTCTTGCGCGCGAACAAGGATGTGTTCGCCTGGGAACCCAAGCAGCTAGTAGGGGTCCTGAGAGGGGTGATCGAGCATCACTTGAGGGTGTGCCCCAATGTGCGTCCTGTGAAGCAGATAGCGCGACGACAATCCATGAAGAAGCAGTCCTTCATCGTCCAGGAAACCCGCAAGCTGGAGGCGGCGGGTGTCATTCACGAGGTTTGGTACCCCGAGTGGCTGGCGAACCCCGTCATCATGCCAAAGAAAGGTGGGAAGGAGCGCATGTGTGTCGACTTCACCAACCTCAACAAGGCTTGCCCCCAAGATCCGTTCCCACTTCCACGCATCGACCAGATCATTGACTCCACTGCCGAATGCGACCTGCTGTGCTTCCTGGACGTGTTTTCAGGTTATCACGAAATCAAGATGGCAGTGGAAGATGTGGAGAAGACGGCCTTCTTGACCCTGTGTGGGTTGTACTGCTACACTTGCATGCCGTTCGGGCTGCGTAATGTAGGCGCAACCTTCCAACGGCTGATGCACATCGCCCTGGGCTAGCAGCTCGAGAGGAACGCGGAGGCCTACGTCGACGAATTGTGGTAAAATCTCGGGAGGCAAGGACCTTGATTCAAGACCTGGAGGAGACCTTCGCAAGCCTGCACTAGGTTGACCTGCGGTTCAACCCAGAAAACTGCGTGTTCGGTGTCCCCTCTGGCAAGCTGTTGGGCTTCCTCGTGTTCCACAGGGGGATCGAGCCTAACCCAGAGAAGGTCAAGGCAATAGAAGACATGAGCCCACCACAAACTCTCAAGGAGATGCAGAAGCTTGCAGGCTGCGTGACCTCGTTGGGGCGCTTCATCTCCAAGCTGGGAGAGTGCGCCCTGCCATTCTTCAAGCTGATGAATAAGAAGGGCCCATTCGAGTGGACCCCAGAAGCTGACCAAGCGTTTCAAGACCTCAAGAGATACCTGACCAGCCATCCGGTGATGGTGGCGCCTCGCCCTCTCGAGCCCCTGGTTCTTTACCTTGCCGCCGCTCCCTACTCCGCTAGCGCAACTCTAGTGGCGGTTCGTGAGGAGCGCCAGGCCGGCGGGCTGCCGCATCGCGCCGCACCACCAGCCGAGGCGATATAGGACTCGGAGGGCACCGCAAGGGCGGAAGCAATGCCAACGAGTGACCAGGTCCAGCAAGGCGGCATTCGCGGGCCGATAGAGGCCCCAGCAGGCGGTCAGGTTCTTGAGGTCCCGTCATCTCAGGAGACGCCCCAACTGCCGGTAGGCACAAGCTCCTTCGACGTTCCCACCCTCATCGAGCACCTACTATATTTCGTCAGCACGACACCGCGGGACTCAAGGGCACGGTACCCCATGCCTCAGAAGCTCCTGCTCGCGCTTCTGGTGGCCTCGCGTAAACTACGACACTACTTCCAAGGTCACCCAATCAAGGTCGTCTCAGCCTACCCGCTGGAGAGGGTACTCAGGAGCCCGAACGTTGCTAGAAGAGTCACCGAATGGAACATCGAGCTGCAAGCATTCCAGCTGGAGTTCAGCACAACTAGGGTCATCGAGGGGGCCGCGCTCGCTGACTTCGTGGCAGAATGGACTGATGCCCTGGGGTTAGAAGCAGGCAAGGACCGATACCTCTCGCCAGGAAGTGAAGCACCATACGGCTGGGTCATGTATTTCAATGGTGCGTTCGCACACCAGGGCGCGGGGCTGGAGCAGTGATCATCTCGCCCACTCAGGACAAGCTCTATTACATCGTGTAGCTCTGTTTCCAGCAAGGCGATAAGGTCTCCAACAACATCACAGAGTACGAAGGCCTCATCGCTGGCCTCAAGACCGTGGTGGCCCTAGGGGTGAGGCGCCTCACAATTAGGGGCGACTCGCAGATCCTCGTCAACTTCTCCAACAAGGTATACAAGCCAAAGGATGAGCACATGGAGGCATACCTCGCAGAGGTACACAAAATGGAAAAGCATTTCCTGGGTCTAGAGTTGCAGCACGTGCCCCGCGGCACCAACAAGGATGCCGATGACATTGCCAAAAGGGCGTCCAAGCGACATCCCCAAGAGCCCGGTGTCTTTGAAGAGTGGATCTTCAAGCTGTCGGCAGCACCTCTGCTTTCGGGGCCGGCGCCGCCTCGGGAGGAGCTCCCCCAACCACCTGCCTCGGGAGCCCCGGCCTGTGACCCGACATCGGGAGCGTGCCTACTCCTGGCGCTCGAGCCTCAGGAGGGGTGCTGGACCAAGGAGCTCAAGGAATACCTGACGCAAGGGACGCTGCCGGAGAAGGAGGAGGACGTGGAGCGCGTGGCCCGACAGGCTACGGCATACTGCATCCAGGATGGTGAGTTATACATGAAGCAACCAAATGATGTTTCCTTACGATGCATCTCTAGGGAACATGGGAACGAGCTGCTGGCTGACATACACGGGGGAGATGGCGGACACCACTCGTCATCACGAACCCTCGTCGGCAAGGCGTTCCACAACAGGTTCTATTGGCCTACGGCGCTCAACGACGCAACCGAGCTGGTGAAGTCTTGCGAGGCCTGCCAATTCCACGCCAAGCAGATCCATTAGCCAGCTCAGGGCCTCTAGACCATCCCTCTCTCGTGGCCGTTTGCAGTATGGGGACTGGGTATCTTAGGTCCGTTCCCTCGAGTGCCTGGGGGCTACCACTACCTCTACGTCGCCATTGACAAGTTCACCAAATGGGCGGATGTGGAAGCCATCCGCACCATCCTGGCCGGATCTGTGGTCAAGTTCATCAAGGGTCTCGTGAGCCGGTTCGGGGTCCCTAATCACATCATCACCGACAATGGCTCGCAGTTCACTAGCAATCTCTTCAAGAAATATTGTGCTAACCTTGGAACACAGATCTGTTACGCCTCGGTGGCACACCCCAGGAGCAATGGTCAAGCCGAAGGTGCCAACACAGAGGTCCTCAGGGGCCTCAAGACCAGGACCATCAAGAAGAAGCTCGAGGCCTGCGGCAGGGGCTGGCACGACGAGCTCCAGTCTGTGCTATGGTCCATCGGCACCATCGGCACCAAGCCAACAGGCGAGACCCCGTTCTTCCTCGTCTACAGAGCAGAAGCGGTTCTCCCTCAAGAGGTCAAGCATTGCTCTGCGCGGGTCCTGGCGTTCGATGAGACGCAGCAGGACGCCATGCGGGGGATGGACCTTGTGTTGGGGGAGGAATGCCGCTGTGAAGCCACGCTCCGAGCGGCAAGATACCAGCAGGCGGTGCGACGGTATCACTGCCGCAGTGTCCGCTCCAGGATGCTCGAGGTGGGCAACCTCATCCTAAGGCGGGTGCTCTGCAGGGAAGGGCTGCATAAGCTTTCGCCCATGCGGGAGGGCCCGTTTAGGGTCGCCCGCATCTCCAGACCTGGCGCCGCGCGCCTGGAGACGCAGGACAGGGTCCCCATCCAGAACGCCTGGAACATCCAGCACCTCCGGAGGTTCTACCCATGAAGCAAGGCCCAGCACCAGTGAAGCAAGGCCCCGTGCCTGTGAAGGTCTCCGCTCATGACACTCTCACGTAATAATGAGTGGGGCTATACATGCCCCAGAGTCTCACGTAATAATGGCGCTCTCCTAGGCTCAGCCAGACCCCTCCTCGCGCTTTACTGGAGCGCGGCAACGAGACGACCCGCTGCCACCCTCGAAGCGGGCGCTACGGCATGGCAGCTGGTCATAGCCGCCGCTGCTGGTGCTGTCGCCAGAGGAGGAGCCTCCGTAGCTGGACGAGCCGCGGCCAGCGCTGAGGACGAAGCCAACATCATCCTCGTCACGACCATCACCAAGGCTGAGCACCTCGTCACCGTCGTTGTCCTCGGGTCAACACCCAACGCAGTGACCATCTTCCCCAAATACTCACACATAGATGGTCGTGTCGCTATCATAATTGAAGTGGAGGGTACAACGCCTGCCTAGGCCGCGCGCACAGGCAAACATCTGCCAGCCGCGGGCCAGGGCTGCGTTGCCTGCACCGGAGACTTCCACCGCGACCCATGAAGCGTCGCAACAGCAGCCGTCCGCCTGCAGCCAGAGACCGCCTGGACATGTGGCTGGTAGTTTGCCGGCAAAGATGCGCGGGAGCTGAAGCCAGGTGCCGGCCGGGTTCTTTGACGACATGACGAACTCCGGCATCACCTCCGCCAAGTGGAAGCGCGGCCGAGGAGGCCGCACAACCATGGCACGCCTCACTTCATCAATAGGACTGCCACGACCCGGGTGACTCCCACCGCGCGAGGAGGCACCGCCACAACTGCGAGGGGCCACAGTGGGGGTCACGGCGTGCTTACACGGGCGACCACGCCCCCTCTTGGGTGGCGGCGAGCTAGGCCCCTCCTGGAAGGCCTTCCCCTTCTCTGCGGCCGAGAACCCCTTTGCTGTCCGCTCCTGGCGGGCCTTCCCCTTTTCTGCGGCCGAGAACCTCTTCACCGACGCCATGGTTATCGCTGCTAGCGATGGATCAAGAAAGAAGAAGATGCAGGAGGAGCGAAGGAAGAGATGGGTGACGGGGGCTCCGCTTCCCCTTCCCATTTATAGCCAAGAGGAGGCCAACCGCCGGCCTCCACGATCTAAGGTAATAATGACCTTTTTCTTGCATGCAGCAGGGACTCGTCAAGTCGAGCAGTTGCCGAGGCAGTGTGGGGAAGTGGAGACGCCCACGTTCCATCAATCGCCACGCGTCAACCAAGGCCGCAGGCTATTGGGGCCCACAGTGCTCCGCACTTGCCCCTTGGCTTCGCCTCGAAGCCAAGTCCGAGCGCGCCTTGGGCCCGGGGGCTACCGTCGGCGTCCTAGGAACGGGGGTCCCCAGAATTGCCTGCCTACGGCCCACGGCGTGGCCCCGTCAGCGGCCCCGTATGACCCATCTTCACCGGCAAAACACTCAAGACCCTCGCGAGGCGGATGACGCAAGACCTCCTCGGGGGCGGCGTCACCAGGCTAGCTCGTGAGGGGCAGAGAGATCAAGGCAAGGGGCGCCTCACGAGGTTCCTGTGACGAAAGCCATGACGACCAGGTCCAGGCCGGTGCCAGGCGAGCGCCAGCGCACAGTGTCCTCGTTTCCTCTTTGGTGCTACAGAGGCAAGCGCAGGCGCGGAGTCCTGAGGAGTCAAGCAAAGGTTTCCATATCGGTGCAACAAGACCAAGCCAGCATGACGGCATGACGGAGGTCACCGTGGAGCCCAAGATGACGTCATCACCAGAGCCTTTGGCAGGCGAAGAGCATCTTTTGTCAGGATAACTTGTACTAGCTGCCCCCTTCAAATTGGCCGTTGTGGGAACCCTTCCCGCCTAATATTTGGGAAGAGGACCCGGGCCCCTATATATAGGAATAGCCACCATCATAGGGGGATCAGATCATCTTGGACCGGATCCGTTCCACCAAGGCAACCACACAAACTCGCCAAGCACAAGAGCACCTCTCCTCAGGAGGCTGTTCTTCCCTGGTAACTGTTCATCCTGAGCCCAAGAGGCAATCCACCTGTAATGCCCACGATGCGGCTATATCTCCCACATGTCGAAGCACGACTTAGAGGCATAACCGCATTCTAAGAAATGTCGCAAGTGAGATAATCTTCACACAACCCATGTAATACATAAGGGAAAGAGATACATAGTTGGCTTACAATCGCCACTTCACACAATTACATGAATAAAGCACTACATCAACCAGATACAATCAAGGTCCGACTACGAAACCAAAATAAAATAAGACTACCCCAAATGCTACACAGATCCCCTATCGTGCCAACTGGGCTCCACTACTGATCAACGGGAAACAGAACAATATAACGAACACGATCTTCATCCAGCTCCTCCTTGAGCTCAGTTGCGTCACCTGCACGGCATCATCGGCACCTGCAAGCTGGTTTTGGAAGTAATCTGTGAGTCACGGGGACTCAGCAATCTCACACCCTCGCGATCAAGACTATTTATGCTTATAGGAAGGGTAAAAGTATGTGGTGGAGCTGCAGCAAGCGACTAGCATATTTGGTGGCTAACATACGCAAATGAGAGCGAGAAGAGAGAGGCAAAGGCATGGTCGAGAAAGTATGATCAAGAAGTGATCCTAGATCAACCTACGATCAAGCATAACTCCAACACCGTGTTCACTTCCCGGACCCCGCCGAGAAGAGACCATCACGGTAACACACACGGTTGATGCATTTTAATTAAGATAAACTTCAAGTTTTCTACAACCGGACATTAACAAATTCCCATCTGCCCATAACCGCGGGCACAGCTTTCGAAAGTTCAAAACCCTGCAGGGGTGTCCCAACTTAGCCCATCACAAGCTCTCACGGTCAACGAAGGATATTCCTTCTCCCAAGATAATCCGATCAGACTCGGCATCCCGGTTACAAGACATCCTCGACAATGGTAAAACAAGTCCAGCAACACCTCCCGAATGTGCCGACAAATCCCGATAGGAGCTGCACATATCTCGTTCTCAGGGCACACTCAGATGAGACGTCCTACGAGTAAAACGAACCCTCAAGTTGCCCCGAGGTGGCCCCGTAGTCTACTCGATCGGACCAACACTCAAAGGAGCACTGGTCGAGGGGGGTTTAAATAAAGATGACCCTTGAGTCCGCGGAACCCAAGGGAAAAAGAGGCTAGGTGGTGAATGGTAAAACCAATGTTGAGCATTGCTGGAGGAGTTTTATTCAAGGCGAACTATCAAGGGGTTCTCATTATAATCCAACCGTGTAAGGAACGCAAAATCCGGGAACATAACACCGATATGACGGAAAACTAGGGAGGCAACAGTGGAACAAAACACCAGGCATAAGGCCGAGCCTTCCACCCTTTACCAAGTATATAGATGCATTAATTAAATAAGAGATATTGTGATATCCCAACAAAATATCCGTGTTCCAACAAGGAACAAACTCCAATCTTCACCTGCAACTAGCAACGCTATAAGAGGGACTGAGCAAAGCGGTAACATAGCCAAACAACGTTTTGCTAGGACAAGGTGGGTTAGAGGCTCATGGCAATATGGGAGGCATGATAAGCAAGTGGTAGGTATCACAACATAAGCATAGCAAAAAGAGCGAGCAACTAGCAAGCAAAGATAGAAGTGATTTCGAGGGTATGGTCATCTTGCCTGAGATCCCGCAAGGAAGAAGAACGAGTCCATGAAGAAGACAAACGGTCGTAGTCAAACGGATCCTCACAAACACGACGTTATCGGAACCAACCCGAAGAAGCACACCGGAAAGAAGCAAACAACATAGTAAACAACCACCACATCAACATAGCATGATGCACAATCGGGTATGATGCATGACCGGTTTAATGAAGCATGGCATGGCAAAATGCACAAACAATCCTACAAATTAAGTGGAGCTCAATATCCAACTCCGTTGCTTAATGACGAAACACCACATTCAAGTTATTTAGTTCGATCTCATTTATGTACCCAACAATATTAAATGTTGTTAAACATGGCAAGAGGGTGAAGCAAAGTAAAACTACCTATCTAGTCATGTTTAAATGAGGCCGGAAACAACGAACAAAAATTCCGGAAAATCCTCATATGCATATATTAGGTTTGGTACTGTTCTGCCCTAAACCATATTTTATAGTTGTTAAACATGCAAAGTGATGCCACCATGTTAAACTAGGCATTTTTCTACCCCATTTACATATAAAGATTGATTAAATCCGAGCTACGATTAAATAGTTAAGAATTAAATCATTTTAGCAAGTTATTCAAGCAATTTAAACAAACAACATTTTAAGCATTTTAAACATGGATTAAAATGACATATTATGAAACTAGATGAAAAACTAAGCATATTTCATATATAAATTATTTAAATATGATGCACGGTTGGTGAGTTATGAAATGCATGAACTAGAGGGACTAATATGTAAAACAACAGTTTTCTTGAAAATAGCTAAATTACAGCAGCAGGAAAAAACACTACTGGGCCGAGTCTGAAACAGGGCAGGCGCTGGGGCGGCTCACCCGTGGGCTTAGGCCTGTTTGCGGAGAGGCTTGTGGATCTGGCGGCCCATGGCGATGGCAACGCAGAGGCGGGCGCACGGCCTTGCAGGTCTGGGCCGCGGGCAGGCTGCAGTGGGCCACGAGCGCAAAGAGGAAGCAGGGAGCGATGCGGTCAACGAGTGCGGCGAGGCCCTCGTCTCCTTGTTCGAATCAGGGGAAGCAGGGCGACGGCGTGAGAGGAACCGGGCGGAGGTGAGGAACCCTTGGCGCGAATCCATGGCGGCGCCGGACGCCAGTGACGGGATGCAAGGGTCCAGGACCCGTGAGGTGGAGAGGGGCGGCCAACATTCCTGGGGCTTGGCTAGCTCTTTGAAGACGAGCAACAGCGGGTCAACGCAGGCGGCGGCTCGCTGCAACACAGAGACGAGGCGGGGACGGACTTGGTGCGGCGGAGCTCGGGGCCATGGCGAGCAGAGCACCTGCGAAGGGGAAGAGAGAGCTTAGGGACGGGCGAGAGGAGATGAAGCACGGGAAGGAGAGGGGCGGCACTGTTCCTGGTGGACGAGAGAGGAGGCAGGGGCTTCGGGAGAGCGAGGAGGATCTCCACTCCTCTAGATCGAAGAGGGAGGAGGAAACTCTCGATCGAGACGGCGGGGTTTTTTGGCGGCTTCGAACCAAAGAGCTCGGGCTCGAGGAGCGGTTGGTGGGAGGAGGAATGGGAGGATGCCGATGTGGATTCGATGGAGTGGCGGCAACGATGGGACAAACCCCCTAGATTTTAGGGTTGCTGCCTAGGTCTATATATAACACACTGGATTTTGGTTAGGGGCTATCTGGAGCCTCCGATCAAACTCGAATGGTTCAGAAAGAATAGGCTGGGGAGTCCAAATAGTAGAACGGTGATATTTTGTAGATGTTTGGGGGTGTTCCGGACCCAACGGTCATGACTATCTGGGTCGGGTTCAGGACAGTTTCGGACACGCATGCGAGGGGTCGATTGGAACTTGTGGGTTGTGCAGAAGGGCTCGAGCTGAGAAAAAAGAAGAGAGAGAGAGAGGCCCGGCGACTGTTTCGGAGACCGAAAACGTCCGACAAAAAGACCGACTACTATTGCCGCTATATTTATCCGTTGGGGCATCAATCGATCTCCAAATGCGATGAAATTTGGCAGGCGGTCTATCTACACTATAATGAGACCGCACGCCAACTTTCAGCCCATTCCGAGAACATTTTATGGCCACTTATAAAATAATATTTCGGACATGCCGCGGGCGCGTGCAAGTGTGGTTGGTCTCAGAACGGACAACAAACGGAACTGGGGAACCCGGACAGATGAAAGTTTTGAAAACATGATGATGCAATGCACATGATGACATGATCAAAAGCAACACGCAAGCGAATGACATGGCAATGACGGCAAATAACTGGAAGACACCTGGCGCAATGGTCTCGGGGCGTCACAACACTCCACCACTACGAGAGGATCTCGTCCCGAGATCTAGAATGGCACCGGAGGGAAAAGGAAGAGGAAGAGAACAGGTAAAACTAAGTTGCTTCTTGACAAAAGAGTGAAACCAAAGAACTTTGCGAGGTTAAACAAATTGAAATAAGAAAGCCAACAAAGATGCAAGAAGTTGAGAACACTCCGATAGATAAGAGGAACATGGGATACGACGAGAATCTATAAGTTAAGTGGCAAGATAGATATTGAAACCACTTCGGTTAAAACAAGATAGAGAAGGAATAAGACTGATATAATTTGGGCAGCACTCCGACTGCAAATGGAAGGAAATAAACTTGAATTTGGGAAGATTGGATGATACTTGATGAAAACAACAACACACTGCCTCCAGATTTATTGAAAGAATGGCACAAAGGGTAAGAAAGATTTCAGGCTGCACTTCGGTTGAGAAGGGAGGCCAAACTTGATAATATGAGAAAACTTGAAAAGAGGGCACGACACTCCGTTTAAATGGATAAGCACGAAAAGAACATGATCTTGGCAAAACGAGATGATAGGACGAAGAGAACAACATCACCATGCCTCCGGAACAAATGAATGAAAAACTAGATGGTTGGAAAGAAAAGAAAAACGGAGAAGAAGAATGACAACTCTCGCAAATAAAATTGAAAGAGCATGCTTACGAAGAAAAGGTTGAACGGAGTTGTTGGATTATCAACAACGAAAATAACAAGGTTGATATGGACTTATAGAAGACATCTCAAAATTACGAGGTGACAACTTGCCACTCACGGAAAAGATTTTATTGGGAGCTAGAAAAAGATAGAAATCTTCTTCCACCGAGGTGATAAGGATAAAACTTGGATCATAGGTAATCACCACAAAGAGCAACATTCCCAATGGAAGGCTTTAGGTGAAATTTATACCAAGATAACTCCATGGAAGAAAGTGATGGGTTTAAAATATCTCATTCTTGATAACTTGTGAATCATGAAACACACAGAAATTGTCAAAAATGACATAATACCACCTCAAAATATAAGATAGAGCGAATTGGACTTTGAGATACTAGATGAAGAATGCTTGAGCTCCTCTAAAAAGAATGTTGATGAACACTTCGAGAAGGAATTAAATCCTTGATGAACCATCATGTAGAACCTTCATGGAGAACTCCGTTAAACAAAAGAATGATCAAACGGAAGGAAAGAGAAGTTGAAAACACAGGGTGAAGCCTTGCGATGATTTAGATGGAACTTCACGACGAGATAATTGAGAGAGCTTGGAACTCTGGAAAAGAAAGAAGAACAACTGAAATCAAGAATTTGATGAGCCTCCGGAATAAGGAATTAATCATTTGGGTGAAACAAGAATAAGAATTATGTTATGCGCACCAATTAAATTGATGAGAATCAACGGATTTGGCATACTACTTATACTCGTAGAAAGGATTAAGAGAGATATAATCAAACTTGAGAAGGTCTTCAATGAACCACCGGTCGGGTTGAAACAACGAATAAATTGATATGATAGCCATGGAAGAGAATCCTGGAAGAAAACACCGTAATAATTTAAAATGAACGAAGAAAAGAGATGAATCACTGGTAAGAAATTGAAAATGAACAAAGTAACTTGAGAAATTCTAGATACGTGAGAACGAAGGGATCATGAACCGATTAGAGATCACTTGAACGATGCACCGGTAAGATTGGAGAATGATAACTGATAGCTGAGAATGAATAAACCTGAATTGATGGACTCCGGATAACAAACTAAGAAGACTCTTGAATTGCTTCGGATGGGTGAAAAGAATTCCCACAATCGAAAATAATTATGAGAGGATGGCAACAAGCTAGAATCACGAAACTCTGAGAGAACGGACAAGATTTGGAGGTAAAACTCTTCTTCGGTCTTCAAATGTTGAGAATGACGACGAGAAACACCCCCAAGAATTATTGAGGCACTCCGGAATAAGAATGGAAAAGGTTGAGCCAACGATGAAAAGAATTTGAAAGATCTTGGAGAAAGACATTTGACTAATGATAATTCATTCTTACGTCAAACTTCGAAAAGAATTTGAGAGTAACTCCATGGAAGATTAGAAGAGTCAGGTAAGATCCTGGGAAAGGACCTGTGGGTTAGGGCCCACTCAAAAGAAACACCGTTGAAAAACTCTCTTGGAAGATAGATTGCACCGGTTGAATTAAAAGGCTTGAATGAGAGAACATCCTCGAAAGATCTTAAACGAAAGTAGAGTGGGAGCACGAATCTTCTAGATATCTTGAGCACTGCGGAACAATTGAATAGCGAGAAATGAATTAATATGAATAGTATCGGCATGAGAAGGTATTTGAAACGAGGAAAGGATATGATCAACAAAGCTTGAATTGAAAACACCTGAGAAAAAAAAATTAAGAATGATGAACGTGTAGAGCATATTCACGAGAACCACCGGGTAAGAATATTGACGGAACAGAATGGGGAGACTTCATATCCATAAGATGGATGCTTGATTAAGACATCCGAGTCCTTGAGGGGAAAAAAGGGTGGGCACGCAGGAAAAACAAAGGCAGCTTGGGACGAATGAAACAAACAACATTGAGAAGAACTGATAATTGATCTTGCGATGTTGACGTGATCGGATCCACTTGAAGAGACACACCGGTTGAACAAAATTGGCATGACAATCTTGATTATCAAGAAGGATTAGTATTCGCATAGGAATATGAGAACACTGCTTAGAAAAGTTATGGAATCAGCATTTGACTTTGAAGCAACTCGAATACCACAACTCCAAACAAAAACAAAGGATTGGCTTGCAGAATAAGCCGGAAAAAACATATGATTGAGATTTCATCCGAAGTTTTCATGGTGGGGCCCACACGGGCTCGATCGTACAACACCATCATGTACAAGGAAGTGCACATGACATACGAAGCGTCCCCGAGTCGGCATAGCCAAGGACTATTTAAGACACAACGAGACCATTGTAAAACCAACCGTGAATAGGCGGACCACTAGACATTGAACCCCAATTTCATATCATACATCTGTCGGAAAGATATCCTAAGAGCTACTTGAATTCCCACTTATAAACTCCTGAAACTTTCCGGTTATGCAATCAGGTGTTGGGGATACAGGGGAAGCATAATATCTCACCCAATACTAGCAAATCCTACTTCTAGTTGTATCCATCCTTCAACACATAACCAAGAAACCTTCGGAAATCGTCTACATCAACCTTCGAAAAGCATCTGTTATACGAGTTATGGTGATACTCCCGAATTCCCACCCCAGTACTAGGTGACGTCGAGGTTATCTCACCAGCAACTGCATAAAAGAGATTTTCGATGTTGGCGAAAAAAAACTCAGGTATTCCAGAATTGCAATGATAAAATTGTGACGACAACACCTCGGAGCTCAACTCCCCGAGACACTGCCACAACCCCTAAATGTCAGGAGGCACCAAGAACAATGTTCTCGTCACAAAACCATCGGAACGATTCCAAGATACCCGCGTGATCCTAATTTTTTTTGTGAAGTTTGAGAAGAGAAGAGTCAAAACTCTACGTCAGGATGCCTCACCAGAGCGACGAAGGGACTATGGAGTAAAAAGAATTCCTACTCTCCGATATATATAATCCTAAATGACTCAAAACATTTTTCTAGACTCAACAACGCCAATGATTCGATCAAGCAGGGGGCTCCTAAGTCGGGGAAGGCTCTGATTACCAACTTGTAACGCCCACGATGCGGCTATATCTCCCACGTGTTGAAGCACGACTTAGAGGCATCACCGCATTATAAGCAATGTCGCAAGTGAGATAATCCTCACACAACCCATGTAATACATAAGGGAAAGAGATACATAGTTGGCTTACAATCGCCACTTCACACAATTACATGAATAAAGCATTACATCAACCAGATACAATCAAGGTCCAACTACGGAACCAAAATAAAAGAAGACTACCCAAATGCTACATAGATCCCTGATCGTCCCAACTGGGCTCCACTACTGATCAACGGGAAATGGAACAATATAACGAACACGATCTTCATCGAGCTCCTCCTTGAGCTCGGTTGTGTCACCTACACGGCATCATCGGCACCTGCAAGATGGTTTTGGAAGTAATCTGTGAGTCACGGGGACTCAGCAATCTCATTCCCTCGCGATCAAGACTATTTAAGCTTATAGGAAGGGTAAAAGTATGAGGTGGAGCTGCAGCAAGTGACTAGCATATTTGGTGGCTAACATACGCAAATGAGAGCAAGAAGAGAGAGGCAAAGGCACGATCGAGAAAGTATGATCAAGAAGTGATCCTAGATCAACCTATGATCAAGCATAACTCCAACACCGTGTTCACTTCCCGGACCCCGCCGAGAAGAGACCATCACGGTAACACACACGGTTGACGCATTTTAATTAAGATAAACTTTAGGTTTTCTACAACCGGACATTAACAAATTCCCATATGCCCATAACCGTGGGCACGGCTTTTGAAAGTTCAAAACCCTGCAGGGGTGTCCCAACTTAGCCCATCACAAGCTCTCACGGTCAACGAAGGATATTCCTTCTCCCAAGATAATCCGGTCAGACTCGACATCCCGGTTATAAGACATCCTCGACAATGGTAAAACAAGTCCAGCAACACCGCCCGATTGTGCCGACAAATCCCGATAGGAGCTGCACATATCTCGTTCTCAGGGCACACTCAGATGAGACATCCTACGAGTAAAACAAACCCTCAAGTTGCCCCGAGGTGCTCCCACAGTCTACTCGATCGGACCAACACTCGGAGGAGCACTGGCCCAGGGGGGTTTAAATAAAGATGACCCTTGAGTTCACGGAACCCAAGGGAAAAATAGGCTAGGTGGCGAATGGTAAAACAATTGTTGGGCATTGCTGGAGGAGTTTTATTCAAGGCGAACTGTCACGGGGTTTCCATTATAACCCAACCGTGTAAGGAACGCAAAATCCGGGAACATAACACCGATATGACGGAAAACTAGGGCGGCAAGAGTGGAACAAAACACCAGGCATAAGGCCGAGCCTTCCACCCTTTACCAAGTATATAGATGCATTAATTAAATAAGAGATATTGTGATATCCTAACAAAATATCCGTGTTCCAACAAGGAACAAACTCCAATCTTCACCTGCAACTAGCAACACTATAAGAGGGGCTGAGCAAAGCGGTAACATAGCCTAACAACGTTTTGCTAGGACAAGGTGGGTTAGAGGCTCATGGCAATATGGGAGGCATGATAAGCAAGTGGTAGGTATCACAGCATAGGCATAGCAAAAAGAGCGAGCAACTAGCAAGCAAAGATAGAAGTGATTTCGAGGGTATGGTCATCTTGCCTGACATCCCGCAAGGAAGAAGAATGAGTCCATGAAGAAGACAAACGGTCGTAGTCGAACGGATCCTCACAAACACGACGTTATCGGAACTAACCCGAAGAAGCACACTAGAAAGAAGCAAACAACATAGTAAACAACCACCACATCAACATAGCATGATGCATAATCGGTTATGATGCATGACCGGTTTAATGAAGCATGGCATGGCAAAATGCACAAACAGTCCTACAAATTAAGTGGAGCTCAATATGCAACTCCGTTGCATATTGACGAAACACCACATTCAAGTTATTTAGTTCGATCTCGTTTATGTACCCAACAATATTAAATGTTGTTAAACATGGCAAGAGGGTGAAGCAAAGTAAAACTACCTATCTAGTCAAGTTTCAATGAGGCCGGAAACAAAGAACAACAATTCCGGAAAATCCTCATATGCATATATTAGGTTTGGTACTGTTCTACCCTAAACCATATTTTATAGTTGTTAAACATGCAAAGTGATGCCACCATGTTAAACTAGGTATTTTTATACCCCATTTACATATAAAGATTGATTAAATCCGAGCTACGATTAAATAGTTAAGAATTAAATCATTTTAGCAAGTTATTCAAGCAAATTTAAACAAACAACATTTTAAGCATTTTAAACATGGATTAAAATGACATATTATGAAACTAGATGAAAAACTAAGCATATTTCATATATAAATTATTTTAATATGATGCACGATTGGTGAGTTATGAAATGCATGAACTAGAGGGACTAATATGTAAAACAACAGTTTTCTGGAAAATAGCTAAATTGCAGCAGCAGGAAAAAACACTACTGGGCCGAGTCTGAAATAGGGCAGGCACTGGGGCGGCTCACCCATGTGCTTCAACCCGTTTGTGGAGAGGCTTGTGGATCTGGCGGCCCATGGCGATGGCAACGCAGAGGCGGGCGCTGGGCCTTACCGGTCTGGGCTGTGGGCAGGCTGCAGTGGGCCACAAGCGCAAAGGGAAGTGGGGAGCGATGCGGTCAACGAGTGCGGCGAGGCCCTTGTCTCCTCATTCGAATCAGGGGAAGCAGGGCGACGGCGTGAGAGGAACCGGGCGGAGGTGAGGAACCCTTGGCGCGAATCCATGGCGGCGCCGAACGCAAGTGATGCGGTGCAGGGGTCCAGGACCCGTGAGATGGAGAGGGGCAGCCAACATTCCTGGGGCTTGGCCGGCTCGTTGAAGACGAGCAACAGCGGGTCAACGCAGGCGGCGGCTTGCTGCAACGCAGAGACGAGGCGGGGACGGACTTGGTGCGGTGGAGCTCGGGGCCATGGCGAGCGGAGCACCTGCGAAGGGGAAGAGAGAGGTTAGGGACGAGCGAGAGGAGAGGAAGCACGGGAAGGAGAGGGGCGACACTGTTCCTGGTGGACGAGAGAGGAGGCAGGGGCTTCGGGAGAGCGAGGAGGATCTCCACTCCTCTAGATCGAAGAGGGAGGAGGAAACTCTCGATCGAGGCGGCGGGGTTTTCTGGCGGCTTCGAACCAAAGAGCTCGGGCTCGAGCAGCGTTGGTGGGAGGAGGAATGGGAGGATGCCGATGTGGATTCGGTGGAGTTGTGGCGGCGATGGGACAAACCCCCTTGATTTTAGGGTTGCTGCCTAGGTCTATATATAACGCACTGGATTTTGGTTAGGGGCTATCTAGAGCCTCCGATCAAAATCGGACGGTTCAGAAAGAATAGGCTAGGGAGTCCAAATAATAAAACGGTGATATTTTGTAGATGTTTGGGGATGTTCCGGACCCAACGGTGATGACTATTCGGGTCGGGTTCGGGACAGTTTCGGACACGCATGCGAGGGGTCGATTGGAACTTGTGGGCTGTGCAGAAGGGTTCGAGCTAAGAGAAAAGAAGAGAGAGAGGCCCGGGACTGTTTTCGGAGACCGAAAACGTCCGACGAAAAGACCGGCTACTATTGCCGCTATATTTATCCGTTGGGGCATCAAACGATCTCCGAATGCGATGAAATTTGGCAGGCGTTCTATCTACACTATAATAAGGCCGCACACCAACTTTCAACCCATTCCGAGAACATTTTCCGGCCACTTATAAAATAATATTTCGGACATGCCACGGGCGCGTGCAAGTGTGGTTGGGCTCAGAACGGACAACGGACGGAACTGGGGAACCCGGACACATGCTAGTTTTGAAAACATGATGATGCAATGCCCATGATTACATGATCAAAAGCAACACGCAAGCGAATGACATGGCAATGACGGTGAATAACTAGAAGACACCTGGCGCAATGGTCTCAGGGCGTCACACCACCACACCACACTGGACTAGGGTATTACACCACATCGGTGGCCCGAATGAATATAAATCTTGTGTCCCTTTGTTCTGCGAGTTCGACGCGTTGAGCCTTGAGATCGCGGTGAGGGTGAGTGCTTGGGGGAGGAAAGATCTTCGTGCGCACCCCAGTGTTCGAACCTCCAGTGTTTTTCCAGAACCCGAAATCCGACACTTGGCATAAGGAATTGCAAAAGTAGGGTCATGCGCATACAAGTCTTTTATGTGCTCAAAGCCTATGCCATTCAATTCAAGTTGCTCAATAAGCATGGATCTACGGGAAAGCGCGTCCGCCACAACATTTTCCTTAACTTTAATATACTTGATGACATAAGGAAATGACTCAATGAATTCACTCCATTTAGCATGACGCTTGTTCAACTTAGTTTGACCCTTAAGGTACTTAAGTGTTTCATGATCGGTGTGAAGAATGAACTAATGAGGACGGAGATGATGCTCCCAAACATGCAAGACTCTCACTAAAGCATATAGCTCTTTGTCATAGATGGGATAATTGAGTTGCGGTCCGGAAAGTTTTTCACTAAAGAAGGCTATAGGGCGCTTCTCTTGCATTTACACACCTCCTATGCCATAACAGCTAGCATCGCAATGAATCTCAAATGGTCTATCGAAGTTGGGTAAATCAAGCAAATGAGCATGTGTAAGCAAATTCTTAAGCTCATTGAATGCGATATCTTGGGATGGTCCCCAAACAAATGGTGCATTCTTTTTACTCAAAGCATGTAAAGCTGAAGCAATGGTGCTAAAGTCCTTAACGAATCTACATTAGAAACCGGCTAAGACAAGAAAACTACACACTTGTTGCAAGTTAGTTGGTTGGGGCCAAGTTTTAATAGCATTGATCTTAGACTCATCTACATGAACACCCTTAGAAGACACAAGGAAACCCAAGAAAACAAGTTTATCAACACCAAAAAGGAATTTCTCCATATTAGCATAAAGACGCTCTTCTCTAAGAGTTTGCAACACGGTTCTAAGATGGGTGACATGATCTTTGGGAGATTTGCTAAAAACAAGAATATCGTCATAGTAGGCCACAACAAATACACCAATATAGGGTCGAAGAACAAAATGCATGACTCGCATGAAAGTATTGGGTGCTTCGGATAAAACCATTGGCATAACAAGCCATTCATATAAGCCAAATTTGGTCTTAAATGCAGTTTTCCATTCATCACCTTCTTGGATGCGTATTTGATAGTAGCCACTTTTAAGGTCAATCTTAGAGAAAATGGTGGCTCCACTAAGCTCATCTAGCATATCATCTAGGCGTGGAATGGGGTAACGATAATGCATGGTAATAGCATTGATAGGACGACAATCGAAACACATGCGATATGTACCATCTTTCTTTGGAACAAGGATTACGAATACGGCGAAAGGGCTCAAGCTTTCTCGTACATGGCCGTTGTCGATGAGTTGTTGTACTTGCCATTGGATATCCTTAGTTTCCTTGGGGTTGACACAGTAGGAAGCCTTGTTAGGAAGGGGTGCTCCGGGATGAGGTCGATTCGGTGTTCGATGCCTCGTAGTGGAGGTTGATCCAGAGGTAGCTTGTCGGGGAATACGTCTTGGAACTCCTGCAAAAGAGAAGATAACACTAAATGTAGATTGTGAGAGGTGTTAGTTTTTGGTTCCTCGTCCTTGCACAAAAGGACATAGTGCAAGACACTTGATGGGTTCTCGCACACTTCTCTCATCTCACTTTTGGTGGCAAATAGGACTACATTTTTCTTGTCGCTCATCGTGGAGGCACTCAATTTGGCCTTGTGTCTCTCACTCACTTTTTGGTGGTTCACTCTCTTACTATTCTCTCCATGATGGGTGGCTTGCTTGTCGGCGATTACTTGACTTGGAGACATAGGACGTAGCACATACTCCTTTCCCTTCATCTTGAAGCTATAGTGGTTTGTACGTCCGTTGTGGATGACGCCTCGGTCAAATTGCCATGGCCGTCCAAGAAGGAGGTGGCAAACGGACATAGGAACGACATCACACGCCAAAGTGTCTTCGTAAGCTTCGATCTTGAAGGAAACTTGTACCATATGCTCGACTTGGATAGTGCCGGAGTCGCTTTGCCATTGAACTTTGTAGGGATGTGGGTGCTTCATCTTGACCAATTGGAGTTCGGAGCAAAGTTCTTCACTTGCTAAGTTATGACAACTCCCTCCATCGATGATGACCTTGACGAAGCTTCCATTGATGCCGGCCTTGGTGTGGAAGATATGGCATCTTTGGTCTTCTTCTTGTTGATGTTGAAGTGTCATGACTTGGAGACAACAAGAGCGGGGCTCGGATCTTCATCACAAAATACTTGATCATCTTCATCTTTGTTCACTTGCCGTTGCATGGACACTTACTCAAGGGCTTACATTTCTCCTTCACTCATGGAATCGTATGTACCATTATCCAGATCATGGTGCGTTTGTTCGTACATTCGAAGGACCTGTGGCCTTGGCCACCGCATGTAAAGCATTTGAAGAAACTTGTCTTGATGGTCTCATCGGTTATGGTAGAGGATGATGAAGCTCTTGGCTTGATGTTACTTGTAGTAGGAGGACGACTTGAGGTTGTCGAAGTTTTCTTGTAACTTGACTTGTCGCCGTTGCTTGTAGATGGCTTGGTTGAGGTAGAAGGTGTTGGATTCGTTGAATCTTGGGGGTTGGAGAAACCATAGGACTTGGATGAGAACTTGGCATACTTGAAGTCATCTTGCACTTGACGTTCCGCCTTGGTAGCTTGATGCACTAGCTCGATGAGGTGCGAGTACGGCTGGAAGTCGGGGATCTTCTTGATATGATGATTGAGTCCATTCAAGAACGTGCCATAGTTTGCTCATCATCTTCTGTTACATTGGCTCGTATCCTGGCAATCTCCATTTCCTTGTAGTACTCTTCAACGCTCTTAGTTCCTTGCTTGAGGAGTTGGAGCTTCTTGAAGAGGTCGCAGTTGTAGTATGTTGGCACAAAACGTGCTCTCATGACATCCTTCATTGGCGCCCAAGTTGTGATGGCTGGTTCTCCTCTTGTGATGTAGGGTGGAACCCTAGATGTTCGATCTTTCACGAAAGGAGCGGATCCTGCGAAGAACACAAAGAACACGAGGAGAAATCACGAGGGGAAACACGAGAGAATCACTGGAACCAACAAGATACGGTCACACATATGCTATATTCTCGAAACCATAAGAGATACAAGATCCACGATCAACAAAGGATGATACAAGTGGCACGATCTTCTCCGTGAGGAGGTCTTGAGGTCTTACCGTTAGGGGTCTTGAATCCAAGTGTATCTTCTCCGAAGAGGCGACGGTCTCTCTCGATGGAGTAGATCCAGATGGATGAGCGAGTCTCTATGTCACATATGAGCTATCACAATGCTAACCATAGAAAGGAGGAGGAGCAGTATATATAGTCGAGGGGGTCGAAGTGGTACATGGGCCTCGGCCCTACACTGTCCGTAGACAGGGGAGGCCGGACGTCCGGGTGCCGGGCCGGATGTCCGGGCACTCATGAGACGCCGGATGTCTGGGCTATTGAGCCGGATGTCCGGGCTGGCCTGGCGCCATCCTGATGCTCTGTGGATATGGCTGTCTGGATGTCCGGGTGTTGGATCGGATGTCCGGGACTTCGTGAGGGGCTGGATTTCCGGGCTAGAGTGGTTGGTCTTGATGCTTTTGGGATGGAGGGCGCCGGATTTCCGGGCTTGGCCAGATGTTCGGGCTGATGCCGGATGTCTGGGGCCTGTAGGTACTTGGCGGTTGTTGTGGTGGATGCTCCAGGGGCCGGATGTCCGGGTCCTGGAAGCTACCCTTGACTCCTTCCATTGGTTCTCTTCATCCGCGAACTTGGGGACTTGTCCGTCTTCACGTGATCTTTGGGAGGGTCCGCTTGGTACCTAATCATGCACAACATTCCGGACTTAGGTAGTAGCCATGTCTCGAGTGGATCATGTGTGATATCACTCAGGAAGGAAGTCACCTCAGTTTCGAGAGCTCTAGTTCTAGCTCGTGTCATAGGTCCTCTTGGCACTTGGTGAGACGATGGTAGGTCCATGGGGATGACCGTAGGATGCTCCACATCATCTCCCCTCCCTTGGGAAAGATCCGACCTCGGATCAAAATCTTCATCACCATGGTAGGGAGAGAGATCTTTGCCGTTGAAGATGTCGCTCACGAAGTATTTGTCTCATGGGATGTCGATCTTGTAGGCGTTTATGTAGCATTCAAGTACCTTGAAGGGTTCATCGGCTTGTGGTAGAAGTTTGGACTTGCGTTCATTGGGGAAGCGGTCCTTACGAAGGTGTACCCACACAAGATCTCCAATGTTGAATACCATGGGGTGCTTGTTGATGTTGAGCTTGGTCGTGAGTCGTTGTACTTGGCACTCTATGTTGTGCCTTGTATCTTCATGCATCTTCTAGAGGTAGTTGACTCGGGCACCCGCGTCCATGTTGGTGCACTCTTGTAGTGGTAGTGGGAGAATGTCCAATGGGGACAACGGGTTGAAACCGTAGACGACCTTGAAGGGGGGCTGATAGAGGTGATGGTGTGGTACTCTGTCACGACTCGGAGTATGGCGTGATCTGGAAATCCAAAACATAGTAACAAAATACTGGACTCGGACTGGTGGCGGAGATGAATCTGGTGGAACTCGGATGTAACACCCACGATGCGGCTATATCTCCCATGTGTCGGAGCACAACTTAGACGTATAACCGCATAGTAGGCATGTCGCAAGAGGGGTAATCTTTACACATCCCATGTACTGAATATGAAAGGGATAAAGAGTTGGCTTACAATCGCCACTTCACACAATACATAAATATAGCATTACATCATCCAGAATACAATCAAGGTCCGACTACGGAACCAAAATAAAGAAAGACAACCCCTAATGCATAGATCCCCGAGCGCCCCAACTGGGCTCCTCTACTGATCGTCCGGAAAGGAAACACAGTAATGCCCCAAATCCTCATCGAACTCCCACTTGAGTTTGGTAGCGTCCCCTGTACTGGCATCATCGGCACCTGCATGTGGTTTTCGAAGTAATCTATGAGTCACGAGGACTCAACAATCTCACACCCTCGCGATCAAGACTATATAAGCTTATGGGTAGGAAAAGGGGTAGTGAGGTGGAGCTGCAGCAAGCACTAGCATATATGGTGGCTAACTTACGCAAATGAGAGCGAGAAGAGAAGCAAAGCACGGTCGATAGGCTATAATGATCAAGAAGTGATACTGAAAATACTTACGGTCAAGCATAACACGAGACTGTGTTCTCTTCCTGGACTCCGCCGAAAAGAGACCATCACGGCTACACACGCGGTTGATTCATTTTAATTAAGTTAAGTTTCAAGTTTTCTACAACCGGACATTAACAAATTCCCATCTGCCCATAACCGCGGGCACGGCTTTCGTAAGTTCAAAACCCTGCAAGGGTGTCCCAACTTAGCCCATCACAAGCTCTCATGGTCAACGAAGGATATTCCTTCTCCCAGGACGACCCGATCAGACTCGGAATCCCGGTTACAAGACATTTCGACAATGGTAAAACAAGACCAGCAAAGCCACCCGAATGTGCCGACAAATCCCGATAGGAGCTGCACATATCTCGTTCTCAGGGCACACAGGATTGTCCAAACTTCCGGTAGGCCAACCCAGAGTTGCCCTTGGTGGCCACCGGCGACTGACAAGTTGGACCAACACTCAGAGGAGCACTGGCCCATGGGTTTAAAATAAAGATGACCCTTGAGTCCGCGAAACCCAAGGGAAAAAGGCTTAGGTGGCAAATGGTAAAACCAAGGTTGGGCCTTGCTGGAGGAGTTTTATTCAAGGCGAACTGTCAAGGGGTTCCCATTATAACCCAACTGCATAAGGAACGCAAAATCAAGGAACGTAACACCGGTATAACGGAAACTAGGGCGGCAAGAGTGGAACAAAACACCAGGCATAACGCCAAGCCTTCCACCCTTTACCAAGTATATAGATGCATTAAAGTAAACAAGGTATAATAATGATATCCCAAGAATAATCATGTTCCAACAAGGAACAGACTCCATCTTCACCTGCAACTAGCAACGCTATAAGAGGGGATGAGCAAAGCGGTAACATAGCCAAACAACGATTTGCTAGGAAAAGGTGGGTTAGAGGCTTGACATGGCAATATGGGAGGCATGATAAAGCAAGCTGTAGGTATCGCGGCATAGCAATAGAGCGAGAAACTAGCAAGCAAAGATAGAAGTGATTTTGAGGGTATGGTCATCTTGCCTGCAAAGTTCTCCGAGTTGACGTAAGCTTGATCCTCATAAGCGTACTCAACGGGTTCCTCGATCACGTAATCGTCTCCCAGCTCTACCCAAAGCAATCAAAGGAAACGACAATCAACCACGGTGCAAAGCGCAAGCAACATGATGCAAAACATGACATGATATGCGAGATGTGATATGCAATGCATATGCGTGCTCCGGAACGAAAAGATTGAACCAGGCCTCAACTTGGCAAATGAAGTGCGCCTCTGGAAAGATGATTTGATTTCGGTCGAAATCGATATAAAGATCACCGGAAACGGATGCACGGTTTGCAAAAGGCAAGCAAAACAAGAATGGCACAATTCTGCGATTAACAGCATGATGTCATCTAGAATGCAACAAGAAACTAAGCTACTGCACTCCAACATAGCAACAAAGCACATGAAAATGATCTACTCAAGATGCTTGACAAAAGATGAACACTGAGCTACGGCTAAATCACACAAGAGCAGGTTCAAACAAGCATGGCAAAAGTGCAAAAGATATCAGCATCACAGACTTAGTGAAAATACTAACATGCCAACAATTAACATCAGGAGGCAATATTTAGAGAAAGATAACAACATGCTATAGGAACAGAACATAGAAAGCAAAGGCATGGAACGAATCTACTTAAAGCATATAACAAAAGTCCCTTACTGACCATAAGCCAAAAGGGCACAGAAAATATGATGGCACCCATGTGAACATAGCAAGTCTCGTTAACAGATTCAGACTTGACAGAAAACTAGACATGGCAAAAACAGAATTATGAAGGCATGTTTGCGAGCTCGATTCACTCATCACAAGGCATTGCATGACAAGCTCATAGCAATAGGAAGAAGACAAGTTCATGAAGCCAAACAAAGCCAGAACAAGTTAATAGCATGCATAGATCAACTACAACAACCTTGGCAAAATTGATTAACACGTAAACAACCTGCCATGAACATTTTATAGCAAAAGTAGAGCAAGATTGATTCATGCTAGGAACTCCATAAATGCAAACAGGGGCATGGATGGATAGAGCACAACCATATGTCCAAATCATCCTTACTAAACATGCTCAAAAGAAGCATCGATCTCTTTGTAGCAACATGAACACATGGCATAAAAATAACAGCAGAGCAAAGACTTAGTGAAATTCTAAGTCTCTGAAATCAGCAATATTACGAGAGCTACTTTGCATGCATGTGCTAGTGACCACATTGATCACAAAAATACATGGCATACACCCCTGTAAAGATGGCATGGCATAGCCCAAAACACATGTAGAGCTCAAGTCCATAGGAAGCACACAGCAAATGTAGCAAAAATGACAAATGCTCATACTCTGCTAAGAAACAGGAACTAACATTTTATATCACTCTTGCATCAATGATTTGGGCATAAAGATGGACTCAAACAAGCATGGCACAATTGAACAAAATGAAGAGCACAACCTGATGAACAATTTGATATATTATCCGCAAGAAACGGAGCTACAATGACATTGTTATGGCATGTTGAACATGGCTTGAAAAATATAGCAGAAAAGACTTAGGGGAAATTGGGTCAACCTAGGGTTTCAGATCTAGATTGGGCGGTGCGGTTCACGAGGATGGCCAACTCGCTGGAGAAGGACGCCGGAGATGGAGGGGACGATGGCCGGAGTACGGAGGAGAGAGGGGCGAGGTCGAGGTGGCCGGATCCGGTCCGACCCGACCGGATCCGCGGCGCGCGGGGCGGCACGGTGCGGTGGCGCGCCGGCACGGAGGCAAGGCGGTGGTGAGGCGGCACAACAGAGGACCTGGTCGGCGGCGAGGCTGGCGCGGAGGCGGCGGGCGGAGCAGCGGGGTCCGGCGGGAAGGCACGCGCGGGAGCGGGGAG